>NC_018323.1:244907-545677 GCF_000234665.1 Leishmania mexicana MHOM/GT/2001/U1103
CCTCTTTGTTTTTTTTCTTTGTGGTTGCTGCGTGCTTTTCTGCTCTCGAACTCCGCCTCTGGTGAGTACACTGCTACCACCCTACCACGCCCTTTAGTGACGATCCAGCTCCGTCTCTCGCTCGCTGTGGGGCACGGGGGTCACCTCTTTGTGTGCGTGTGTGTGTTTGTGTGTGTTCTTGGGTAGCTCACCATTCACTTGCAAAAGAGAAGAGTGGCTTCTCTCTCGCGTCCGTCCTCTTGCCGTCTGCCCTCTGCCCTCCTCGCCCAGTCTCGGTACCTTTCTTTCTGTTCGGGTTTTTTACCTCGTTTGCCTTTGGGTACTGCTAGGTGACATCCCATCTTGTATTGTTCTCATTTTTCTCTCCCCCACTCTGTGTGTGTGTGTACCGGCGCGTGTGAGCCGCGGTTGGTGCGCAACAGCTCCGCGTCTGCGGCTGCTCCACCGCTCTAACCGCCTCCCCTCCCCCTCTCTCTCCCTTCTTTTACCTCTCAGAGCATCGCCACAAGTACCTCCGCCTCTCTTCTTGGTCGTTTCTCTACGCCTTCTCAACCTTTTTCGGTAACCACGTTGGTGTGCCTTCGCTTGGCTGCGTTCTGCCTTGTTTTCTCGTGGTGGTCCTTGGCAGTGCTGGCACGGACTTCTGCTGTCGTTGTGGTGGTTTTGTCTCCTCGTCTTTTTTTTCCAGGCACTCTTGTCCGCTCCCCCGTGTTTTGCCATCCTGCTCCCTCTCCCTCTCCCTCTCCCTTTCTCTCTGGCTGTTGACAGGTCTGCTCCTCTTCTGTACTTGCCTTGTTTGTGTGTGTGTGTGTGTGTGTGTGCGTGTCTTGTGCGTGTGCCACCGCGATCACCTCTTGTCGTCGTCTTGCTTTTTTGTGTGTGTGGCTTGTATTCGGAGTCGGTGAGGGCGAACACGTGCGAGGGTGTGGAGAGGTCTGTCCCCTTTTTTTTCCGTACTCACTCTCCTCCCCTGTGTGTTTCATGTGGTGATGCTGCCCTCTCGTGCGCCGCCTTGGGGTCCAGGGCCACCTGACCCGGCTCCGTACTCCACGATCGCCACGCACGACTGCACAGCCGAGTGTGTCGATGCTCCCCCTTCAGCTAGTGCTTCGCACAATCGGAGCACCTCACCAGGCGGACAGTCTGCCGGGGGTGACACGGCATCCCCAACGCCCGCTTCCGTGGAGGAGCCAGGGCGAAAGACTCAGCATCGCCGGTGTAGCACTACCCCACCTCTGAAGCCACTCATGAAGGCGGCAATTCTCGCTCCCGCGCCCGAGAAACCGCGCTGCACGTTGACTGGTGAAGCGATGCAGAGCATTGGCAACCGGTCACATCCTTCCAAGGACGGTGGCGCTGTGACTTCCGCATACATTAGCGCACCTCGTACAGAGTCCCGAGCACGAGTGGACGATGCGCCGCCGCTGTCGTTGTCCGCTACCGTTTCCTCTGCGCGGCTGCACCTGGGCATGATACCGCCAGTGGTCAGCAGCAACTTCACCTCTCATCAGGCGATCGCCAGCGCGCCATCAACACCAAGCAATCGTAGAGAGGCACCAAAGATGCGGCGACGCTCCTATTCAACCTTTATTAGTCGACTGCCTTCCGACACCCGCCTGCGAGCATCGCCGTTGGTGGCCTGTAGTGTGCAGCATCTCGAAAGGCATGGGTGCAGTGACGCCCTGTCTCATGCGCCACCCCCGGTCCGCCCCGCGTTGTCGATGACGAACTCCACAGACGTGACGCCCATTGCATCTGACACCGACTTTCGCAGGAGCGTCAACGAAGGATGCAGCACCGTCGAGTCTCACTGCACCGCCGCCGTCGCTGCGTCGTGCGTTGTCGTGCATGCAACTTCTGGCACATTTCGCGCTCTACCTCACCCTAGCATCGGGCTCAACACCAGTCTCGCAGGCGTCGGCGGAGTGCCGTCATTCAACTCTTCCACTCCGTCCACCAATGCGTCTGTTCTGAAGGATCGCCACAGTTGCGGTACAGGCACGTGCGGTGTGCCGAGTGAGTCGAGCTCGCTGCCGCCATTCCACACGAGCTCGTTCGACCGTGATGGTGTCGGCGTGGAGGACTGCGGCAGCGAAGCGTCAGGCACGGCGGCCACCTCCGCCACGGTTGAGGTCCTTCACAGAGGGGACGCTAACCCCGTGACGGGAAACCGGTGTAGTCGTCTGCCAAGCGGGAGAAGCATCAGCACCCCTGTCAGTTGTGAAGTCGGCGGTGTCGCACCCGATGCAAGCGGCGCCTCAGCAGCAAACCGCGCACGCATGGAAGGCGACAGCAGCGCCGCCGGCGGTGCTGAAATCCACGGGGCGGGGTGCTCGTTTGGCTGGCGCATGTTCGCTTCGCTCACCTCCCAGCGCGGCGGTGGCGGTGGGGGTGGCGGTGCGCCTGCGCCGTCCCTGGGCATATTCCAAAGCGGTCTCTATCTTTCCATGGACGAGGGCGACGTCTCACCCGCGTCCGTTCTGGAGGTGCCGATGACGCCGCAGAGCTTCTCGACAATGCTGCTGGCACGGGAGAGCGGCGAGGGGGTGCAGCACCCCGCTCGCGCCGGCAGCGCCACTTCGGCGGCGACGACGACGACAAACGGTGCACGGTCCTCTTCTCTTGCTGTGCAAGAGGGTAACGACACGATGCTGAGGCAGTCCTCACAGCAGGTGCCGATCGTCTCGCAGGGTGTGGAGGACTCCTGGAGCGGAGGCGGGGTCGCCACAAACGGGATTGAGGACTGGTGTGTCGACGGGTGCAGTCGCGATAGCTGTGAGACACGTACCACAGGCACGCCTCTCACCTCCGGGGTCGGGCCGCCCCTCTGTCTAGTCGCCGGTAGCGGAAGCGCCGGGTGCGTCTTGGGTGGACGCCACGCGGCCCCACTCAGTAGCCTTCAACTCCTCGGTGGCAGCAGTCAGCAAGAGATGCCCATCAGCACCATCGACACGGATGAGATCCCTTCCACCCCGACAGACATCAGCGCTTTACCACACCCGCCGCCGCCGCTCTCGGCGCGCCGTCGGCGCCAACGACGACCTTGTCTTCACCGCGACGGCGGCAACGCGGCCAGCAGCAACTCCCGCGTCGATTTGGAGACAGGGGTGATGGAGACAGACACGCTGGAGCGTGCCCGGGCGGTATCGAAAGACGGCGCGAGGGCGTACGAAATTGTGAATGAAAAGTACGTCATGTACGACTACGAGCTGGGAAAAGGGTCCTACTCCACAGTGCGGTTGTGCTACAACTTGGCGGATGGCCACTTCTACGCGGTGAAGGTTCTCGATCGTGTTCGACTGAAACGTCGCCAGCTCGGCTCCGAGGCCAGCCTGTGCAAGATCAATCAAGAGATCGCGATGATGAAGCACGTGCAGCACAAGAACATCATCGCGCTCCACGAGGTTATCCGTGACCCCAGCATGCGCTACGTCTACCTTGTGCTGGAGCTGGCGGGGTCCAGGGAGGTGCTGTCGATGCGGGACAACGGTGACGTGCTACCGCGCGGCGACGACGACGGTGCCGCCACGGCGTACCCTGAGGCCGCCGCGCGTGAGATAGTGAAGGGGCTACTGCAGGCGCTCATGTACACCCACTACCTGGGAGTTGCGCACCGCGATATCAAGCCGTCTAACGTGCTGCGCACAGCGGACGGCACAGTGAAGCTGTGCGACTTTGGTGTCTCGGTTCTAGTCGGCGAAGCGCCCATGCAGCTGAGTCGCGAAGGCAGCGTGGCTTTCTTGGCACCGGAGTTGCTCCTGTCGAGCGAGCTGGACGTGGGGCGATTTTTGACGCCGGCCGCCTCATCTCTGGGTCCAACGCGTAACAGGAGGGTAGCGCACATGTTCGCCGACGACGCGCTGGCCAGCGCCGCCAGGAAAGCGCGCACGACTGCGACGTCCACCACAACGGCCACAAGTGCAACTCAACTGGCGAGCACCGACGGGTCAGCTTCGCTCAGGGAGGAGGGCTCCAGGTGGACCCAGCGCCTCATGCCCTCGTTTGCAGGTGCCGCCTCACAACCGAGCACGCGCCTGGCAGCGCCACGCACCCCGGGGCGAGAGACGACGAGCCCTGGTGGCGCCGCGCCGAGTGGCAACCCCCTATATCCGCCATGGATATCTCTGCCGCAGCGTGGTGGTGGTGGTGGTGGCGCCACCCGTGGAGCCTCCTTTCGCACCCTTTCTCTGTCGTCATGCGGGGCTGCAGCACCCGAGTGTACTGCGACGATCGCGACAGCTGCTGCTGGTCCTTGTGCCGGTGGTGTCACCACCGCGACACCACCGACGGGCGCGCCTTCGCCCTCCACCCCTGCAGCGCAGCCGCTTGGTTATCTGTCGAAAGCCGCTGGCCATGCACCGGTAGACCTGCTAAAGGCGGACGTGTTTGCGTTAGGTGTGACCGTATACACGATGCTCCTCGGCCAGCTGCCTTGGCGTGCATCGGGTGCGGTATCCCAGCGCGCGGCCATACTCGCCGAGCCCGACCCTTTTCTGCGCCTGTACAAAGCAGCTTACGGCGATGCCTATGTGTGGCCGCCACAAGTGCAGGAGGCGTGTATGCCGCGCTGTGAAGCGTTCGGCAGCGACGCTATCCCTGCGTCCTCGCATGCTAGCACGTCGGCGAGCGGCAAGGACGGTCGCGGTGGCAGTTACGGAACGGGAAACGCCGCGCTAAGCGATGGGCAGCGAGCGATTGCTACTGAGAAGGACGATGTAGTGGCACTGGCACCGGCGACTGCACTCCTCTGCAAGTGGCGGCACTTGAGCAACACGGGGACGAGATCGGACGAAGGCACATCGGCGCAGGCGAAGTGCACGCCCACGGCGGCGAAGTCGACTGCCGCACCTCAATCTCACCGCAATGTCCCCACTCGGAGCGACCGCAACTCGGCCCAGCACGTCTTTGAACGCAGCACCGCCGCTGCTGCGTTGCCGCGTCCCGCGACTCAGCTCTTGGCGAAGAAAGGGGCCACATCCGAATCTCGCGCCCCAAACGACCTCGCCGAGTCGCTAAGCGATGATGACGACTGGATGAGGGCTGATGAGTCCGACGTCGTAGAAGGCATGAGAGAGAGCACGGTAGATGTGGGACAGTGGATGCGGGGCTCGTCTAGCGACCTCCTGCGAACTGTCCAATCGAGCGCCGCTACAGATACGAGCAGTAACGACAGCGAGGCTGACAACGCGTCTGACGACGACAGCAGCAGAACGACTGTACCCTGCAGTGCACCTACATCGGCCACGTCTTCGCTGTCCAGCGACGACGACGAGGACATGGAGTCGTGCGAGAGCATCTACGAGCGGCTCTTTGAGGTGGAACAGCCGTGCCGCGCGTACACGGTAGCGGAGCACATGCCTCTGCCTACAATGCCAGGCACCTCTCGCGAGATCAGCGGCGAAGCCGTCGACTTCGTGCGGGCGTGTCTCTGCCTGAATCCCACCGAACGTCGCACGGTGTTCGAGCTGGTCCGCCATCCGTGGATTCGCGGCGGCGTTGGAGGCCAACACCCTCGCGGGTCCCCTACGATGTTCGCAGTCAGCGAGTGAGAACGGCGCCGACCTGGAATTAGCGGCCGGCTCTTGAATGGATGCAGTGAGCACGAATGAAGAGGCATAGCGTTGCATGAAAGGCAGCGGAGGACCAGGCTACCGGCAGCCTGAGCTTCCTCGGTCCGCGGCGGCCGTGAGCAGGTGACAGGTCACCTTCTACAATACTGAGGAGGTGACGGCGCCGCTCGTAGAAGACACGGACTGTGGGCCACGTTGCGTCAGCGGCACCCATTGGGCAGGGCACGGTAATCCTCAGCGACCACTTGGAGTGGCGTACCCTTGACAGCCTCCTATCGCCAACTAAAACCGTCGCAGTTGCTTGCGCTGCAGAGAACAGTCGCCTTTCCCGTCGTGATTTCCTCCTCGCGCGGCGCTGACGTGACCGCGCTTTCTCCACATTTGCCGGCGTTGTGACCCCAGCCGCTGCGCCTCACGAACCACACGACTACCGCTTCCTCGCCGGAGGTATCAGCGGCTCCTGATGTGCATGCGCACACCATCGCCGACGACACGGACGCGCAACGCCGAAATGAGGCATATATATATATATATATATATATATAGTTTCCTCAGCAGCGTGCAGGGTGACGCGAGCGGTGTGGGCCACGCGCTCTTGCAATCCCCCTGCACCTGTACGACGGAGGACAATGATTTCATAGTCCCTGCTTCAGCGCGATCACTATCATTCCTCAGCGTCCTCGCGTGCTCACGAGTCCACGGCACAAGACCGGGAGCATCTCTCCCCCTCCCCCAAGCCATGAACACAAGTGCGACAACGACGCCCCGCACAGCGGAGCAATGGAGGTGCGCCGCCGTTGGGAGAGGACCTCACAACGCTGGAGGACACGCCCAGCATCGCCGCTGAGGAAGGACGATTTCGATAACCGTGGGGTGCCACGCTGAACAGCTTACACCCGAGACATCCCCCCGCAAAATCCTAGCAGCGGCAAGCGGCGCCGGCGGTTTTCCATTCCCTCCTCGCTGCTTTCTCGAGGGGCTCGCGCAGCCCGATCACCCCCGCCCACCTCCCCTCCTCTCCCCCAACCAAGCTACGATGCGCCTTGTGACACTGCGTTGCGCTTCTTGTCTGCGTTCGTGTATGCCCGTTTCCAGGCAGCGACTGTGGCAAAAGCATCTTCGCCGTTCACCATCCCCGCTGCCTCCTTTCTTTTTTTTCCTCTCCCGCATCCGTGCTGTGTGACTTGGTAACACCCACGCCCCAGGCGCATGCCTGTGTTGAGGCAGTACTGGAAACGGGTACGTTCATGAACGCAGGTTGTGGCCGCGCTGCGGCACGTCTCTCTCTTGCTTCCTTTTTTTTCTTCGCTCTCCTCTTTTACGTGCGTCTGTCTTTCGGTATTTGTGACCCCATATGTACTGGCTGACGTTTTGTTGTTGTGTAGTGGTGGTGTGTCCTCCGGTGGCGTGCGCCCGTGACCGTGTTTGACACTCTCCCTCTCCGCGTCTGCCTGCTGCACTGCCCCTACGTCACGTTACGTTTCTGTGTCACACAGACTCTCCTCGCGTCGCGTTGTGGTCTTCCGTTGTTGTTGTTGTTTCCTTCTTTAGACGCGTATGTGTGTCTATCTGTGTGTGTCGGTGTGCGTCCTCACCGACCCACTCCATCTCCGACCCCTATAGAGCTACTCCATACTCTTCCTCACCTCTGGTTGTCCGTGTGTCCTCCTCGTCTCCCCCTTCTTCCCGTGCTGTGCGATCTGGTTGCCGCTTCTCTGTTAACACACGCGTGTATACATGAATATGTTATACCTCTCTGGGTTGCGTGTTCTGTTTCCATTCTTGCGCCGAGATCGTGACTGTTGGTGGTGGTGAAGGAAGCGGAAGCGAGAGAGGGGGCGGCACGTGTGCGTGCTTGTGCAAGAGGGGAGGGGGAGGGGTTCTTGTAAAGCAGTTGTACCGCCAACCCCTCCACATCCCAAAAGGTGCATCGGGCCCGCGAAGAGGAATGCTTCAAAGGCGTCAAGCGAAACGCAACGACTGCTCCTCCTGGGCTTGATGGCGGCGCTCTCCGGTCTGGGCTGTCTCGCACAATGTGCCTACCCCCAGCCATCTCCCCACTTTCCCTCTCTCGCTCTTTCTTCTTTCGTGTTTATCAGGTGCGAGGGAGAAGAGAGGAGAGCAACCACTTGGCGAGCACGTATACAAGGTGCTGGCCACGCACTGCAGCCGATCGGCTCCTCCCTTCTCTGCCACCATCGCGTCTTCCACCTCCTCGTTGGCCCACCCCCTTTGTTTTCTTTACCTCTTCCCTCCTCCCTCCCTCCCTCTCCCCTTCACCCTGCTGCTGTGAAACACACGCACACACCACATGCACGCGCACAGGATGCATTCGACAACACAGAGCCCGTTCCGCTTGCATTATTATATATATATAGTATACGCTCTTTGTCTTCGTTCTGTGGGGGTTTCATAATTACACGTTCCTCCCCCCACCTCGTGATCTTTCCTTCGTTGTCGCACACCACGCCCTCCCACACCTTCACATCGGCCACAGCGACGGTAACGAAGTGGGACGAACGTGCGAAATCGAATTCGCGATACCGTGATACGAGCAAGACACGGGAACAACAAGAAACAAACATACGAAGAGTCAGAACGCCACACGGCGCACATCTACCACCTCCTTGCCCAGCAAGCGAAGAAAAAACAAAAAAAGCAAGAGCAAGGAACGGGCCGCCGTACTTCATCTCTGTCTCTTGTGCGCGTGCCGCATTCTCTGGTGCGCAACCGTCTCTCACTTTTCGCTCCCCTGCTCCCTCTCCCTATCTATCTCTCTTGATATCATCCTCCTCTTTTGTTTTTGTTGATCTCTTCTCCGTGCGCACGTGTGCATCCACGTCTTGTCCATTTTTTTTCTGTTGTATGGATGGTTTCCCTTTTTTTGCCGTAGCTCGTCGCCTCTCTCTTTTTCTCTCTTTCTCGCCCTGTTCACGTGTGTGTGTGTGCATTCTCTTTCGTTGAGGGCCCTCCTCCTCTTCTTCCCTCTCTCTCGTCCCCCCCTCCCACACACAAAGAAAACGCCGGCTCCAGCATTGCCAAGTGTCTTTCGGCTTTTTTTTCTCGCTCTCCACCACAGGCGTGTGCGTGTCTGTCTCTGTGTGTGTGTTTTATTTAAACCCTCGCGGTGCCTCTTCTCTGGTGTGGCGATCGCCGTACATGTTTGCCGCCGCCGCTGCTCTCGCCATTCACACACACCCACACACATACATACGAACTTATAGAAATTCGTTCCTGTTGTTTCCTCAAACTTAGTGTCCTTCTCGTTTTTTTCCTCTCTCTTTCTTTTTTACTATTGTTTGTTGTTGCATGTGCACGCGCTCGCGTTGTCTCGTGAGCTTTCCGTATTCCTTTCACTTCTCTGCCTCTCTGTGTTGTCGGCGCGTCGTTTGTGAGTCGACTTGGAGCAGCTGCTGCTTCTACCGCCGCCGCCGCCCCCCCCCCCACCTCTCCCTCTCATCCCGCCGTGTCGGTCCCTCTTGCTGCTGCTGCTGTTGTTTTCGGCTTCTCCGCTTTCTTGGCCCTTCCCTCATACGCTTCCTTCTTCTTTCTATTGCCCGATCTACTCGACATAGAGCAACGACGGAGCGGTCCACCGCAGCTGTTCGACCCTCGTGTGCTTGCGACGCTCTGGCTCCGTCCCCCTGCCCCAACCCCCTCCCTCCTGTCCTCTCTCTTCCCTTGCAGGCTCACGCGCACACCAGACACACGCTACGCAGACAGACGCTCGTTATTTGCGTGCTGTTTTTCTTTGCGCTTTCCCATTTTTCTTCACCAGTCTCGCCCCTCCGTCTCTCCTCCGCGGCAGTCGGCAGAGGAGAGGGTCAAGTGAGCGACTGGAAAAGCCCGGGGGGAGGAGGTTCCGGAGACCTGGCAGACACGGCCCACACGAGCGGCGAACGCACGAGCAGGCATACGACGTCCTGCAGAGAGGAGGTGTCATCAAGGTAAGCGGTGTGTTCGGTTATCGTTGTTCTCTCTTTTTTTTCAGGGGGTGTGGCGTCCTGCCGTTTCGGTGCTTTTACCGGTGCGGTCTTGTCCATCTCCCTCCCCCCTCCCCCAACTCCTTTTTTTATTCGCCTTTTTTTTTCTGGAGGACGAGCACAAGACAACACAAAAGGCGATTGCGCTGCTGCGTGTTGAGGGTGTGTCCTGAGGTGCTGAGGCAGACGGCACGCAAGCGGACGAAGAGAAGACCGAATCCCACGCCGCGCCTGTACAGGAAAAGAGGAACGCACAGAAGAGAAGAGAGCACACACACACACACACACATACACACAAAGTATGGAAGGCAACGGACGCAACCAAGAAATCGAACGGGGCGCTCGTACGCAGGGACAACTCTTTCTTCCCTTGACTCTTCTGCACCAGCGCAGCTTTAGCTCGTATTCAAAATAACGTTTTTTTTTTGTTTTCAGCGGCGGTTGTTTGTTTGTTTTTCTATCTCTTCTCCGTGTGGCCCTATCCTTTACCGCGAGTTCGGCACAGACCCACGCGCGCGAACGCATCTGCATCTCTGTAGGGGATTTTTTCACCTTGGTGGCAACACATAAACAAAGCAGTCCTAGCGGACAGTGCCTGTCTCCTTAAGCGTCACACCGCTCTCCTCCCCCTCCCTCCCCCCGCCACACACATCACCACCACCACCAGCTCCACGTAGTTGAGAGACATTCTCAGACTTTCGACCTGCGAAGGTACGAAGACGACGACGAAGGTCGAGCCGATCGAAAGCGCAAAAAAAAAACGTCCAAACGAACGATCGAGACGCCGCCGCCGCTTCACAAATACAGACGAGAAAAAAAAGTAGGGGCTCGGCGACGTGGACCTGTAAGCCGATCATCCCCTTACGTCTGCCCCCCCCCACCCTCTTCCCCCAATACTTCCCATTTTTGTTTCGTTGTTGTGAACCTTGTTGCATGTACCCTTCATCGACCTCACACGCCACCACCCCTCCCTCCCTCCCTTTCCCTCGAAACAGAATCCCTTCAGGCTTTTTTTTGGAGAGTGTTTTCTGTGTCGGTGTGTGCGTGGGTGTATGTGTGTGAGAGAGCTCGCCAGCGGTTGCGCACACCTCTCGTTTCTCCGTGTCTGGTTTGTGTGCCTCGCTGTATGGGTAGCTTGAGCTTTGGGTACTGCTACTGCGGTCACTCCCACCAGCACTACTACTACTGCTGCTGCTGACACTGCCTACCTATCCAGAACCTTTCCTTCTTTGTCTTCTTCCCCCCCCCCGCCCGCCCCAATCGTGCGTGCCTGCTTTGGGTGCATTGCGTGTGCGCTCTCGTCCCCGTCCCCCTCTTTCGTTCTGTTTGCGGTTGAGAAGTGTACCTCCTCAAATTTCTCCGTCTGCGCGTCTGCATCGACCGATCAACACGCCTCTGCGTCTCTGCTAGAGCCCCCGTTCTGCTGTGTTGCTGCTGTTGTCCGTCTTTCTCGCCCTCGCTTTCGCTTCGCCCTCTCCACTCTTGCTCTCTGCGTGGGCGGAGGGGGTTGGGGGCCGTCCGTTCCCTTTTTTGCCCTTCTGCGCGCCTTCGTGCGTTATCTTGTGGTGCGGTGGAGTAAGTGGTTGCGTGAGTGCGCACATATCCGTCGCTGATCACGCCTGTGTGTGGGTGCCCGTTCTTCTCTGTTGACGCTGCGGTTCCCGCTGTCGTGAGCCTCCCTCCCCCTCCACCGCCACCACCACTATCCACCCGTCCCACACGCAGTCATGTACCCTCGGGCTCGGGCTAAGGGCGGCACGCAAGGCGCCGGACACGGAGACAGCGACGCGGTGCTAGCTGCCGCTCTGCCTATGGCAACACCGTTAACCTGTGATGCTGCCTCATCGTCCACCACAACGGTCGGTCATAGTGAGCCTATGCACTCTTTATCAGGCAGCGTCGCCAGTCACCACGCCTCCACGGGGAACGCAAACCGATGCAGCACGCATGCATCCCAGCAGCAGCAGCAGTCGCCCCCACCCCCTGTGCCACACATGCACCCCGGCATTTATTGTGAGGCAATGCAGGATGCAAGTGCCTTGTCGCCCACACCGCCGCCGCCGCCGCCGCCACACTTCTACACTGGCAACATGCATCACCACAGTGGCAGCTTGGGTGGGAGCACGCATCACTCCACGACGTCGTCCTCATACGATCCACAAAAGCAGCTGCTGCCGCGACCGTCGTCGGTTCACATGAACGGCTATCAGGGAGACTGGATAGCGGGCGCCAGTAGTAGTCCGACGATGAGTGGCACTGTACAACGTGGCTCTCCTGCCGGCATGGCTACCTCCAGCGCGACGGCGCAGGCGTCCTTCTCGCCACACAGCCGCACAAACAGCAGCGCTGTAGGGACACCAATCACCGGCGCCGCTGCGACCAGCAGCAGCATGCCCGTTCCCCCGATGAGTTTCGCGGCCTCTGGCAGCGCAGATTACCGACGACCGGCGGCCTATGGCGAAGTGAACCTCGGCAGCAGTATTGGTGCCGGTGCGTCTGTGGCAAACAGCAGCAGCCTCACGTCGCTTACTCGCACGAACGCCTCCTTGAGTGGCAGTCTCGTCAAGACAGTCAACGCGACACGCAGGTCGTCGTGCATGGCTGCCTCGATGCCAGAAGCCTCAGTTGGAATCTGTACGGCCGTCGGCGTGGCCATGACCGGCTCGAGCTGCCCGGCTGCGGCGCCTGTGCGTGCCGGTGCTCCCGGGGTGACAAGCCTGAAGATCACGATGGGCGGGAGCACGTCAGTGGTCGCCGCCTCGGCACCTCTCTCACCGCTCGTGAACTCCCCCCTGCTCGCTCAGCAGCAGCCGCGCTCGGCCGAGCGATCTACACGCTCGCTCCATGCAACCTCGGATGCCCATAAGGGCGGGGTGGACAGTATCGATGTTGAGTCCGATGAGGATCGGATCAGCTCGCCTGGCACAGGACCGACGAAGCCAACCGTCGCGCAGGCGGAAGCGCGGTATCGGTATCTCTACGATGAGTTCCGCAAAGTAAGCCGCTCGCGCGCGAAGCTGCTCGAGGAGAGCGAACGCATGAAGCGCAAACAGACAGCGCTGCAAGAGGCGCTCGACTTCTACCGCCGCAAGATCGTCTCAGCCGCTGAGGAGCGGGAAGCGCTCTTGGCTGACTACCGAGAGGACGTGCACGATGCGTTGCGCCTCATTCAGGAGCTGGCGGCGGATGTTGCCGCTGCGCACAACAACGGTGACGGTGAGTCACATACGGCTTTAGCGAGCAACGGCGGCGAACATGATATTCCCGTGACGTCTGCGCAGCAGGCGCTCGACGCAGCCATTTCTCGCATATCGGCCAGCAACGCCCCCATCGCCTCAGCAGCTCCCCCTGCTGTCCCTCCCTCAGGAATTCCGGTGCCGCTGGCCCCGCCACAGGGGGCGGCGGGCTTCTCTGGATCGCTGCTGCAGTCCATCGGAAAGCAACTCGGCCTGCGGTACGGGAGGTGGATGATGATGCGAGCTGCGGCGCCCTGCTTACCCATGATGGACGAAGAGCCCAGCTACCCGGACCCTAGTGAGCGACATCGTAGCAGCACAGGACCGCGGTATCAGCAGGGTGTCCTGTTGCGCGACGAGATATGCGATGTCTACTGCAACACCCACGCAGCAATAAGCGCATACATGACCAGTCTTGACTACGGCTTTGCACCCACGTCCAGCCAGGGCAGCTACCCGCCTGCCGGCTGGCAGGGGCAGCGCCATCAGCAGCAGCAGTTCAGTAGCGAGTATCGCGGTCTCCACTTTCACGTGGACATCCCACGTTTCCATGCCCACACGGTGTCCGGTGTGTCGGACCTGGCAAACACCGGCGGAGATGGCACTGGAGGACAGAACACGCCGGTGCACAGTGCATCCTCGCAACCGCCACCACTGCCACAGCCGCCGTCGCCTTACCTCGCACCACAGAACCCCCGCATGGCTCCCGCTCTCACGTAAGCGAAGCACTGCCGCAGCCCACTTGGCCCTCTTGAGGGGCCCATCGGAGAAGGCGCCCGACTGACCCAGCATTAGTGAGAGCACTGGGTGAACCGTGTCGGTGGCGCAGGGGGTTCCACAGTACGCGTAGGCGAAACGCTGGGTGCGTCTGTCCCTCCATGTGTGTCTGGACGATGTTGGGTGCAGGGGGCGGGTGGAGGGAGGGGGGGTGTCGCTGAGCTCTAAGCATCTGCCACGGCAAACGAAAAGGGAAGGGGGAGGGGGGCAGGTACGCCGATTGGCCCACGCTTCTGCTCCGGAGAGAGAGCTGAACGGGGGCCACCCACCACAACGCACCGCACGGCACCATCTGCTAAAGTTGCTGCTGACGCTCTGCCCCCTTCTCCCTTCCACATCTTTGCCGCTCCTTGCGCGTCTGCTTTGGTCACCCACACGTTGAGATGGCTCACGGTGTCGTTTGGCCCCCCCCCCTCCTCCTCCTCGTTGTCCCATGGCTCCGCCATGTATGCTGTGTCTTTCTCCATCCCTCTTTTGATTCTGTATTTGTGTCGCCATGTTGATGGCCATGAGACACCTGAGAGAGCCAGCGAGAGAATGAGGCGTCGGCGCGGACGCGACTGGCAGACAGGATCACGCTACTCGAGCATGCGCATCCTTTTCCAGCCCCCCCTCCTCCTTACGTTATGCCTCACTGCTTTGAATCTCTATCTGTACACGTATATACGTTTCGCTTCCTGCTCCGCGCTGCCGTGGCTGCATGTGCGCTTCTGCTGCTGGCATGTGTTCGTGGGTGGGATCGTGATACACACGATGGAGAACAACAAAAAGGAAAGGTGGTTTCCCAGCTTGTCGTTCTTCCCGCGCTGTGTCGACCCTGGACGTTTGCCAGCGTTGTTTGCGTGGGCGCTCCTGTATGCCTCACCGGGGCCGCCGGTGTCCCTGTCGGGAAGGGTCGACAAGAAAAAAAAACGCAACAACGGGAGGACTCGCCATCCCCACAGCCGTGTGTGTGTGTGTTTTCGTACGCGGCCATGTCTCTTGTGTCGGCGGCTAACACGACAACATGCAGTGGCGCGCAGAGGGGGTTGCAAGGAAACGGGACGCAGCAGGTTGGTGCGCTTCATGGCTTTCCCCATTCTACCGTCGCAGTGGTGTTGCGCAAGGTTTCAATGCGTATGAATCTATCGATCTATGTAGGCGTCTGTGTACCCAAAAGAAAGGGGTACGGATCCGCTACGTTGTCCCTCACTCGCGCCCCATCCTGCTATCCAGCCCTGTTGCGCCGCCACCTCCCTCCCCCTTCCATGTCGGCTGCGCGATTGGCATGACTAATCACATCTCCTCCTGACCTGCCCCTTTTTTTCTGCCTTTGTTTCGCTCCCGTCTTGTCTGCTGGTGGCGTCTCTCTCTCTCCCCCTACATTTTTTTTTAGTATTTCGCGCTGCTCGGCCACACAACTCGCGTGCAAAACGTCCGCACGCGCACAGAGACTCGCTGCGGGAACGTCGCCCAGACACAAGAAGCGAATATACTTCCCCCCCCCCTCCCTCCCTCTCTCTCGACCCCTTCCAGTCTGCTTCCGTATCTTGGTTGCGGAAGCAAACAGGGGTGGTTTCTCGAGGTGTCGCTGGATGGAGCGCGAACTTGTCTATCAAGAGTTCGTCGCCCAAAAGCAACAGCTGCTAGTTGTGAGACCCACAAAGCAAGAATAGCTAGAAAGCGAAGGAATGAACACGATGGCACTCCTGCAGATGTGGACGCTCGTCGCTGTCGCGCTCTGCATTACCGTGGCGCAGGTGGCGAGCGCTGCCTCCAAGACATACGTTGCACCGGACCCGACGGTGGGTCTTTCCTTCAAGGACCAGGAATACCTTATCGGCGTTGTTTCCTTCACCGTAGTGGTGGTGGCTTGCTTCATGGGTGTCGCCTCGATGATGAAGATCGACTATGATGATGACACGCTGCTCATGGTGGAGGTTCCCGGGGACATAAACCACGAGAAGGAGTAGCCGCCTGCGCGGAATGCTGTGTGGACAAGTCGCGTGCGTGGCCATATGGTGCGTGTGGCTCAGCTACCTTGTCCTATCACTCGCTCCGAGTGCCTGCGTATACCCCCATTCTCCTTCTACATCTTTCCTTCTTCCTGGAGGCGCAGCGGCGGTATAGGGGCGGAGAGAAGATGGACATGGGCGATGCGGTTACGTGTGCGTGCTTGAATATATATATATATATGCGCTGAGGGGCCGGATGAGCCTCGGCAACGAGGAGAGAGGGAAAAGATCGAACCGCGTGCGAGGGAAGGGGATGGAAGACCGAAAGAATGTCAGCTCCAGTCCATCACCCGTCCCCTTCCCCATTTACTTTGCGCTGCGCGTGCGTGCCTGTATGTGTGTGTGTGTTCATGTGCGGTGCGAGGGGTGCTCAAGACGGGTCTGCGTGCCCTCTGCGAGCGCTTACCCATATTGGACTGCTTGTTGATGTTGCTTATCGCCTCACTGCGGCCGTAAGTGTGGCTTGACACTGGGTGGTCCCCTCTCTTGGGTTTTCGTGGCGGTTGTTTGACAGAGTTGAGGCAAAATCCATAGCAAAGGCCCTCGCCAGTGACGAAGCGAGAGGGTTGCACTCTTGCGTGATCGAATTCTCGAGCAGGAAAAGAGAAAGTGGCACGTGTGCGACACGAGCTCGTGCCGGGATGCGCAGGCGGCTGATATTGAAATACCTATCGAAACATAACCTGCACCTCGGGCGCTCTGCACGGGTCTGCGTGGATGTATACATGGAGCACAAACGCCAACGCTCTACCTGCCTGCCTTCTTGTCGCACCCCCTCCCTCTCCTCCCCATCTCGCTTTTTCACCGACCATCGCACACGAAAGCATGCGCCCGTGCATGTGGACATACCAGCAGCCCTCATCGCACTCTTGTCCGTTGTATCTTGCCGTTGCTTTGCTCTACGTGGTGCACAGAGCAGGGTGCCGATTCAAAACGGAAAGGAAAAGGGGAAGGGCGTATCAAGACAACAACCTTCCCCCACCCACCCGAACCGCCACGACCACCCATCTGGCACAGCCAGCGTGCGCTCCGTGTGTGTGTCGACCCCGTTTCTCCTTCGCAGGGATCTCCCTTACCGCATAGACTCTATACCCCCCCCCTCGCCCCGCGTCCCACCCACCCACTTCCCTCCGCAGCTCACACGCTGCGAGTCGATACACGCCTATTTTTCTACGTCACATCAGAACAAGGCGGCTTTTGTCGTGCTGCGGTCTCCTCCCCGTGCCTGATAAGCGGGTACCTCTTCCGTCCTATCAACTGAGCAATACCGTTAGCGAGAGGAAGAGCAGCGACTATGCAGATTGAGGTGAAGCTCTCGCTGGAAGATGCGGAAGGCTACCAGCGCACCCTCAATACCCTCGCCAACCACCACCTCAAGGATGAGTGCTATTACGACTTATTTTTTGACTTTCCGTATCCCGCGCTGCAGGAGCGGAGTAGTGTGCTCCGACTGCGCGTGCCGTGCGATCCGGCGTCCGTCTACACCCGCTCCGCGGCATCGGCGCCGAGCGCGAGTGCAGGCGGCAACGATAACTACGACCCAGAGGCGGAGTACGAGGCGTTGCTGCGTGCATGCCGCGGCGAGGCACCGCCGGGTATCGGTGCTGCGACTGGTAGTAGCGCCTCCAGCTGTATGCATGCGGCGGGAGCGCTACCGAACGCCGGAGGCGGCGGCGGATCTGATCACGGACTCCCGCTCCCCATCTTCATCCCTGGCGCTGTCGGCAAGCTTATACTTAAGCAGAAAAATATGGTGGAACACGGTCACCAAATGAGCTTTGTGGTCGAGGACGCGCAGGTGCCGACGGCGGTGGTGGAGGCCCTCGTGCGTCTTGTCCCCGAATCCCTCTTCACCACCGGCGTTGTCCCTGCCTCGGCGGCGACGGACGGCAGCGCGAGCAATGTCTTTGCCGTCTTGTCGGCATACGCACAGCAGCGTCCGTACAGGGACGACGGCGCAGGCGAGTCCGCGATTGTGCGCATCCTGTCCCAGCTGAGTGCCATTGCCCGCGTCTACGCGCCGTCCAGTGACGCTGGTGCGTCCGCCGCGGATCCTGACAGCTCTGACGCGCACTTCACGCAGGTTCGCTTTGCGGCAATGGGGACGCACACGGCGTACACGCAGCAGCAACTCGCGACGTCCCAGCGGTCTCTGAGCAAGGAGGGCGGAAAGCTGGAAGATGGGGGAGGTGCTGGCGCCGTTGCGGTGGTGCCGCAGCTGGAGGCAGTTGCTGGGTTCATGACCCTGCGAAAGGTGTTTGCGTACGCCCCACTGATTGCCCTGCAGCAGGGCCTCGTTACGCTGCTCGAGCTCACGGAGAGTGAGCGGGAGTTCAGAGAGGGACTGCGAGTGCGGGTCGACGCGAGTTACCTTCTTCCAGGGCTTACCATTTACGAGCTTGAGGTGCCAAAGTGCGGTGTCGCCGTCGATGACGTGGCGACGGAAGTGAGTAACTTCCTCCGCCAACTTGCGGTGTCGTTCCACATGGGTAGTGAAAGCAAGTTTGCGAGGTACGCGCAGTATCTTGCGGCAACCCGCGAAGCGGAGCAGGACGCGAACGACGTGAAGCTTCGACTAACAAACGTGAACGGGTACGAGGAGGTGCGACGCAACCTGCAGCAGCTGCTTCTGCCGACATCCTCCGCTACTGCGCAGAGCTCGCAGGACCGGCGACACCTCTCAAACACCGAGGTGAACCCCGTGGAAGGCGAGGATGCCAGGGGCGACGACACGTGGTGGCACACGAACCCGAACGGCTACCTGGAGGAAACGAACGAGGACTTCTTCTTCGACAGTCCAGAGCAGACGCTGCGGCGCGGAAAGAGCTTTCTGCGACTGCGCAAGCGGCTGCACTCGAACAAGTACCTTCTCGCTCTCAAGGCCCACCAGGTGTTCAGCGGTGGTCAGCAGAATTCGCTGTCGAGCAAGGTCGATGTGTCGGAGGTGGTGGCTCGCGCTCTCATTGACAACCCCACGCAGTTTCTGCACGAGTACGCGGAGCACTTTGCGGTGGTGAAGACGGTGTGGAAGGAGTTCGGGGTGCGAGAGCTGTGCCGCACCGCCACCTTCACGACGGAGCGCCTGACAGTGCTGTGGTGGGCTGCTCAGGTGCAGCAGTCGACGCTGCAGCGAAGCTGGCCTGCTGGGGCAGCGTCGGCTATCGCACAGCAGAGCCAGCCCATCTACACCTCCACCTCTTACTATCTTTCCCAGCAACAGCAGCGGGGCTACGGAGTGGCAAACAAGCTGCCACCCGTTCCGCCGTTGATCATCCATTTGGACAGGACGCTCTACAAACTGCCAGCCGACGCGCAGGCGCCGCGCATCCCGTTCACCCAGTGCCGCTCATGGAGCGACCGCCAGTGCGAGACGTACGAAATAGAGGTGACGAACATCGTCGCCCCGACGGAGCCGAAGGACGTGGTGGCCGAGCTGACGACGGTGCTCAATGGGTTAGGGGTGGAGTGGACCGTTGGGGTGCGCAGCAAACTGGAGCAATATTTCTCCTTGATGGACATGTAAGGCCACTGTCGCCTCAGCCTCCACTCCCCCTTCCGCGAAGAGCACTCGCGTCTGCTCTGTTCGTGTGTGTGTGTGTGTGTATGCTTGCACTGACTACTGTTGTGGTATGTGACGATGGGCGAGCTCTCCGCCCCCCCCCTCCCCCTCCCTCGCTGCCATCTTCGTTTTGTTGTTGGCTTTCGCTTTCACTTCTTCATTTGGTACGCGGTGGCGACTGTTTGCCTTGACGAGGGAGGCGTGGGCCCACGTGGAGGGAGGGGGAGGGGAAGGGTGGTGGTCGGCGGGCGTGTGGTTCGTGCAGGCAATTGCGGCCCTCCCGTTGCCCCCGTGATGCTTGTGTCGCCAACGCACGTTTCGAATCGGACGCGGTGCCAAAGACAACTGCCAGCACTTCACTCCATGTCTCCCGGAGCGTGCAGCGATGCTTATGAGGATGTTTGCGCCCATCCCACTCATCCGGGATGGTGGTGGCCTACACTGCCCTCGTTCGCAGATGCCATACACCGCGCAAGCGGCGAATTACGAAAACAGAAGACGACGCAGGACACCAAGAGGGCATCCTCATTGCTCGAACTCATGGGGTGCTAAACACGGATGGTATTGGTTGAGTGGCATTGTTTAGGGGCCATGTGCACTACCACTTTCTCGCACTCGGCTGCACGCGAACTGTCGTGAGGGCCCATCTGCCCACCCTTACCCTCTGCTCGACTTGGACCCGGAGTACCTAGTCTCCTTCACCCCACTGCCCTGGCCTTCGCCTTGCGCTGCGCAGGTGAGAAGCAACGTGCACATGAATGTTGGTCGGGGCGTCGGTGACGTTGTGTGTGGGTGTGGGTGTGCTCAACTCAGACCCACCTCCTCCGTCTCTTCACACCGACACATCCCCGCACAGACTCCTTTCTTTTTCCCCCTTTTTTTCTCTGTCGCTTACCCATGCTGTCCCCCCACCCCACCCCCCACTTCACTACTTCGGCCTTCCCTTTGCGTCTCCAATAGCCAACGCTTTTTCGTTGTGCTTCCCTGTTCTTCCGTCCTCGCTCCCGCAGTCACAGCGCCCACCCCACCCCCTCTCCTCTCTTTCTGCCCTGTGCCTTGATCTGCTATCTTACACACGCGACCTCAAGTCCACACGTGCTGTGATACACACGATTACCCTCCCAACCCCTCTCACTGCCACTCCCGCTCACAGCTCCTCCAGTATGGCCGGCATCACCAAGGCCACTGTTGTGGCGAGCCACCCGAAGAAGAATGTGGCAAGCCGCAAGATGAACAAGAAGAGCCGCTCGATGGCCAAGAAGGAGGCCAAAGCAATGCGCGGAGGCCCCTCCGGTAAAAAGTATCGCCATCGCTGGCGCCCAGGCACTGTGGCACTGCGCGAGGTGCGCAAGTACCAGCGCTCGACGGAGATGCTCATCGCGCGTACCCCGTTCCGCCGCCTCGTGAAGGAAATTATGTCAACCTTCAAGGACACGATGCACATGCGCCACTCCGCCATGGAGGCGATTCAGGAGGCGACGGAGAGCTACGTTGTGAGTGTACTTGGCGACGCGAATCTCTGCACCATTCATGCCAAACGTGTAACGCTGTACCCCAAGGACCTGCAGCTAGCATTGCGCCTCCGTGGAGAGCGCACGTGAAGAGAGCTTGAAAGATGCGTGGGGAGAGAGAAGGAAAAGGAAGAACAGAACAGAAAACGTTTGGGGTGAGAAGCGTAAGGAGAGTGGCGATGCGTGAAACTTGCGTATTCGCCGTCGCCCCCTCCGTGTCCGTCGTTGGGGTACCCGTCTGTATCTCTCCCTCTCTTGCGTGCGCTTTGATTCCTCCCTTTCACTCTCTCATTGTCAAGTGCTGTGCGTTCGTGCTTCTGACTTCTGACGTCGTCACCGCCGTTATCCGTCGCACCGCAACGGCTCCCCCTCCCCCTTCCCTCCGCGACACGTCCTCAGCTAGATTTCTTTCGATGCTCACTTACCATTTGCTGAGCATTTTCTTTATTCATGTGTGTGTGCGCGCGTGGGCGTTCTCTTTTTCTTCTCCGCTTTCGCGTTACACGTTTCAAGGAGCAGCGGCTCTCCATGTACTCGTCCAATGTCTCTGTCTCCCTCTCTCTCTCCCTCTCTCCACCCCGGCCGAGCGTGTGAGTGTGTGTGTGTCGGTGCGTCGGTGTGTGGGCTACAAACAGGCGAAACACAGAAAATGGAAGGCGAGACGTCTCCGCAGCTGCTCGGTGTCCGTTTTGTTTTGTTTGTTGTTTTTTGGCCCATCTTGCTGCTTCGGTGCATGTCTGCGTCTCTCTCTGTGTGTGTGTGTCGAGAGACCGTTTTTTTGTTCTTTGCCTTTGCTCTGTTCCCCCTCCCTTCCCCTTCCTCTCCCTTACTCTCTTTCTTTCCATGTCATGCTTGCATCGACGACCTCTTCGCCGCCCACTCGCTGCCAGCTCCGCGGTCGCACTCCATGCCTGTATGTGTCTGTGGTGTGTGTGTGTGTCTGTCGATTTTAGCGATGGAGGGCGTGAAAAAAAAACACCGACGAAAACATACACACACACAGACATAACGTGGGGGGGGCCTACACACGTGCGTGAACTTGTAGGCGGTCACAAAAATGAAACGTTTTCGTCGCAGCGATGCGCCACGTCTTGCAATTTGTTGCTGGCGGTAGGAAACAACTCTGCCTTCATCCTTGTCTTAGCCGCCTCTCTTGCTGTTCCCCCCTCCCCCTCCCAGTCTTTCGCTGGCTGGGCTAGCTGGGAAGGCCGTGGTGAGTGGCGAAGGGTCCATGCGCACCGTACGCCGTTGTTTCCACCACTTGCAGTGCACTTTGCAGTGACGCTCACCACCGCTCCCCACCCCCCCACCCACCCCACCCGTGTGTTATTTCCGTGGAGGGGCCAGGTTGGTGTGTGGGGGGGGGAGTAGAGGAAGGCAGGGTGCACCATTGGCTGGCAGAGCACCGCCAACCGCTCCAAGCCTAGCGCATCAATGTCTGCTGACAGTATCGGCGCGCCGACTATTCGGTGGCGCGCTGCCTGTCTCCCTCGCTGCCTCTTGCTGTCCGCCTTGTCGCTGCGTACGGCTCTCGCACTCCTCCCCTCCACTTGCCCTTTCCTCCGCTGACGCCCGTTTCTTTCCTCTGTCTCTCTTTCCTGTCTGACTGTCTTCTACCAACGCCCACGCACGCACACACCGCGCCGGTCCTTCCACCTCCTGGGCACCAACCCGCACATGTTCGGAATAAAAAAAACGTAAAGGCTGATGACGGCCAAACAATCCGCTCCCGCCCCCCCCCTCCCCCTCCGCCCACTCCCGGCTCGTTCGAAGGACGAGAAGATCGCACTACGGCTGTCCACCGTCTCTCCCCTGCTAGTCAACTAAGGCCTGCTATGCAGAAGGGGTACTAGCACAAGCCCACGTAAGAAAAGGAAGACAACGTGAGAGAAGCATGCCCGCATTGACTTCTGCGAAGCATCGCCGCTCAGCGGTCGCGCTGCTCGCCACTGCTGCCTTCGTCATACTCGTGTGCTTGCTAACCCGCAGCGCAAGCGGTGCAGCAACCGGAAACTCGAGTGGGCTGGTGTGGGTAATTCTCACGGACCTCAGCCGCACCACCATGACAGAGGCGTCTCTCTCGGAGGCAATCACGGCCTTCCTAACAAACACATCCGCGACGCACCAGTACCTCACCACTCTCTTCCGCCCTGCGCCCATCATCCTCGACACTGGCGGCAATCTCCTCACCGCACTGACGCAGATCACCGTCTTGCTGAATAACCCGCTCACCTTCCCGAACGTCCTGTTCCTGGCCGAGACGGCCGACGTGTCGGCGTCAGTGGTGGATATGCTGCGGCAGAACGACACGACGTCCGACATCCTCATTGTCTCCGCCCACTCATCGAACACGCGGCTGTGCGATCCAAAGACGAATCTGCGCACTATGTGCATGGTGCCGCGCGACATGATCAACGTCCGTGGGCTGCTCGAGGTCGTGTCGAATCAGCTGAGCTGGTACTCCATGAGCCTCGCCCTGAGCAACGACGACTATGGAGACGGCGTCGAACAGGCCGTCACGTCGCAGGTGCAGACGGCGTCCACAACGGCAACTATTGTGGCGCACGCATTCGTGAACGGCGCTGCCTCGACGACAGAGGACGATGCTGTCGTCGCCTCCCTCATCAAATACCGCGCGCGAGGCGTGGGTTGCTTCCTGCGCGAGGCAGAGACGCGTCGCCTGCACGCCGCGGTGGAGCGCAACAGCCGCGCCGCCAACAGCGTCTTTCTCATCGCATCACGTGAGAGCCTGAACGTGCTGCCAAACCTGACCGGTGACATCAACGGATCCGCGAAGCCGTGGGGTGCCATCTTCGTCTCTGCCTACACGCCTCCGGCGGAGCTTGTCAGCCAAGGCTTTTTTCCCACGACACGCGGCACCGCCGTGGATGACTACGGCGCCTTCATGCTGAGTCACCTGCTCGATGGCCTTCTCATGCTGGACGCTGCAAAGGGGGCGATCGACAACATGTCCGCACTGCGCGCCGTCCGTTTCGGCGGCTACAGCGGCAACGTTGCCTTCGACTCGATCTACTACCAGCGCGTCGAGACGGTATTCTCCCTCATCACGACCAGCCACACGGTGCGCAACCCACTCGTGACGTGGACTCTGAAGGACTACTCGTTAGACGCGGAGCAGGTGAATGTGAACCCGAATGTGACGAGTGCCCTCATTATGGCGTCGCCGCTGCGCACAGCCAAGGTCTGCATGGCGTCACCATCGAACTGCGCGTTCACGCAGATGATGATGTCGATGTTGTTTGTGCTTACGGCCCACAACGAGAAGGTCGCCGAGAACGACAGCGACGGCGTCTTCAATTTCTACCCGGTTGCCGTGAGCACGGGCGCCAGCGGCGTCACGGGGCTGGCGTCGTTGATCCCGATAGCGCGCTCGTGTACAGTGCTCACGGGGCCTGGCTCCGACGCGGTTGTCATGGCTGTCACCCCTGTCGTGAACGAGTTTCAGATCCCGCAGCTCGACTACGCCGTCTCGAACGACTACTTCACCGACAACGTGCACACGTATCCGTACTTCTCGCGGAGCTTGCCAATGAACACCTTTGCGGATGTGGCGGTGACGCAGCTCTGCGTGCACTACGGGTGGGAGCGCGTGATCATCATCACGTCGAACGACCAGTTCGGCATCTCGCGCGCACAGTCGATGGCGACGAGGATGCAACAGCAGAACCTCTATGTGGAGACGACCTACTACCTCTCCGACGGCGACAACGCCACCGTGGCAGACTGCATGGAGAAGATCTACGCCAAGATGGTGAGCCGCATCATCATTCTCATCAACCCATTCACGGCGACCCAGGCGGAGACCTTCTTCCGGCTCAGCGACTACCTCACCTACATGCGCCAGTACATCTTCTTTATGGACAGCGGGCTCTGCCACGCCGCCGCGGCCTCCGTGAACGGCGATGCACTGCGTCAGAAACTGCCGAGCTCCATCTGCGTCTACCCCAACGTGACGCAGACCCGTCTGGCGGCACTGAACACTCTCTACACAAGCAGCGACTACGCGACGACGCGGCAGGAGATGCGCAAGCTCATGAGTGACGGCGGGTTCCTCTCGTCGGTAGAGTCGTGTGACATCAGCTCCATCAGCCCCTACAGTGGCTTCGCCGTGGACGCCGGTTACGTCCTGATAGACTCCATCTCTCGCGCCATCGCTGACAATGTCTCGCTGAATGTCGCCGCCCATCTGCTGCCCTACATCCGCAGCACCTCCATTGACGAGTTCACTGGCGACTGCACCATCGACTCCACCGGCAACCGCCTCTACGCCGCCTACTCGATCAACATCCAGCCCTTGAACGGCAGCTCGCTTTTCATCGGCACCTGGAACTCGAAGGCGTCGCCGGCGCTGGAAGTTACGGAGTCGTCGTTTGTGTGGCTGACGAACAGCACCGCCGTACCACTCGACACGTTCCGGGATGCGTCCTTCGTCCTCAGCACGGCCTTCTCGGCCTCTCCGGGGGCGATAGTCATTTCCATTCTCGGCTTCATCTTCACCATAGCCGTCTTCTCCTTCTGCTACCGCCACTACCGCATGCAGAAGCTCATTGAACAGGCGCTGGAAGCGAACCAGTTCCCGGTGACGGACGAGGAGCTGCGTTGCCTGCGCGGCATCAAGGACGACGTGTAGGTCACGCAAGAGAAGAAAAGGGAGGCGATGCGGGGGTGCGAGAGAGGAGGAGGAGGCGTGAGGAGTGAGGAGGGGGGTGGGATCACATGGATGTGCCACTAAAGCAGACAAGATGAGGAGACAGAAATGCGCGTGTGCTGAGCGGCGTGTGAAGGTGTCGTCCCCCTTTTGGTCTATTTGTGTGTGTGTGTGTGTGTGTGGCGGTGTGCTGATTTTGCTGAGGATGCTCTTGTTGATGCCTTTCGATGGCTGCGTCGCTCACCCCTCCCCCTCCCCCTCCCCCTCTCTCTGACACGGACACGAGTCGGTTATGCTCGTGTTGCTTGGTGGCATTACTTCGTTCATTATTACTCGAGTGGCCGTCTTCTTGGGCTGTAGTGGTGGTTGGTAAGTCCTCGTGCGGTGCTGCGCTTGGCGCGTGTGAGCAAATGTCTTTGGTCTGTCACAACCCCGCGCCTTGCACCGCATCACCACCACCTCCCCGTCCTCCTCCTCCCTAGCACCACCAACACTACTCTGCTTGTTTAACGACGAGGTTTCTCTGCATGTGTGTGTAGTGGAAGCCCCTTGCTTGTGGAGGAGAGCCGCTAGGGAGCGTCGTCCTCTACCGCAAGCGCTTGTCTCGTGTGTGTGTGTGTGTGTGTGTGTGTGTGTGTGTGTGTGCTGCGGCGCTCTCACCACCGCAAAGATGCTCATAGAAAGAAGAGGATGTCTCACCTGTCCTCGTGCTCGTCTTGTGTCTCTGCGAGACACAGGGCATGCCTTCCTGGAAGGACAGATCCGGCCCCGCAGAAGAGAGATGCATGGCCCCGAGTGCCGTCGCGTGTATGGCGTGGTCGTCAGCACGTCTCCTGTCCAGTGTGTGGGTATCTCTCTCTCCCTCACCCCCTTCCTATCGTTCCCAGCGCTCCTCTCCGGGCATGCTCATCACCTCCTCCCCCACCTCTACCACCATCACCGTCGCTGCATCTGTTGTTTATTGGGGACGAGAGGTTCTTCCGTACGCGCTACCATTGAGTCTAAAGGTAGCAACCGGTGTATCGAGGGGAGCTGCACGTTGCCTCCGCGCCGTACACGCGCACACCCAAGCACAACGACTTGAACCGCTCCACCGCGGTTTTCAGCTCTTCCTCTTCTCTCGTTACTGTCCGCACACACACACACACACACACACACGTCCGCCATGTCTTGTAGCCTCAGCACCTTCCCTACGACGAGGCAGGCGTGCCCCATCGCCCCTGTGTCTGCGCTACGTGCGGCAGTGGAGCGGCTACAGCAGCCCGACGCCACGGCAGCTGGCGGTGTGGACACGCGGCGGCCCAACTACCTCCTCGATGTTCCCGTCAGCGCCATCGACGTCGATCGCTGGGAGAAGCGGTGGCAGGAAACGATGAGTGCGGTCTCCCCGTCCTTGCCTTCTCTGGGCGTGGGCACCAAGGGGCAGCTATACTTTCAGCACGCCTCGATTGCGTACGCAGCGCTCATGACCGTCGATGAGGCGTCGGCCCCGATGAACGCGCCGTCGACGCGGCGCCTGGCGCCGCTGCCACCGTTTGTGTTCGCTACCGTCAAGGCGCTCCCAATGACGCAGCTGCTGAAGATGCGCCGACAGTGGCTGCCGCACCGGCAGCGGTTTGCCGTGCACCAGCAGCGCATGGGCTTTCTTGACGCCGTGTTGAGCCACGCTCTCGTGGCCCTCATCGGTCCGGCTGGCAGCGGCCGCACGCTGCAGGTGCCCATTGTGCTCTCCGAGACGGAGGTGCTGAAGCGGGGGCGGCTCATCGTTGTGAGTGCGAATGCCGCGGCGGCGCGGCTGACGACACTGCGCCTGCGCGAGGAGCGAGGCGAGGATGTGCAGCACTCCCGCACGGTCGCCGCAGCCGTGCCAAACCATAACGAAACCACCGAGAGCACCAGCGTCGTAGTCACCACCGCGGAGGTGATGCTGCGGCAGCTCCTGTGTGACCCGTGCCTCGAGGACGTCGGATGTGTCGTCTTCGACGACGCACATCTGCGGAACGAATCGACGGAGTTGTGCCTCTCGCTGCTGCGCGATCTTTTAGCGGTGCAGCAGCAGTGGGAACACCAGCGTGGTGCGCCGGGCGGGTCGGCAGCTGTCTCGTCAGCGAATGGGCCGGCCGCCGGCCCCGATGCAGACACAGCACAGGGCCCCGATGCTGTGCGGAGGCGCAGGCTGCACGTCGTGTTGAATTGCCCTGATGAGGCGTGCGCGACGACGCTACTGTCCTTCCTTGCGCCATCGCGGTGCACGGCGACCACCTTCGTGTTGCAGACGGCCCCGACGCTTATGACGGCGAATACCACGTTGTACTTGGAGGAGGCCGTGCAATGGCTGCTGAAAACTGAGAAGGAGGGCAGCTGCCTTATCAGCGATAGCGCTGCGATGGAAGCGACTCTGGTCTCGTACGCAGAAAACGTGGATGCTGTGGCGCGCATCATGGCCGCCAGTGATGCAGACTTTGCTCACCCGGCCGCCTTTCGGCGCTACTGGTTGCCGCTCATTCAGCAATGCGTCGATGAGTTTGACAAGGCGGACCGCCACGTGGCTGGTGCGACCGCTGGGCAGGGCTCGTCGCCGCTCTCAGCGATCGTACTTGTAGCACCCAACAACCACTACGTCCACGTCATTGCCAATGCGATGCGGGAGGCGCAGCGAACGGCGGCAGAGGGCGATGTAGCGGCGTCGCGGGTGTGCACCGCCCTCGCTGCGGATTCACCGTTTTCGTCGTTCCTGACGGTCGCGCAGCGCACTGCCGTAAAGGACGCCTGCCAGCGCTGGATCATTGTCGCGACGAGCGAGCTTAGTCAGTCGGTGCTGCCCTCCGGCTTGGATGTCGGGCTTGTCGTCGACTGTGCGCGCAACGGCTACACGACGGTGGACACGACAACCATGGCGGACACCGTGGTGATCGAGTACAGCACCATCGCACAGCTGCGCCATCGCCGCAAGCTAGCCAAGATGACGGCGACGGCGTCCCCTGCTGCTGACGGCGACGGCAGCAAGCCCGCTTCGCCAGTGGTGATTCAGTTGATCCCTAAGTCTATCCTGCACGGAGCGCACCACCGCCGTCTTAGTGCTGACCCCGCCCAACACATCATTTTCCGTCTTCCCTTTAGCCGCTACGTGCAGGTGTATCAAGTGTTGCAGGCACGGGAGGAGGCGGCGCTGTCGCAGCGCGCGGCCTTCTCGCTCTCCGCTGCCGGAGGCGCCAACTCGAGCAGTGCGGCTGGTGGTGGACCCTCGATAGCCAGCAAGGTGTCTGCCGTCCTTGCGTCGCAACTCATTGGCGTGCCTGCTGCGACGGCGACGCGATACGAGGCGGTGCGGCGCATTATGGCTTCGGTGGAGTCGTACCTGCGCGCCGCCGGGCACCTCGCCGTCGACCACACCGCTGGCTCTCCGGGAATGGGTCAACTCGTGCTGCAGCCAATGGCCGTGCTTTCCCTGTGTCTGCCTGTGCCTCTGCAGGTGGGGCGACTCCTCATCGTTGGCAGCCTGCTGCGCTCTTCTCTGGCGGCCGTCACGGCGGTGGGTGCGTTGTGGTGCTGCAGCGATCTGCTGTCGTTGCAGGGTGCCGGCGCTGTGCGCGTGGCGGATGCGTCGGATGCGACACGCGAAGCTGTGGAGGAGCAGGCGGCGCTCTTGACGGAGGCGCGTCTATTCTTCTCGCGCGACTCGCTCAGCGATGTCGTCAGCGCCTTCCACGTGTATCAGATGTGGTGCTCCACGAAGGCCAAGCAAGAGGCCGAGCGCGATTTTTTGGAGGAGTGCGGCGTCGCAGGCGAAGTTCTGCAGGCCGTCTTCGACACCCAGGTGCAGCTCTGCATGCTCATGCGAACCTTTGGGCTGCTGCAGCAACCCGGCGATGGAGACGAGAGCAGTCGCGCCGGCGCTGGGGAGTCTGAGGCAGAGAGGGCTCTACGGGTGTGCGTGGAATCGGTGCAGCAGAGCACGTCCGATAGCGTGGCGCAGGTGTCGAGTGCGCTTGCTGGTGCGATGGCGGCCCTGTCTCCGGAGGTGGCCACGAGTCGCGCCCTGCACGCGTGCGTCACGGCTGCGCTGTACCCGAGCTGTGTGGTGCCGACGGGCGAGGAGGGGATCGGCCTCGTTTACGACGGCGTCTCCACCTCTAGCATCGGCGGCGCTGGTGGCGGCGGTGAGCCCTCCGGTAGCGGCGCTCCGGCAGCGGGTACAGGTCGCCGGGTGGCGAGTTTCAGCAGCGACTGTGTTCTCGCTGATGCGGTGCAGTGTGCCAAGGCGGCCGGCAGACCGTTTCTGTTTCTCGCCAAGTCGATCGCCGACGCGGCGACGCGTGAGGCAGCCGTCATGGGCACATCGTCCACCGTAGCCGCTACCGTTGTGGAGCAGGTCGACCCCCTGCATGAGGCAGCGGCGGTGGTCTTCTGCGGCCACTTCTACGAGCGTCCGCGCAAGGCACCGAC
Source organism: Leishmania mexicana MHOM/GT/2001/U1103 (assembly GCF_000234665.1). NCBI lineage: Eukaryota > Euglenozoa > Kinetoplastea > Trypanosomatida > Trypanosomatidae > Leishmania > Leishmania mexicana. The sequence goes on from NC_018323.1 coordinate 274,653, forward strand.
GCGTTGCCGCGGGTGGTCGTCGGTGCTGACGAGTCGGTGGCGCGAAACTCGACGCGCGCGCGCGTTGCCGCCGGTTTCACAGCTGCCGCCGACGTGCATCTCGGTGCAGTCGTACGACACGGTGCACTGCAACCACGTTATCTTCACCATGGACCAGAACCTCTCCCTCACGATGCGGTCAACGACAGCGAAGTGGTTGCAGCAGCTCCGCACCCACGTCGGCGCCTACCTCACCGCACTGGCGCGTGGGGTCGCCACGTCCAACAGTAACGGGTCACTAAGGGAGGCGTCGTCGGCTCTAGCGGCTGAGCTGGCGGAAGCGTGGGAGTGGTGGGAGCGTCGTCATGAGCAGGGCCGCGATTGGCTGCGTGAGGAGCGGGTGGTCGTGGCACATCAGCAGCAGCAAAAGGAGGCGGCGGCGGCTGGCTATGACGAGCAGGAGCAGGCGGCGTCGGCGGCCAAGATCGCGGCGCTGCGACAGCGTCTCTTCGGCTACTATGAGTGGCAGATTCGACCCGGCACCCCAGCCGCTGTCGTCCTTCCATCGAATGCAGAACGGCAGGCGTTTGCCAAGAGCGCAGCTGCCGCGGCAGCGGCAGCTACGAAGGGGAGTGGCGAGGTCGACAATGGTGACGCAGGCGCGGCTGCAGAAGACGACGCCGCCGCAGAGGGCGCTGGTGGGGTGCAGGCCACGTACTCGGGCAAGGTGCCGCCGGCCGACGTGGACCACATCTTCCGTCTGTGCGTCAAGAGTGTGGCCGCCAAGGGCACGCGCGAGGCCGAGGCGCAGCTGCTTCGCGACAACCCGGACATGTTCGGTTTCCTCAACCCCGAAGATGAGTTCCATGAGTACTACCTGTACTTGCTGCGGCAAGCAGCGCCAGACATGGAGGTGCTCGGCGACAACCTGGAGGAACTCATCGCCTTCCTTGAAGACCTTGAAGCAGAGCTGCGTGAGGAGCTGGGGCTGCCGCACCCGAACGCGGCGGCACAGGAGGACGCCGGGGGAGTCCTGGGCAGGCACGTGAACGGCGAAGACGGCGTCTACGGCGCAAGTGCAGCCGGCATTTGGGGCGGCGACGTCAGTGGTGATGCGAATGGGCAGTGGAACTCCAGCCCGTTTGGCGGCGGCTACGCAGTGCACGACGTTCCAGTCGGTGAGGGTGACGTGGACGGCTACGGTGACGGCGACAGCGGTGGGTTGCAGCTCGAATCTGCCGCGATCAACCTCAAAAAGAGCGCTGGCCCAACATTGGCGGAGAAAATCGAGGAGGCAAAGCGAGCGCAAGCGAGCGCGGCCCCTACGACGGGCAAGTCGGCCGATATGGCACCTCCTATGATGATCGGTGCCCCTGCAGCGCCGCTGCAGATGAGCCTGCCCACCGCGCCGTCGCCAGCGAGCGGCAATACACCGTTTGTGTCCACCAACGCAGGTGAGACGCTCGCCGACAAGCTGCGGGCAATGCAGATGGCCGCCATGGGCGGCTCTGCCGGCAGTGCCAGCGATCTCGCGCGGCTGCAGTTTTCGGCGCAGCCGAGCGCTGATCCAACGAGCGCGCAGCCCGAGTCTGCGGCACCGTGTGGCGTGCTGCCGCCGCCACCTACGGCAGCCGACTTGCTCGCCGTCATCAACGGCGGCGAAGGCGCGGATGTGGCGCCGCCACAGGCATCCCTTGACCTCGACTTTCAACAAGCTCCACCAACAACCGAGGAGCTCCTGGACTTGCTGGGGCCGGCGCTCCCCACTTCGGCACCCGCTGACCCCTTCGCAGCGGGCAGCGGTCTCGGTAGCAGCCGGGGTACCGCGCCACTGCCCTCTGCGACGATGGCGGCGATGATGATGGGGATGGCAACCACACCTCTGCATCGGCCTCCGCCGGCCATCCCTGCCAAGGCAGTCGAGGAGCGTCCGCCGTCCGTGCTGGTGTACCCGGTACCGGACATACGGAAGTACGGGAACGTGCGCCTGCTCCTGGCCAAGAGCCTCAGCGAGTCGCTCAACATGCGCGTTGGTCCGACCACCATCGTCGGTCACGTGGCACGAATCGATGTCCCGAACCGCAACGTGGAGGCGCGTGCACTGGCGCTGAAGAAATTCACATGTGGTGACGCCAAAATCACGGTGCACCTCTTCAAGAACGACCGCATCATAGATGACCCAGAGCGCGAGGAGCGCGAGCGTCGCAAGCGACGCGAGGAGCTGCGGCAGCAAGAGGCGGAGCGGCACCTGGAGCGGCGCCGTCGCACCAGAGCCTCTGCTGGTGGCGACACGCCGGCCGGTGCGAAGGCTTCCCGGCGCGCCGGCAATGTTGGCGCAGCCCTTACCGGAAGCGCAGGCATCGACCCGACGAGTCCGGACGCTTTTAACGACCCGAGCGCGTACACCGCTGACGCTCCTGTGCTGTCAGCGAAGGTCGACGTGGCGAAGGCAACCTCAATGAGGATCGGTGTCCTCTCATCGTCGGAGGATGACGATGATGCAAGCAGCAGTGCCGATTCATCGTCGTCCTCCTTGTCAGAGTAGCCGACTCTGTGACAAGGATCATCGCAGGCGCCACTGAAGTGCGGGGCGGGGTGACGAATGCGTGGTGAAGAAAGCTGATAACAATGGTGTGCCGCATTGCAATGAAGTTGGCGAGAGGAGAGGAGGGAAGAGCGCCACGGGAGGGCGGGAGAGATAATCTTCTCGCCTCGCATGGCACGAACGTGTGCGTGCGTGTGTGTGTGTGTGTATCATCGTGGGGTATAACTTAAGCACGTCCATTCATAGACGCATGTCCAAGCAAAGCTGGCGGTGCGTAAGGTGCGAGTGCGAGTGCGTGTGCGTGGGCCCTCGTACGAGAGCCAGACTCAGGGAAAAAAGAAAAAGTGGAAGACAGCGATAGCGGGCGTTGGACTGGTAAGCAAAACACCACACCCACACAGACAAGCACAAACGAAAAAAAAAGAAAGCGACTCACGAGCCGCAAACACACACAGCGCGGAGAGGAGCGAAGCGAGTGGCCTACGTGCGGGTGCAAACGACGGCGCTCATGCCTTGAAGTGGGGGAAAAAATCTTTCGAACGGAACGTGTACATGCCTGTACATGCATCAGACGACCCGGAAAAGGAGGACATAGGGCCACCACAGAGGACAGGGAGGGGGGAGGGAGGCAGCCGTGTACGGACGCACCATCCACCTTTACGTTCAACCTCTCACGTTCGGATAGAGAACAGTCGTGCTTGCCCCTTGCTGTGTAGGTTTTTCATGCGGGTCATCGGCGCTTGCCATCTGGGTCGCTGGTCGATTCGTGTCTCCTCCTCCTACCTAGCTACTGAATCTTTCGCCTCCCCCCCCCCTCCCTCCCTCCCTACTGCCCATCTGTTTCTCTGCTTCTTGTTGGGTGACCGACCCTTGTTGCTCATTGGAGCACCCCCTTCGCCACCCTCCCTTCCTGCAGCGATAACCGCCATCAGAAGCAGTGCTCGCTAGGTCCGGTGCTGGCGTGTGGTTGTGTCTCTACACAGCTTCTCATTGGTATTCTCCTTCCTTGCAGCGTTCTGCGCGGCGTGCTGCTGCGAGCACCGACTCCAGAAACAAACATTCGTAAATTTAGTACCCACCTCAATGTCGAAGCCACGGCGGGACGTCAACAAGGTGCAGATCGGCTACCACCGTGCTGAGAACACCGAGACGGTAAGTTCGCCGCACACGTATGCCTACAGCAGTGGTAAGAGCGTTCCGTCCACCACCAAGCCGGATAAGCCGACAGTGTCGAATATCCGCATCGTGTCTGCCGTCGCCGGGCTGCCGCCGTCGCGCTTTGCAGCCAATGCGTCGATGAAGCGGGAGAAGAACGAAGAGGGGTCAGAGAGCGCTACCGCCGCAGCAAGCAGCGCGTCATCGTCGTTGGTGCATGGCGCGGCAAGCGAGGCGCGGGCGACCGTAGACGGATTCCCTTGGTCGACGCGGCGGGTGGAGCGGATGTCGTTCGAGATGCAGAACGTGAGTCCTCCCATTTCGAACCTGTTCCGTCGGGTGCTGACGACGGAGGTGCCGACGCTGGCATTCGACCGCGTTTTAATCGAAGAAAACGATAGCCCGGTGCTGGATGAGCTTCTGTCGCACCGCCTCGGCCTCGTTCCGGTGGCGGGTCCGGTAATGAAGATGCACTACATCACCGAGAGCAATCAGGCAAGCTTTAACAATCTGGACCCGAGCCGCGTGCTGCTGTTTGAGCTGGACGCCACGGGCGCCAAGGATGCGGCGGTGACGCCGGTGTATAGCCGCCAGCTGCAGTGGGTGCCGCTGCCGGGGCAGGATAAGAAAACCGGCGCTGTGGCGGGCGTCTGCCAAGCGGGGAGCGAGGAGTGTGCCGGCGCAGACGACGATGACGACGCGGTGTTCCTCGTGCATCCTGATATCCTGCTCACCAAGCTAGGCCCTGGCCAGCGCATCAAGCTCAAGGCGATCGCTGTGAAGGGCCTCGGTGCCGTGCACGCCAAGTGGAGCCCAGTGTCGGCGTGCTACTACGAGATGAAGACCTCCGTCGAGCTCTGTGAGCGGCTGACAGGCTCGGCGGCCGAGGCGCTCGTGAAGTCCTGCCCCACTGGTGTTTTCGGCTACGAAGGTGGCCAAAAGGGTGCGGCAGCGACTGTCGTAGCGCCGGAGAAGTGCACCCTGTGCCGCGAGTGCCTCCGCAGGGACGACACGGGTCCTGGGGCCGCCACCAACGAGGGCGACCGAGTTCGTGTGCAGAAGGACAAGACACACGTCCTCTTTCACATTGAGAGCGTGGGCCAGCTGCACCCGGCACAGATTCTGCGCTTCGGCCTCCGTCTCTTCGCTGAGCGCTGCCGGGCACTCGCGGAGATGGTGCAGTCGACCGAGGTGCACGTGGTGGATGCGGGCGCCAAGTCACTGGAGCATTGAGGCCGAGAAGAAACGAGCACGAGGAGGGGTTGGGGGGGGGGGCTAAAGCGAAACAGAGGAGTGGCGGGAGCGAGTGGCACAGGCGCTCGATTTGGCTTCCCCACCGCATCCGTCGCCCCCCACCCCCTCCCCCTCCTCTGTGTGTCCCCGTAGCGCCGTGGCAACGTTGTCTTCTGCGCCATGGTATCCCTGCCTCTCGCTCTTTATAATGCATAAGTGCCTTGTTTTTGTTTTTCGGCCGGCATGGGGGAGGGGGAGGAGGTCGGGAATGTGTGTGGGGTGTGTGGTGGGTGTGGGTGTGGGAGCAAACGGGCGCCTGTCTTCCCTCGCCCACCCCACCACACAAATGTCCGGTCCACTTCACCCGCCAACCCCACTCGCGGTCGTCGTCTCTTCTTTCTCTCCCTCCATGTCTCTCGGGTAAACAATCACACGTGCATCTTGCATAACACGTACATACATGAGAGGAGGATGCCAGACAGAAAACAAGCCCACCGTCACCAGTCTCGTCACCGTAACGCATTGATGGGCTCCAACTGCAGGGGGTCCACAAGAGCGCGTGTTACTGGGTCACGTCGTGACATCTCTCAGGCTGCGCGTCGTGGAGTCCTTGGCGAAGGATGGTGGGCGCGGGACGCAGCTCCAATGGGGAGTGAGTCCATTGCCTTCTTGGGGATGCCATGAGGCACGTGGAAGGAGCGATGGTGCGATGAGGCTAAAGAGACTTTGGTAACGCATCGATGTGGAAGCGTCTTCCCTACTTCGTGCCTGCTCCTGTTTTGGCGCAAGGTCGGCGCTGGCGAGCAGGTGTGCGGCACACAAAAACGCCCACGCACGCCTGTGTACCAAGTGTCACAGCCTCACCCCGCACGTGGTTTTCGATCCCGCACGTGGACTTGCCATGCGCTTCACACTCTGTCTCTGCCCCTCTCTCTCGTCCTGCTCTTCCATCCGCTCCCTGCAGACGGAGAGTACACACATTAGCCCGCAATGACGAAGGGGAAAGGGCGCAACCCAGGCGCCAGCGGGCTCGACAAGCACCTCAAGCGCAAGACCCACCTAGAACGGTCGCAGCCGAAGTCGCGCCAGCATCTCGGCCAGCTCGAGAAGCACAAAGATCATGTTCTCCGTGCAAAGAAGCGCAAGGTTAAGGTGCGCCGCCTGCAGGAAATCAAGCGCGCCGCAGCGCAGCGCAACCCAGATGAGTTCAACATTGGCATGACGAAGGCGGTTATGGATGTGGCGAATGGCCGCATGAGGAAGCGCCGGGTCCGGCTGGTCGACTCTGACCGGAAGAAGGACATGCAAAAGACGATTGACCACAACCGGCGCAATGTGCAGTATCTCGAGTTCAAGGCCCAGGCCGACCAGCAGCGGGCGACCGAGCTGCTGAACGAGGAGGCGGCGGCAGCGCTGACGTCGACTGCCCCTCAGAACAAGCACATTGTCTTTGTAAACTCCGAAGAGGAGTTCCGAAGCTTCAACCCGCTCAAGCACTTTGACGCGACGCCGGAGATGATGCGGCAGCACCCGGCGGTGCGCGGCCGCATCAGCGTCCTGGAGAAGACGGTGATGCCGGAGGAGATTCTCATGAGCGGCGGGCACCAGATGAAGTCCGCCGCACAGAAACGCAAGGAGCGGCGCGAGCTGCAGGAGAAGATGCGCCGCAGCGGTGCCGACGCCACCCCCGAGACACGGGCCGCCTTTGTGGAGCGCCTGCGGGCCAAGAAAGAGCTCAAGCAGTACCAGTTCACAGATCTACTGGAAGAGGTAAAGCGCGAGAGAGAGGCGACCGCCTCCTCATCCAAGGGCGCCACAGGCGATGACGGCGAGCATGAGGAGGCGGCGGCGCAGGATGAGGTCACGCGGCTGCTTGAGTGGCGCCGTGAACAGGAGCGTCAGGCGGCGATAGCGACGGCGCGGCACGTGCGCGAGGTCGGTCAGCGCCTACAGCGAAGCAAGAGTCTATCTGCTTTGGCGAAGAGCATCCGCAAGCAGTCGCAAGGCATCAAGCGACAAATGGAGCAGAGGCGGGAGAGCCGCTTCAAGCCCGGAGCGACGCGGCGCGCGCGGTGAGAAAATCCCGCGTCCATGTATGTGAGCAGCGGCATGCAGGCGAGGAGGAGGGCGGACTTCTGGTGAAGCAGTCCCCACCGCTTGGCATTTCCTCCCTTAGTCGGAAGGCATACGAGGAACTGGCGGCGGTGTGCTTATTACATATATATATATATATGTAATAGGTACTCTCTGGCCCTGCATGCGCGTATTCTCGCGCGGACCATCGATTAATATACGTGATATATGTGACTGTATCGGCGTCCTTGAAGGAAATGCGCCGGGGGGAGAAGAGAGGGGGAAAACATAAGCGAAAATAAACGAAGCGACTGGAGCTCTGTAGCACCGACAGAATCCAAGGAAGCAGAACGTGCCGGAGGGAAGGGCAATCCGCTCTACAGTGCGGCGCCACACGGCTGCAAGCCTCTCTTGCCACTTACTTTGCCGTGCACCCTTGATGAGAGAGAAGCAAGCAAACAAGAACAATCAACACGCCCACGAGCTGCTGCACTAGCGCGTGCGCTGGCCTTTTCCGTGACCGTCATAATCAAGATGGCGCGCTTTCAGCTGCACCTCTTCGCAGTCGTGTAACGTACGAAGCGGGCTGAAAAGGGATGTTGCAAACACCGCCTATGCTCACCAACAGTGGCCTCCCCCTCCCCCCTGTGTCTGTAGCCCATGATAGAGGCCCCTCCGGCATCCATCTCCTCTCTCGCTCTCCTCTTCACGCGCTGCTGAAACCGGCCCCGGTCCTACAACGAGGGCGACGCAATAGAAACGCCAGAAGAAACAAGCCGGATCCTCTCAAGCACACGCAACTCTCTGATCGCCACCGCCACCACCACCACCTCTCTTCCCTCTCACCACCATCATCATCGTTGTTGTTGCCCCCGATTTGAGGGGGGAAAAAGAAAATAAGCGAAAAGGCTCAGCCGTCGCATCTGCACACGCGCGCGGGTCCATCGGGTTGGGCTGCGGCACGACAGACAGCAGCGAGGTCTGGCAGAAGAAAAAAAAGATAAGACACCTCTCTAAGTGTGTGTGTTTCATCATTGTTCTCTGCTTTCTTCTTGCCTTTGCCCCCCCCCCCTTCCCACATCCCCTTCTCATTTCACGATTACTATCTTCGACGTGTGACAGCTTCCCTCGTCGTCAGCCGCCGCTCCCATTGCCTGATCCCGTTGCGGTCTCCCCCGCTTCCCACACACACACACACCCTCTGTTCAGTCTCCTCTGCCTTTTGTTTTTCTGTGCCTGACGCTCAGCCTGCCTTGGACTTTCGGTCAATTCTTTTGTTGTTTGGTGCCTTTCCCTTTTACTTGTTCACACGTACGCGTCCACGCACTCGCGCGTTGCAGTGCGGCCCTGCTCCTCGTGTCTCTCTCTCGTGCCCGTCCGTGTGTGTGTATGGGTGCCGTTCGCCCGCCGAGCACACACATTCACGCACGCGCTTCGCCCTTTTCTCTCTTGTGCGTGCGTCTCTCCCACTGGGGGAGGGGAGTGGGCTTCAGCGTGCCGCCTGAGTACTCGTGTGCTTCAAAATTTCCCTATCAGACCGTTGCGCTTGCTGTTGTTGTCGTTGACGTCTTTCTCTTGTGGGCAGTGGCCTGCTTTGCCGCAGTTCTCACGATTGTGCTCTGCTGTCTTCCGAGCCCACCCCTCTCCCGCTGTTGTTGTTCGTGCCTCTGTGCCCTTGTGTGTGCGCTCGCGTATGTGTGTGTGTGTGTCTGTGTGTCGCTGCGCCTCTTCTTTTTCTCGCACCGCCTCGCTCACGGACAGGCCGTTGCCATCTTGCTACATCCTGAAATCTGAATACCGAAAACATGAACGGATCCATGTCTGCCCGCTCCCTCCGCGACAGCGCGCCGCTTAGCATTTCGTCGGCGCGTCGAGCCAGCCGGTGCCGAGGCTCTCTTTCAGCGCGCTCCTTGTCCGCATCGACCTCCACGCACGCCACACCGACCCGTGACCGCACCCCAGCCGCGCTGAGCGCTCGACGTCCCCGAAATGGCTGCAGCACCAGCGCGGCCGAGTACCCGACGCCAACGCAGCCGACACAGTCAAACGCCATGAAGGTGTACATCCGTGTGCGCCCCTTCAGCGAGCGTGAAATCGCGCAAAAGGTGGCGCCGCACAGCACCGTGCGCATCGACGCACAGAATCCCACGCAGCTCACAATCCTCGATCCAGCGCGCGGTTTTCGCCCGCTCACCACGCACCCGTTCACGCAATGTTTCTGGTCCGTCTTTGCGAAGAGCGAGGGGGATCTACTGAACAAGGTGGACACGTACTTGACGGGCGGCATGAACTCCGCTCGCCGCTCTCGGGCGCAGTCGCTGGTGACGGGGCAGCCGGTGGTGAATTCCGTCCGACGCGGCACCCGTGCAGGGCTCGACAGTGACGCAACATCTTCCCCCACTACAGCCTACGACGGCGCCGGCTCGGCGCCAGTGATGGTGGACGCCAATGTGAGCCACCCTCCGTACGCGGGGCAGGACCAAGTGTACACGCACGTCGGCAAGCCCATCGTGGGCAACACCCTCGACGGATACAACGGGTGCGTGTTCGCCTACGGGCAGACGGGTAGCGGCAAGACCTTCACGATGCTGGGCTACGCGCCGAGCACGAGCGACATTCGCGCTCGCAAAGGGTCCACCGCCTGCGGGGCCAGCAGCATGGAGAACAGCGCCCCTCTTGACGGCGCGGTGGAGCCGTTTGAGAGCGATGACGGCGACGACGTGGTGGACAAGACGGGGCTAGATCCGAACGAGCTGCAAGGCATCATCCCGCGCGCGTGCACGGACCTGTTCGACGGCCTCCGTGCGAAGCGCGCCAAGGACTCCGACTTCACGTACCGCGTGGAGGTGTCGTACTACGAGATCTACAACGAGAAGGTGTTCGATCTCATCCGGCCGCAGCGCAACACGGACCTGAGGATCCGTAACTCGCCCAGCTCCGGCCCGTTCATCGAAGGCTTGACGTGGAAGGTGGTGTCCAAGGAGGAAGACGTCGCCCGCGTGATTCGCAAGGGCATGCAGGAGCGCCACACGGCTGCGACCAAGTTCAACGACCGCAGCAGCCGCAGCCACGCCATCCTCACCTTCAACATTGTGCAGCTGTCGATGGACGACTCCGACAACGCGTTCCAGATGCGCAGCAAGCTGAACCTGGTGGACCTCGCGGGGTCTGAGCGCACCGGCGCGGCCGGAGCCGAGGGCAATGAGTTCCACGACGGCGTGAAGATCAACCAGTCGCTGACGGTGCTGGGGCGCGTGATCGACCGTCTGGCGGACCTCTCGCAGAACAAGGGAGGGGGCCTCAGCATTCCGTACCGCGATTCGAACCTGACGTGGGTGCTGAGCGACTCGATCGGCGGCAACAGTCAGACCTCGATGATTGCCACCGTCTCGCCACACTCGATCAACTACGAGGAGATGCGACAGACGATCATGTACGCCTGCCGCGCGCAGCAGGTGCTGAATAAGGCTCGCCGCAACGTCGACCCAACGATCATGGAGCTGCGCGAGCTGCGCGCGCAGGTGGTGGACCTGCAGTTGCGTCTAAAGGAGGCGGGTGGCAGCAACTACACGAGCGAGTACGTGCGCGGATTAGAGAAACGAGTAAAGGAGCTTGAGTGGCAGTGTGCTGATCAGGAGCGCATTGTCAGTCAGCTACGCGCGGAGCTGGAGAGTGCCGGCATTGCCGATCCCACGCTGATCCTGAAACCCTCCGCACGCGGTGGAGCGGGTGCGGCAGGGGCGAGTGGCGGGTGTGCTAGCGCCGGTGATGCTCAGGGCGGCGTGAGCGCCGCGACTTACCGCCGTACCAACGAGCAGCTGCAATCGGAGTTGACGTCGGCGAACAAGGAAATCGTGCAGCTGCAGACGAAATTGCTGGAGTCTGAGAAGGCGAGGAGCGGCGGACGGGACGGAGACGCCGAGAGCACTATCGCGAAGCTCCAGGCCAAGTGTGATCTCTACCGCAACTCCTTTCGCGAGTGGGAGGCGCATCTGAACCAGTACCACACGTATCAGTGGCGTTGGTCCACTGACTACGTCTTTGGCACCTTCGAGGACAAGATGAACCTGCTGATGCGTCAGTGCCAGAATCTGATGATGGACCAGGACGCCTACGTGATGGACGCCCTGAGCCGTGGCGAGAGTGCGCAACTGCGCGAGACGGCCAAAATTCAGCGTGAACACCTTGCCGAGGTCTCGGCGCTGACAGCGCAGTACCGCGAGTCGATCGAGAAGCTGAAGAAGGAGTACGCGGCCAAAGACGAGGAGCGGCAGAAGCGGCAGAAGGAGGTGTCGAACAGCTCTGAGTTGCGCATGCAGGCCACCCGAGATGCCTTCGAGCAGGAGAAGCGCCGCTGGGTACAGGAGCGCGATAGCATGAAGCTTGGCTACGAAGAGAAGCTGGCGGCTCTGCGGACCGAGTACCAGGGGGACCTGAAGCGGCTGCGGGAATCGCTCGGGTCGACGGCGGGTGATCGCCAGCGTCAGGGTGGCGCCCTGCAGGAGCTTCAGGATCGGTACGAATCAGAAATGAAGAGCATCGCGCAGGACATGGAGCGGGAGCGCACGCGCCGCGAGGCGGAGCTGGAAATGGTGAAGAAGCAGATGAACACGGAGCTGGCGCGCAAGGAGGAGCAGATCGCCGCGCGTGATGCGCAGGCGCGTAGAACGGAAGAGGAGGCGGCGAAGCTGCGCCGCGACAACCTGAAGCTACAGACAGACATGCGTACCAAGGAGCGGCAGCTGAACACCGAGGTCAAGGACCTTCTTTTGAAGCAAGAGAACATGATCGCCGTCTTGACCACCATCGTAGGCGACTACGAGAAGAACCCCACGAACCTCAATAAGGACATCGAGGCCCTGCGCGCCTTTGTTAGCGACAAGGACTACACGGCCTTCCGCGCCAAGGCAAAGGAGAGTGCATTTCGTGACCCGGCCAGCCGACGGGCGTCGGCGGTGATGTGGAACCCCAGCTCCGTGGATGAACAACGCAGCCGCGAAGTGGAGGACATTCGTAACGCCATTGAGAGCATGCGCAAGACCCGCAGCAACCAGCAGGCGAACCTGCAGCAGGTGCAGCAGCACGTGTACGAGCAGCTCTCGCGCAGTCGTGGTTTCCAGTCCGGCGGCGAGGTGGACGAGAGGCCGCATGACGGCAAGACCCCTGCTCGAAACGGCAATACGGCGGCGTAGTGGGAGAGGCGTCTGACTGATGTAGGCGAGTGCGGGTCGACACTCGTGACGCTGTGACACAAGAGCGGCTTTTGTGTTTCTGTATCCGTGTCCCGTGTGTACGTGTATCTGCTTGGCCGTCTGCGGTCTCTTCCTTTTCCTGCAGTCCTTCGGCACTCCACCTTCCATGTCACTCCGAGGTGGTTTAGTACGGAGCGGAAGTCCAGGGGTGGAGAGGAGGGGGTGGGGGGATCGCCGGCACGCCCACCTCACGGAACTGCTTCCGCTTTCTTTGCCTTCTCGTCTCCCTCCTCCGCCGGGTTCACCCTATCGAGGTGCCACTGCCTCTCGTGCCTTTGCTCTTCGTCGATTTTGGATGTTAGGTCACGGGTCCCGTCTTGCTGTCCGTGTCTCAGCTGACTCGTTTGTTTGCTCTCCCTATGGAATCTCGGTCTCACCCGAACCACCTTTACACAGGCGGCGGGCCCCCGTCAAGTGCTTCGCTGGTGCGGCGCCGCTCCTCTCTCCGCACTTTGTTCTACTGTCACCCCACCACCACCACCACCACCGTGTCTCAGACGAGTCGTCGCTTTGTGTTTCGTCCCTCTCGGGGACGGCGCCAGTGTGCGAGAGGCTAAGAGACAGAGAGGGGAGGGTTACGTGTGTGTGTATGAGGGAGGGGAGAGAGAGTCTGTGCCCGTTTCGTACCCTTCGTTGGTTCCTCTTTTGGTCGACGTGTGCGTATATGGTGTCATCGTCCCCACCCCCTCGCCTCCTTCATCCCAACTCCTTCTACATATATATATATATATATATATATGTGCATGTATAGGTAGTGTTGTTGTTTGTGCCCCTCCTTGTTTCTCTCCACTTGTGCCCACAATGGTGGTGAAGCACCGCTTTCTCTGTGTGTATGTGTACGTACGTGTGTGTACGTGTGGGTGTGTGTGTGTGTGTGGTGTGTGTCTTCTTTGGATCGCGCGTCCCCTCGCGTGTAGGCTGCCTTTGCAGCCCGCCCTCAGGACAGCAGCAGCGTGAGATATGCGCAATGCACGACAGCCCCCCTCTCGTTTCGTGTTTGACGCCTCTACTCCTCCCTCTCTGTCTCTCCTATTGCGTCCCTGTTCGTGACACACCTCTGTCGGTGTGCTGGCTGCGAGCGTCTGGGCATCGAGGGTGGGAGTCAGGGAACACGCCGCGGGCCCGTGGTCGAGTTGGCCCGTTTCGCTCCGTAGACGCGAAAGGACAGAAAAAAAGATGAAGGAGTGTCAAGCGGAGATGGGAAGTCAGTGGCTGAAAAGTGTCTGTGCGCTTGCGCGTGCGAGGGGGAGCGCCCGGGCTTGTCATTTCTTAGAGAGGGGCGCCTCGCGTGTGCGTGTGTGTGCAACGAGAGAACGCGGGTAGCATAAGTCTATTTTGCATCTTTGTCCATGGCCGTGCTCTCTGCTTTTCAGTGTGCACGCACGCACCCCTTGCGACATGTGGAAGCGGGAGAGCGCGGCGGATGGTGGGCGTGTGCGCGCATGTGCCTGTAATGAGCCGCTCTCCGAGTCTTGTTGTGCTCTTGTTGACTTCGGCACCGAAAATGAAGATACGGTGTCAAATTCCTTTAAAGCAGACAAAAAAAGGCGGAGATGACCCGCTGCTGCTGCCGCCCTCCCTCCTCCTCCCTCCTCTCCCGCCCTCCCCTGCGCCGCGCTTTGTTTTCGAGGTTGATACGTTCTTTCGCGTCCTCATGCTCGTTTCGCTCTGCCTGCTCTATCGTCTGTCGGGCCACCGTGCCCGCGCGTGTGTGCGTGTTTCCGTCGTTCGTATGCTTTTGTGTGTCCTATGCCGTTGATGGTTTGACCCCTCCCCCTCCCCCCTTCGCGCCAACCTCACCCCTGTCCCTCTCTCTCTCCGCGTTCTTTTTTTCCGGTCCACCTGAAGGAGAGGAGAGGACGGAGTCCGCAAGCGTGATGCTCGTTACAGTGCCAACTATAAGGGGCAGGGAGAGGGGGGAGGTGTGCGCTAGTGGGCTGTTCCTCGTTTAATGCAGACGTCCGTCGGCGGCATGGTTGTGGTAGGCTGCTTGTGTATAACACCCTCACGGTACGCGCTGTTTCGCCAGGCTAGGCGTGCGTGTGTGCGTGTGTGTGTGTGTGTGTGGTCGCTCACCCCTCTTGCGATTCTCCTCGTACTTACGTGCGTGTGGCTTCTCCGTCTGCATTAGAGCCTCTCTCCTTCTTCACCGCCTCTTCCGTGTGTCTTTTCGGTCTCTTCTGTTTGAATGGAATGGCTTCTCTTGTGGCTGCGTGTCTCATGTCCATCTCGTGTCTCTCCCTCACCTTTTCTTCGTGGGTGTGTTGTTTGCGCGTGCGTCCCCCGTCTCGCTGCTTCGATGCTTCACTTACACTTCTCCACTTTTTTCGTTTTTTTTTTCCGAACAACGACAACCCCAGAAAAAAAAAGGAACGTACAAAACGCGCCAGACGCACACACACACACACACACACACACACACACATCAAGAGAGAGGCGGAGCCAAGCTTGTCCTCTTTTGTGTTTTTTTTTCTGGTACAAACTGCGCTTGTTGTTTTCCTTTGTTCCCCCCCCCTTCCCTCCCTCCCACCGTCACACGAATACATAGAACACACACATTCACAAACACACACACACACCGTCATCACCCGCACTTTTGTGGCTTTCTCTTGCCTGGTCTCTCACGATCACCTTTAATTTGTATTTCCCTTCCGTTGGTTTTTAGAAGTCATGTCACTCTTCCTCCCACCCTCCCTCCTCCTCCCTCGCGTTGGGTGATGTTGATTCGTGTTTTCTTTTGTGTGCCGCACGCGTGCACAAACACGCGCTTCGTATCTTTCTACGCATGTCGGATCGACGCCAGCGTTGAGTGCGGGTAAGGGGCAGATGCTCTCCTTTGGTTTTCTGACTAATCGTTCGTCTTGCACTGGCTGTCGGGATATTCTATACGTTATTGTACCTTTTTTTTATATGGCTGTCGTGTTCGATCCTTGTCGTTTTCCCTTCTTCCTTCGCGCTTCTGTTGCATGTATGTGTGTGTGTGTGTGTGTGTGTGTGTGTAGCGATGGTGGGAGGAGGGGGGATACACGGTCTCGCCCGCCATTTTCCCTTGCTGTTTTGTTTGGTTGTTGTTGCTTGTCCTCGACGTTGTTCTGCTGGCGTTGTGCGCATCTCATCCTCCGCTGCTCGTTTCACTTTGCCACCATCACCACCACCACCACTACCACCCGCTGAATGTGGCGTCCTCGCCTCGCTCCTCCTCCCCCCTCCCTCTCTCCATCCCCTCCTTTGGGTTTTGGCTTTCGGCACGCAGTCGCGCACACGCCTACATCCGCCCCCCTCCCTCCACCCCGTTCATCTCCTCCCGATTTCACGTTCCATTAGAAACGACAACTCTCTTCCTTGCTTTTTTTCTTCCTCCTTACGGCTTTTTCATTGTTTGCCCGATGACACGTGGAACACACCTCAGGGCGTGAGGGGGGTGTCAAGGGTGCAGTGCACACACACACACCTTCTTCTTCCTCATCCCTGCCCATGCCGAGGCACTTCTGGTGCTGGCAGGGGCCAGTGCCTACGACGCAGCGGGGTCAGAGCGATTCCTCGCTACCGATGTCGGCGGCCGAGCTCTTCATGGCGCCGCCTTGGAGCAACCTGCGGCAGCGAGCCCGTTTGCGCCATCCATATGCCCGGCAACGTGTCAGCGCGACTCGAGCGTCTTCCACCCACCCACCCACCCCCGACTCTCACTGCCTACCGGTGTGCGGCCTGCGAGGCGGGGGGTGGGTGGGTGGGACGGACTTGGAGACAGAGGCCGTGCGCTGGTGACTGAGTCGGTGCATTGCTGTCACGCGTGTGCCCAGCGCTGCTCGGCAGCATGCCATTGGGCCTGTGACAGGCCGAGCGTCGAGTGGACCTCGTCTTGTGTGGCAGAGAATGGGGGCACCGTGAAGGACAAAACAGAGAAGAGACAATAAAAAAAACGCCGCCGGTCCTCTTGTGTGCCTTGCAAGTTGTGTTCGCGTCCGTGTGTCTATATCCTCCCCCCTCCCTCCCCTCCCCCCGCTTGTGTGCCCGTGTGTGTGTGTGTATGTTATGTTCTTTTATGTGTCTCGATACGCCACCCACCCACTCGTTCGTTAGGCGGACGGCAATCCCATCGAAATCACTGAAGTCCATACACATTTCTCGAGGCAGAGGACCCCTCCTCCTCCACCCCTCCTCACTACCATTCCTGCATGCGCACACCGCGACACCCGCCGACATGTCATGCTCCCTTGTAACACCTGCCATAGCCAACCGCCAAAGAACAGAAAAGTTCGACAAGAAGCACCCCAACCCCCTGCCCTTCCCACCGCAGGCATCCTCGACCCTGTCTCTCTCTATATATGTAAGGAAGGCGATGAAGAGAATGCGTCCCTCATCCCGTACGCGTGTATGCAGGCCTCTCACCCATGTCTGCCGCGGCAGCCTCTCCTCGTGGAGAGTTCATGACGGCATCCTCGTTTTCTTTGTGCGAACGACGCCAAGGTGTCCGTGGGTGCTCTACCAGTCACCGACGGAGCATGAAAGTAGGGCACAAGGAGTCTCACCAGGTGGTGGTTTATACCTGCCTCAGCATCACGGACGTCTCATGCTCTCCCACCCTTCCCCCTTCCTTGCATTTGGGCAAAGGTGGTGACCTCGCCAACGGACAAACGCCTGATCTGCTCCATCCACTCTTCCTCTTGCCTTTATTCCCCCCCCCACCCCCTCCACACTTCTTCTTCTGGCCGATCTCACCAACGCCTCTGACTTTTTTTTGTATGTCTTGGCATTCCCCTCTATCCCTGTCCCTACGGTCCATCACCGCGGCGCTGACTCCATCACACACACACACATACACATCCGCGCGCGTGCAACTCTACAGCAACGAAAACGGAGCGCATCGCCCAGCGAGAACAACGCCAAACAAAAAAGGGAACGTTTTGAAGAACAACGGTTTAGAAGGCGTCCGGCTCATAGAGGAGTACACACGGGGCGCGGCAGCATATACAGACCCACACACTTCATCGAGGTCCCGCACTGCGGCTCTTTTTTTTTCGCTTGCTTTTCTGTACGTGTGGCTACACGTTTTCGGTCCCCTCTCTCTCTCTCTCTTCGTGTGTGTGTGTGTGTGGGTGTCTGTGTGTGGGTGGGTGTGCTTCTCTCTGTCGCTGGAGGACTCTGAGCGCGTGGCTGGGTCTGGGACGTCTACCTCTGTGATGGATTTGAGTCGACTAGGGACCCCCTCCTCCTCCTCCCTCGTCTTTTTTTTCCTTGGGTGTTGCTGTTTTCGCCTGTTCGTGCCGTGACGGATCACTCGCTGCTGGCGTCCCCATTATGGGCTGTCATTTCCTTCCGTTGAAACGCCTCTGAGTTTTGTGGTGTGATCCTTGTCACCGTTTTTTTTGTTTTGTTTTCTCGCCCCGCCCCTTCCTCCCTCCCCCTTCGTGTTTTGTTGTCGTGCGCACGTGCGTGTGAGCGTCTCTCTGTCTGTCTCTCTCTCTCTCTTCACACATAAGCATACCTACCTACATACACCCATATAACAGCTATCTATATCTATCCTTACCTCATCAGGTACCAGTCGACCGCGTTAGAAGCAGATCACCTCCTCGGTCCTCTGCGTGTCTCTCTTCCTGTTCTTTGCTCCCACTTGCGCTTTCCAAGCTTTTCGCCGTTGGGTCATTTTTTTTCCCATTTCGTTTCGTGTCCAACGTCGCACGCGGCGGCCTCCGTTCCTCTCTCACCCACCCACCCTTCTCCTCTCTGTCTCACACTACCGACCTTTCTCGTAGAAGGTCGGGTGCGCCGTTCCCTGTGGGCACGCCTTTTCTTTCTTTTTTTGCCCAAGGGAAAGAGCACCCACGTCTCCAGCAACGAACGTCTCGGCGCACAGCAGCCCTGATCGCTGTCACTCGAAGTGCACACACGCGCGCGCGTACGTGCATGTGTGTGTGTATGTGCGTGCATGCGTGGATGTGTGTGGCCACGGTTGCCTCTTCGTGAAACCAGGCTTCATTTTCAACTTGCCTTTATCTAGACCTTTGAGGCGATCAGCGCCTCAACACGCATACACGCATCCATCACCACAGACCCCACGCGCGAAGTCAATTCCCGAACGAAGCGACGTGTATAGGGCGTAGCCGTACACCCCCCCCCTTCCCACACACACACACACCTTGTTTCCTGTTCACGAAGAAAAAAAAACGAAAACAAAATGCTCGTGCCCGTCTCTGCTCGTAGCACGTCGCGGCGCGGCAGCTTAGCTGAGCCGCTGTCGGGTCGCCGCACGAGCTCGTCGGCGCGCAGTGCCCGCCCCATCCTGGTCTCGGTCCCACGCAGCCAACGGAGCGATTCCATTAGTGCCACGCCAACGCGCTACCGCAGCGAGGCGTCGATTAGTGCACGCCAGATGCGCAGTGAGGCTTATGAGTCTCCAGCAGCCACGAAGGCAAATGCCATGAAGGTGTACATCCGTGTGCGCCCCTTCAGCGAGCGTGAAATCGCGCAAAAGGTGGCGCCGCACAGCACCGTGCGCATCGACGCCGAGAACCCGAGCGTCATCACCATCCTCGAGCCGGCGCGCGGCTTTCGCCCCCTGTCGACCCATATCTTCAACCGCTGCTTCTGGTCCGTCTTTGAGAACGCAAAGGACGGCACTGAGGGCGATCACACCGACATTCGCAACGGCGTCGACGCCTTCCTCAACGGTGGCATGAACTCCGCTCGCCGCTCTCGGGCGCAGTCGCTGGTGACGGGGCAGCCGGTGGTGAATTCCGTCCGACGCGGCACCGGCGCAGGGCTCGAGCCCGAAGGAATGGAGACCGTTGGCGAGACCGCCGCCTACGACGGCGCCGGCTCGGCGCCAGTGATGGTGGACGCCAATGTGAGCCACCCTCCGTACGCGGGGCAGGACCAAGTGTACACGCACGTCGGCAAGCCCATCGTGGGCAACACCCTCGACGGATACAACGGGTGCGTGTTCGCCTACGGGCAGACGGGTAGCGGCAAGACCTTCACGATGCTGGGCTACGCGCCGAGCACGAGCGACATTCGCGCTCGCAAAGGGTCCACCGCCTGCGGGGCCAGCAGCATGGAGAACAGCGCCCCTCTTGACGGCGCGGTGGAGCCGTTTGAGAGCGATGACGGCGACGACGTGGTGGACAAGACGGGGCTAGATCCGAACGAGCTGCAAGGCATCATCCCGCGCGCGTGCACGGACCTGTTCGACGGCCTCCGTGCGAAGCGCGCCAAGGACTCCGACTTCACGTACCGCGTGGAGGTGTCGTACTACGAGATCTACAACGAGAAGGTGTTCGATCTCATCCGGCCGCAGCGCAACACGGACCTGAGGATCCGTAACTCGCCCAGCTCCGGCCCGTTCATCGAAGGCTTGACGTGGAAGGTGGTGTCCAAGGAGGAAGACGTCGCCCGCGTGATTCGCAAGGGCATGCAGGAGCGCCACACGGCTGCGACCAAGTTCAACGACCGCAGCAGCCGCAGCCACGCCATCCTCACCTTCAACATTGTGCAGCTGTCGATGGACGACTCCGACAACGCGTTCCAGATGCGCAGCAAGCTGAACCTGGTGGACCTCGCGGGGTCTGAGCGCACCGGCGCGGCCGGAGCCGAGGGCAATGAGTTCCACGACGGCGTGAAGATCAACCAGTCGCTGACGGTGCTGGGGCGCGTGATCGACCGTCTGGCGGACCTCTCGCAGAACAAGGGAGGGGGCCTCAGCATTCCGTACCGCGATTCGAACCTGACGTGGGTGCTGAGCGACTCGATCGGCGGCAACAGTCAGACCTCGATGATTGCCACCGTCTCGCCACACTCGATCAACTACGAGGAGATGCGACAGACGATCCGGTATGCGTCACGCGCAAAGAACATTATTAACTGGGTAAAGAAAAACGAGGATCCGCAGGTGGTACTCATCCGCGAGCTGCGCGAGCAAGTGGTGGACCTGGAGCAGCGTCTAAAGGAGGCGGGTGGCAGCAACTACACGAACGAGTACGTGCAAGGGTTGGAGAAGAAACTCCACCAATTAGAGAAGAAGTGCGCTGATCAGGAGCGCATCATAGCGGGTCTCCGGGCGCAGCTGGAGTTCGCCGGTATTGCGGACCCGACCGTCGCTGAGGGCTATCTGGACCCTGCGACCCGCGCCAAGGAGGATCAGCATAGGGCGAAAGCGGAGGAGAGCATGCGCAAGCAGCTCGACAAGGCGCAGATAGCCATTGCCGAATTGAAGGCTGAGCTGGAGCACCGCGGTGCGGCGATCGAGCCGGAGGCCCTCAAAGTGATGAAGGAAAAGCTACAGAAGCAGGATGCGCAACTGCTTCTCCTCGCCACTGAGGTCTCCCTGCACCGCCGTCTGAGGTCTCACTTTGACAACATAGACACGGTTATGGAGCTTGTAAAGGACAAGGAGGCGCTGCTCCTGCGCGCCTGCAACGGCGTTCTCATCGCCAACAACGAGTCGGCCGCCATGCTGGGGAAGATGCTAAGTGAGCGCGAGGACGACTTGCGCAACACGAAGCGGCTCCACGAGGAGGAGCTCGCGACGCAGGCGGAGCGATTCTGCGAGCGGCTGAAGGAAGCCCTGGACGAGGGCGCAGTGCAGCAGCAGCAGCTTCTTGACCGCCACCGTGAGGCCGTCGCGCAGCTGGAGGGGCGCCTGCAACGCAGCCACGAGATTAATGAGATGGAGCGCAAGCGCAACGATAAGGAGAAGGAGGAGCTCCGGCAGCGAGTGCAGCTTGCGCAGGAGCGAATGCGCAACGAGTATCAGCAGGAAATCGAGCGGCTGCGCGCCAGAGTGGAGGGCGACATCGGGGACCGATACAAGTCCGGAGACGCGGTGCGCCAGCTTCAGGCGATGCACGAGCGCGAGATGGAGCGCCTGAGGGACGAGATAAACCTCCTAAAGCGCAGCAAGGATAGCGACTGTGCTCGTCTGCATAATCAGCTGGAGAACGAGCGTCTGCGCCGCGAGTCGGATCTTATGGAGAAGGACCGCCAGATGCGGCTGCTGCGCAACGAGGTCGATGACGCGAAGCGAACGATGGACAAGCTGAACGACGAGAAGAGCAGTATGGAAAAGGAGTACCAGGGTCAGATCCGCGACCTGATGCTGCAGCAGGAGCAGCTCCTGAACGTGAGCAACGCTGTTCTCTCCGGCTGGGAGAACAAGTCGTCGGCGCTGGAGGCGGATCTGCACAAGATGCGCGCGCTTGTGTACGACAAGGACTACATGCACTTTCGGCAGAACATCCGAGGCCTGGCCTTCATGGAGCGCGTCGACTTTGATGAAAAGCTGAAGGAACTGGACGACAAGGAGCGGCTGCAGGAGGCACGCATTCGTCAGATTATCTCCAAGGCACGCCGCGCGTATGATGAGCAGAACCGTAGCCTGAAGCGGTTCGAACAGGACATCAAGGACCGGATCGGCCGTGCCAAGGCGAGCGATGGTAGCAGTGACACCTCGCTGCGACCAGAAGACCTCCCCTCCCCATAACCTCATCGACCCATTCATCCATTATCCGTCTTGTGGGTTTTTTTGTCATTCTGCGACGGTCTTGCTCGCCCCTCCGTCACCCCATCGCCGCCACACCCCTCTCCGTCTTAGCTCGCTCTTTTCCGTTTTTATTTGTTTGTTGGCTCTTGGCACGTCTCTCTCCGGTGAGCGGGATGCCACTGCTTGTGTCTTTTCGGGCTGTGTCGGTCACCCGTCCCGTCCCCCACACCCGAAAGTGGCCAGCCTCGCACCCCTCCCCCTCTCCCCCTCCTTTCAGTTGTGTATGTGTCTCCCTTCTCGGCCTCCGCTTGCACCTCGTTGTGCTCGACGACGACGACCACCACCACCACCCTCCCCACGGACACACCCACACCCACCGCAATTTGTTTTTTTTTTCCATTTCCCTGCCAACCCACCACGCCGCTTCTCTCTTGTTCGTCATTGTCTATCTCTTGTGGCGGCGGTGGTGACGGTGGCCGGTCGTGTGTGGTCGTCCCGCCCTCGCATGTCGGTGTTATGGCTGTTTTCTTTGCTGTTGCGCATCCCAAGCTTCTTCCTCTCTCCTTTCGCGGCTTCTGTGAGGCGGCGGGTGACCCCGCAGGGACAACATGGAGTGCAGATGGTATGCTGTCCACTGCATCGCTAGAATTGTGGCACCCACTCCCCTTCCCCTCACCCACTCCTGCCAGAGCCTCCACCACCCTCCTGCCCTTACCATGAGGGTGTCTGACCCGAAGTTGTGGCCGGTATGCTACCCGAGATTCCCGGGCCGCTCGAGCCCCACAGCACCTCTCGTCTAAAGCGTTGACGTGATTACGCGCACCTCAGTTCCCGATGCAGGGGCTTCCACCGTCGGGCATCTATAGCTGTCCCCCATGTGCCCCTTCAGAAAGACAAGCTGTTAGCTCGCTGTGCGCCGGGAGATGTTTAGCCACGACCCCCTTCGGCTTGACACACCCATGCCTGCCAGAGGCGTGCGGGTTCAGGGATAGGCGGAGTGACGCTGCCACCATGAACTTGGTGGCAGCGTCCCAACTGTCGTGGCACATGTGGGCAACCCACCCACCCACACACTCCCCCACGACATCGCCGAAAATGGCTGATGAAGAGAACGAACCCCCCCGCCCCACCCGAGACAGCAACGCCGTCCTGAAGCAGGCCCGAGGATCCACAGGTGCGAGCGCTGTGTGCACGCGCTGCCAGTCACCGCTGGCGTGGTGTGCCACATCCCGGCAAGGCGGCATGCGGAGGCCAGCAGCGCACCGGTGTTGCGCGGAGAGGGCGCAAAGAGATCCATACGAATCAGCCGCCCGCACAGTGCACGTGGGCGAAGCATGTGCCGCGGCTTGAGGCGACTGAGATTGTGCAGCACGGCACACAGATCGGGTGTAGAGGGTCTCAGCGGGCCCTGGGCTGCGGCTGGCCAACCTCCTGCTTGAGGACATCCGGCACGCACCTGGGCCAGCCTACAGCCGGGTCCGTGTGTCGGATGCTGAGCGCGCAGCACGCATGCGGAGGCGGAATGGGCAAGGACAAGAGGAGTTCGTTGGACGCGCGGCCCCGATTCGCCGGCAGGACGGTTCGCCATCGGAGGACCCGAACGCAGCCGTGTGTGTGGGGGGGAGGGGAATGCAGCTGAGGCGTGTGAGCCGTGGCTGGATCTGCGCCTGTGCTGCTGACATGTGTTCGTGGGTGGGATCTGGGCACGCTGTCGCAGCACGAGCACATCGCCAAAGAAAAGCAAGAAAGATTCCTTCTCTTTTCGAGGGCGCCGCTTTTTCGTTCTTTGATGTGCAGTGATGCACGTGTAACCTGTTCGCCATCTGGGTGCGCTCTCACGTAGTGCGTAGGGAGCCGCCATGTGCCTCCCATCGATTTCTTTTTCTCCACGTTCTCCAAAGCGTGCGCAGGCGAGCGTGACCTCTTGATGTGTATGGGCCCCGTACCTTGTCTGTTGTTGATTTCTTGTCACGTTTGACCGTCCACTCTGTTGGTGCACGCGTCGCCCCCCCCCCACACACACACCACCCACCCCACCCGCCTTCTCCTCCCGTGATCATCCCTTTTTCCTGTGTCCTTCTTCCCTGCTTCGTACGATGCAGCCTCATCGCCGTCCTCTGTCTCTCTTCGCGACACCCTCTTCTCACGCGACGGCGAGGACGACCGCGAGACGACAGTACAGAAGCGAAAACGGGGAAAAGGCGCCCGTGTCGCTGTTGCGCTGCTGCTGCTGCTGGGGACTGTATATGGCTCACATGTCTCTGATGCTCGCTGTGCGTTGTGCGTGTGTGTATGTGTGTTATCTTGTTTTGCTAACTCTCCATCTGTCCGTTTTACGAACGGGGCTGCCGCTGTCATCACTGCCGCCACCGCCACCACCGCCGCCCCTTCTTCATTCGACTGCTCTCGCTTCCCATGTTCCCATTTTTTTCTTTGCAACTTGACCGGTTCCTGGCAGGAAGCCCCCAAGCATGAAAACGAAGCATCCGAACGTGTTCAGCATGGGTACGTGCGCACATGTCCTCCGCATCTCCATCGCGCATGCACCATAAAGCGTAAAGCCGGCTTTGTGTGCAAGTACCGTGTCCCTCTCTCTCTCTCTTTGTCTGTCCTGTGGGTGCGGTGGCGCCTGCCGGATGCTTGAGTGAGCAACTCCTGCAGAAGAAGAGAACGCAATATCGCCAGAAGCGCTTGAAAGGGAGCTCATCGGATTGGTGTAGCCGATGCCAACGCATGCGTGCACTCAGTATCCCTTCGCACCAGCAGACTGTATCGCGCAAGGCTCTGCCCCTCCCTTGCATCTGCCCCACAAGCCGCCACCAACGGAGTGAGCCACCTTCGCGCGCACACGCTTTTGTCGAGGTGTCCTTCCACGCGAACCCTCTCCCATTTCCTTCTGTCTACTACTGTATAACCCGGCTGCTCTCGCTTCTCCACACTTTCGCCTTCAAGTTTCTGCGTGGGGTCGTCTCTGGGGTGCGCTCTCTTGCCCTCTCCGATGACGTACCCGCTACACCCCTACAAGAGAACAAAGGAAGAAAACCCACTAAGTACCCACACGCGAGAGTAGTTCGCGAGAGGCAACGACGAGGCAAAGGAGTCGGTCATCCAGACGAATACGTGAAGGTCTGCACCGGACGAGTAGGGCACTCTCTGGATCGAGGTCCAGTCGCTCTTTCACAGCCGCGTTGGCAAAGTTGCCATCTCTCGAAGCATCTGCGCTCGAGTCGGAAGGCGGTGCGTCTGCTTGTCACGTTGTGTGTGTGTGTGTCGTTCTCCCGATCCCTGCCACCCACCTGCCCACATAGAGATTCATCCCTCTCTCCCTCTGAGCGGCCCTTTGTTCTTTTGTTTTTTTGCACTGTGGAGCTGCGCCAAGTGGTCTCCCCCTTCCCTTTTTTCTCCCCCCCCCGCGTGGGTGTTGTGTGTTGTCTGTTGTGTGTGCGTGCGCGCTTGCAGCAACATCTCCGTCACTTGCCCTTGTCTGTTACTCGCTTCTTCTTCTAGATTGTGTCCTTTTCGATTGTTGATTTGTTTTTTTGCGCCTTCTTCCACTCCCCCAACTCCCCCTCCCCACCACCACCACCATCACCATCACCATCCCTCAGTGCGTCTCCCTTCTCGCACACACGCACACACGCACCGCCACCCCTTAGAGTCGCCATCTCTCCCCCTCTCTGTCTCTTGACCGTTTGGCAGTGCCGACATTTTCTTTGTCTGTTGCCCCACCACCACCGCTAACACTAACACCGCCGTGGCGAGCGCGTGCTCTCTCTTCTCTTGTCTCGGTCTTTCTCTGCGCAGCCGACGTGTTCCCGGTGTCGATGCAGAGCAGCATGGACGGCGAGGGCGCATCGTCCACGAACACGACGCTGTCCGCGTCGACAGCTTCGCCGAAGTCACTCCTTGGCAATGAAACCAGTGCGACGAAGGTGTTTGTGCGCGTGCGCCCCCTCACCGCGGCCGAGCGCGGCAAAAGCGATGCCGAGTCGAGGACGATCGTCACCGTCAGCGACGAGCACCCATCTCATATTACCACGCTGGACCCGAGTAAAGGCTACCAGCCGAAGACGACGTATGTGTTCGACCGCTGCTTCAATGGCGCCACCGCGTGCGTGGCCGCAGAGGCGCAGCGGCTTCTGCTGGGCAACGAAAAGGATGGGGCCATGGCGCCGACCGCCTTGACAGCGCTGGAGGAGGTCAGTACGGAGGGCTCCATCAACCCCATCTTGCTAGAATGCTTGAAACGTGATCAGGCCTCCATCTACGGCCACGTCGGACGGCCGGTGCTGCTCAACGCGCTAGCCGGCTACAATGGCTGCGTCTTCGCCTACGGTCAGACTGGCAGCGGAAAGACGTACACGATGATGGGCCCGCCAGGAGTGTTTGGTGCAACCGTCAGTGGCACGCCTGCACAGATGAGAACTGTGACCCCCGCCAAGAAATTCCGCCGCGCCGCCACCGCGTACAACGGCCATCTGCGCTGGACGCCGGAAGCGAGCGCCGACGATGTTACAGACTCGCGCTTCCAGTCTTTTCTCTCCGCGACACCTCGCGCGCATGTGCGTACACCCTGCAGTGGTGGCCACCGGGACACCGTGCCGATGGCGGGGGATGCACTATTGCCGATGGATTGCAGCCTGTCGGCGAGCTCGGATGTGCCGCTGCAGCGGTCCCAACGCGGCAGCCGCCGCGACAGTAACGTTGTCTATCTTGGCGAGGAGGAGGGCCTTCAGGGCATTGTGCCGCGTCTTGTGCGCGAGCTTTTCGCGGAGCTGCACCAGAAGCGCGAGCAGGACAGCAGCCACTCCTTCCGCGTCGAGGTGGAGTACTATGAGATCTACCGCGAGAAAGTCATGGACCTCCTGAGCAGCGGCGGTGGCGCCTCTGGCGTCAACGGCAGCGGCAACGCAGAGTTGCGCGTGCGACACAGCAAGTCTGCTGGTCCGTATGTGGAGAATTTGACGAAGAAGCACGTGGACGACGAGGGAGAAGTCTTTCGGCTCCTGCGGCACGGCAGCCTGCGCCGGCACACAGCCTCGACGGCCATGAATGATCGAAGTAGTCGCAGTCACGCCATCTTCGTGCTGCACCTCGTGCAGATGCGCATCGCCGGCGACGACAGCGCCTCCGCGAAGGTGTCGAGTAAGGTGAACCTCGTCGACCTCGCCGGGTCGGAGCGGACGGGAGCGCACAACGTGGAGGGGGACCAGTTCAAGGAGGGCGTCGTGATCAACTCATCCCTGACGGTTCTCGGCCGCGTCATTGACGCTCTTGCCGACAAGTCATCTGGCAAGCGCAACGTCTTCTGCCCGTACCGCGACTCTGTCCTCACCTGGCTGCTCATGGACTCGCTCGGTGGGAACAGCAAGACGACCATGGTAGCGACAGTGTCACCGCACTCATCCAACTTCGATGAGGCGTGCCAGACGCTGCGATACGCAAGTCGGGCGAAGCAGATAGTCACTAAGGTGGTCATCAACGAGGACCCGCAGGTGCGGCAGATCAAGCTGCTCACCGCCGAGGTGCAGCGACTCAAAGCACGGTTGAGCGCTGAGGGCAAGGCCGTGGACAACGATGACGACGTCGAGGTCCTGCAAGAGCGCATCGCTGCATTGGAGGAGGAGCTGAACGAAACACGCAACCAGCTGGAGCAGAAGTCGAGCGAGCTTGCAGCCATCTGCGCCGCCCGGCACACCTCGTCGACGCTGCCCTCGACCCTTAAGGCGGGCAACGCCGGCGCTGCGGGCACGGCGAAGGAGCTGGCGAAGGCCAAGTCGAACGTGCGTCGCCTGGAGGCTGAGAATCTGCTGCATCTGCAGACCGAGCAGGAGCTGCGCGACACGATGGAGCGTCTCAAGACACTGGAAAGAAAGTACGGACAGCTGCTCAGCGACTCCAAGGAAGCGCACGACACTGCCAAGAAGCGGGATAAGGAGATGCAGGAAAAGGATAAGCGCATCAGTGAGTTACAGCATCAGCTACAGCAGCAGGCTGCTCGGATGCAGGCCGGCTCCGCACTCACATCCGACCTCTACGCCTTGTCACCACGGCCGACCTCGGGGAAGTCCGGCGAGACGGTGTCTGCAGCGACCACCACCGGCATAGCGCCGATGAGCCTCATGATGAACGCGAATGAGTTCGGCAAGGTTGCTGGGAAGAAGACAAAGAAGGCGAAGGCCGGCGCAGCGCAGCCGGGGTCTCCGCATCGCCGCGACTCGGAATGGCTCAACGAGATTTCACAGCTTCGAGCGCAGCTCGAGGAGGACAAGCAGCGGCTTGTGTCTCAGATGCAGGAGCGCAGCGACGCCTTTCGCAAGAGTCAGCTTGAGGTGAAACGGCTAAAGAGCGAGCTGAAGAGTGAACAGGACACGCTGCGCACGGTGGAGAAGTGCTTGCACGACCAGCACACCGAGGCAACGCGACGGCTGCAGGAGGAGGTGCAGGAGCTGAAGCGCGCACTCAAGGACGAGCGCCAGAACAACAAGGATCTGCGCCAGTCGCTGACGGCCCCGGGAGAGGCGCAGCCGCTGTTCTCGTATGCGTATGTTGCGCAGACCGTTTACGACGAAGAGAGGTGGCGCGGTGATGTGCAGCAGCAGGAGGCATCGGCATGGCAGCACGTGATGCAGGTCTGGCAGCTCTCTCAGGTGGGAGCGGCGAAGATGGCCGCCGCGGAGCGCCGGCACGCTGCAGAGCTCGCAGCGTTGTCGGAGGCCCACAGCACAAGCGAAAGCATCGTCAGCACCCTGCGTCAGGAGCTGGAGGAGATGCGCGCCGCGCAGGAGAAGGCTAACGCGCTGCGCGAGCGCATCTCCGAGCTTGAGGATGCCGCGACGCAGCAGAGGGGGAGGGAGACGCACCTACGAGAGCAGGTTTCCGATCTGGAAGGACGGCTATGCCAAGAGCAGGAACGCAGCAAGACTACCTTGCAGCACCTGGAAGCGGAGCTGACGGATCAGAGGCACGCCGTAGCCGCTGCGGAGGAGGCCGCGGCCTCCTTGAAAGCCGCGCACGCTAGAGAAAAGCAACAGGGGGAATCTACGATGAGAGCGGAACAGGAGCAACATGCCACAGTTGTGGCATCGCTGCAGACACAGATTCAACAGGCAGAGGATAGGTTGCACAACTCTGAAGAAGCGCGCAGGGCGCAGGTGCTGCGGGGGCTGCAGCAGGCAAGCGAGCATGAGGCCGCTCTCGCGGGGCTGCAGGCGCAGCTCGAGTCGAGCAAAAAGGCCGCCACGACTGCTGAAGAAGCTCATCGTGGTGAACGGGCGGCGCTGGAGCAGAGGCTCACGCAGCAAGAGGAGGCGTTCGCCTCTCGTGTTTCTGCCCTTGAGCAGGAGCTGGCGGCGGCTCGCCTGCAGCTCGACCGGGATAGTCGTACATCTGCCAAGGCGCTCTCGGTGCTGGAAGAGCAACTCACAGCGGCGCAGGCGGAGCACAACGCGTCCACCGAAGCCCTTCAAGTCAAAGTTGAGCGCGCCATGGCACAGGCCGCCGACCACGAGAAAGCAGCGCAGCTGCTTCGCAGAGACCTGGACAAGGAGAGAGCGGCGGCGGAGACCGCAGCACATGAGCATGCCGCCCTTGCGGCAAAGCTGGCAGAGGAGCTGCAGACGCAGCGGAAGCAACGCGAGGAAATCAGCGCATCTCTTACACAGCAACTGGCGGGGCTGCAGTCAAGACTGGCGGTCGCCGAGGAAACGCTCTGCAGGGAGCGCAAGCGCGCTGCCGCGTCGGCAGCGGCTCAGGAAACTGCTCTGGCCGACCTCCGCGCTGAGCTCGAGTCGGCGCAGACAGCCCATACCGCAGCGGCAAAGGCGCATGAAGAGCAGCTGCGCGAGATGCGGAGTACACAGGCGCGACTTACACAGGAAGTGCAGTCGAACGCCGATTCTCTGGCCGCTCAGGTGACGGAGCTGCAAACTCGCTTGGCTGTCGCGGAGAGGGATTCCGAGAATACGCTGAGAACACTCACGGAGGAGATGGAGACGATTCGCACCCAGCTCCACAAGTCCGAGGAGGCACGTCGGCACCAGATCCAGCGATCCATTGAGCGGGCTGCGGAGCACGACGCCGCGTTGGCGGACCTGCGGCAACAAGTGGCAGAGGAACAGGCCGCCAAGGCAGCTGCAGCGAAGAGCCACAAAGAGGAGTTGCTCAAGGCTGAGGACAAGTTCTCGGCGCATCATCTGGAAACCTCAGAAACCATCAGCAGTCTCAAACAGCAGCTCGAGCAGGCCCACCAGAGTGCGCAGCAACGCGAGGCTGATGCGACAGCGGTGCAGCAGATCCTTCAGCGTGAGTTGGACTGCACTAGAGCCGAACTGGAGGCCTCTGAGAAGGCTCGAACGGCGCATATCGAACGGAGCGTCGAAAAGGCGGCAGCGCACGAGCAGACGGAGGCCAAGCTTCGGGCGGAAATCGCCTGCTTGGCATCAAGAGCCGATGCAACAGAGGCGGCGCACTCGGCCCACGTGGCAGAGCTGCAAGAGCGCCTTCGCGAGCAACAGTGTGCAGCTGCAGCGCAGCTGGCCGAAGCGGCCGCAGCGCTTAGAAGCGAAAAGGCGAAGGCCCAGTATGCGTCGGAAGATCACAAAACAGCTCTCGCCGCTGCCCTCGATAAGGTTGCCTCGCTGCAGGCGGCGCTCGCCAAGTCTGAGGAGGCGGAAAAGGCGCAGGCTCAGCGCTTCGTCGAGCAGTCCGCGGCGCACGATAACGCGATTCAGGCTGCAAGGCGGGATTTGCAACGTCAGCAGGCGGAAGCGGCCGACACAGCTGCGGCGCACGCGGAGGAGCTGCGCGGGTGGGAGGCCAGGTGGCAACAGCAGGCCGCATCGAACAAAGCCGAGATGGAATCCATTCGCCAGGAGGCGGAAGCGCAGCGACACGCCGAGGTGGACGCCGCGGTGAAGGCGCACACGGCCGCGGTAGACGCCCTGGAAGCCACTGTCATCGAGATGCGCATTCGGTTGGGCGAGGTGGAGGAGTCACGCACCTCGGAAGCGGTGCGCCGTGAGCAGCAGGCCGGTGAGCACGCCAAAGCTGTGTCTGCTCTGCAAGCTGAGCTGCAAAGTGTTCATCAAGCGAGTGCCGCAGCGGCAGCCGCGCACGAGGCTGCCGTTCAACAGCTCAACGACGCCATTGCAGAGCATCAACGGGCCAAGGTGGAGGAGGTCACCGCCATCAAGCAGAAGCTGCTGGAGACTCAGAGGAAGCTTACGAGAGCAGAGGAGGCGAGGAGACGAGGGGTTATACAAAGAGCTGAGGTAGAAACGGCCCACACCCAGTCACTTGATGCGCTCCGTCGCTCCATGGAAGCTGAGCATCAACAGAAACTCGATACCCTCACAGCGGCCAAGGCAAGAGAACTGGAGGCGGTACAGATGCAGCTCGATGCGCAGAAGGTCCTCACACAACAGCTCCAGGGGGACCTCCGAGACACTCGTCGTCAGGTACAGCAGTTGGTGGAGACCCAGAACTACGTAGGCAAGCAAGTGGAGGCGGAAAAGCAGGCGAACGCCGAACTCCGCCGCAACTTGGCAGACACCGCGGCGCAGCAGGCGGCTAGCGAAGCAGCTGCCGCGGAGTTGGAGACGACGTTGGAGCAGACAAAGGCTTCCCTTACCCAGCTCGTCGCGGAGAAGACGGCGGTGTTGACGGAGCTCGCCGAGGCCATTGAGAGGGTGGAGAGCACCCGTGCGCACCTTGCAGACGTGGAGAAGATATCGCAGCAGCGCCATGAAGAGCTGGGGACGCAGGGAGCTGCTCTTGCCAACGCCGTCGCGACCGTGGAGCAGCTGCGGGCAGAGGTATCTGCGTTGCACTCGAAGTGCGCAGACATGGAGAAGGCGCGGGCTGCTCTCATCGAGCAGCATGAGGAGGCGCTAGTGGCGCAGCAGGTAGACACTGTCACTGAGATGGAGACTCAGTTCCGGGCTATGGAACGCGAACGCGAGGCACTGGTGAGTAAGGCACAGCAGACAGAGGAAACGCTGCGCAGCATCATCGAGAAGCAGGGGAAGCAGCTTCAGCAGCTGCGCGAAGACCTGGAGTTTCGCGTCAGTCTGGACCTGTGTGAGGCTGAAGTGGTGGAACGCGACAGCGCCGCCGGTGCTGTCGGCAGCTCAGCCGCGCTCGCTCTTGCCGGCAGTGGGACAGGCGTCGCTACTTCGAACAACACCTCCTTTTCGGGCGCCGGCGGCTCCGCTGCCGCGGTCGGCGGCGGTGGCTTCAGCACCATTTTAAGCTCGCTCTTCTCGCGTCGCAACAGCAGCGCGGTGGCGCCGTCCAGCTCCACCGCACCTCTTGGCAGTGGCATAGGGACTGACGGTTCCCACGGCCTTTCACAACAGCTGCCGCGTCCCTTCTCGAACGATCGCTGCACCGCTACGACCCCGCTTCGGCGCAACAACAGCGGCAACCTATACAGCATGAACGCACACCGCCCTTCCTCGATAATGCCGTCGTCGCTCTTCTTTGGAAAGAGTAGCACCGCTGGGGCAGTGTCGATGAGTGCTAGTGCTGGGGTGTCATCTGCGTCGCGCACCCCCGTGCAAAATGCGGTCATTCCGCCTGATGCAAGTGAACAAGAGCCGACATTGCCCACGCGACTGGGCAGCCGCGCTCCGAACATCGCGCTGGGGCGGAAGTAAGCGGGAGCGGGCCAGCCCTTTGTCCAGCTACGTTTGTGTCCTCCGCGCCTCACCCACTCTAGCAGGACTGTGTGTGCCTCGCTGTGGTGGAGGAGGCATGTACTTTGTTGTTACCCGCATTTGGCCGTCTGCCCCGCGACTTCCCTTCGCTTTCTTGTCGCCCCTCTGTCCAACGACTTGGACGGGATTGGGGAGGCTGGCCCGCCGTACGGTGTTCGAAGGAGAGCGGGCGAAACACGGTTAGGCACGCATGCGCGCCCGCGCAGATCCGCGGCTGGAGGGGCTTGCCCCTGCTCCACGATGCTGCATTTTCTTCCACGAGGCCTATCTTTGCTTTTCTTGTGTAGGTTTTCCTGGTGGTATGGGGAACACACCTCAGGGTGTGAGGGGGGTGTCAAGGGTGCAGTGCACACACACACACCTTCTTCTTCCCCATCCCTGCCCATGCCGAGGCACTTCTGGTGCTGGCAGGGGCCAGTGCCTACGACGCAGCGAGGTCAGAGCGATTCCTCGCTACCGATGTCGGCGGCCGAGCTCTGCATGGCGCCGCCTTGGAGCAACCTGCGACAGCGAGCCCGTTTGCGCCATCCATATGCCCGGCAACGTGTCAGCGCGACTCGAGCGTCTTCCACCCACCCACCCACCCCCGACTCTCACTGCCTACCGGTGTGCGGCCTGCGAGGCGGGGGGTGGGTGGGTGGGACGGACTTGGAGACAGAGGCCGTGCGCTGGTGACTGAGTCGGTGCATTGCTGTCACGCGTGTGCCCAGCGCTGCTCGGCAGCATGCGATTGGGCCTGTGACAGGCCGAGCGTCGAGTGGACCTCGTCTTGTGTGGCAGAGAATGGGGGCACCGTGAAGTAAAGCATCCCCTTATTACGGATTCTTACCTCACCCGGTCGCGGCCCTCCTGCGTATGGCATGGGTGTGATGTGGCCTCGAGAAACCCCATTTCTGTATGGCGCTCTCCACCCCCCCCCCGCACACCTGCCACTCCTCGCCTTGCCTTCCTCACAACTCGATCCCGTTCCTCGGTGTCATTTACGCCGCCGGCGGCTGAAGCCTGCACACGTTGTTGTGCTGGCGTGGGCCAGCGCGGCTCCGCTTTCGCGTGTGTTGTCGTTGTCAGTGTCGTCACGCTTTTGGCATTTTGGTGTGCTTGGTAATGCACCTGAGAGCAGCGCTGCTGCACAAGTCACCCGCCCCACTCCTCTCTCTCCGTGCCGGTCAGGTATGGCAACGTGCTCCTGGCACGGACACCACCACCCGCGCATCCCCATATGCTGGTTGTGAGTGCAGCTTACCTGCAACGCGCGCGTGGCCATGTGGTTCACCCAGATGTGTCTTGAGAGGCATATGTGTTGACTGCGCCGCCCCTTCCCACAGGGCAGCACCACTGTTCCTCCTCCCCCTTCATCTTCCCCCTTGCCCTCGCGGAATCTCCTTGCGGGTCTTCTGTGTGTGTGTGTGTACACAACCTTTCTCGACCGCGGACACCCCCACAAGGTTCTCCTTTCGCGCCCCATCTCGCCTGTATCTGAACTCGCTAGTTGCCCTGCTCTCCGGCCCCTCCCCCACCCCACCCCTCTTACAACGCCAACATCACCACCATCACGACCACACCCGTCGAGCCTACATTATCCTCCTATACCCCATCGAGGCCTCACAGGCTGATTACCTCCTCTTCTCTCACATCCTCTCGCCGTCGACGAAAATGGTGAACGTGTGCGTTGTTGGTGCTGCCGGCGGCATTGGGCAGCCGCTGTCACTGCTGCTGGTGCGCCAGCTGCCGCACGGGAGCACGTTGTCGCTGTTTGACGTTGTGGGCGCTGCCGGCGTCGCAGCGGACCTGTCCCACGTGGACAACGCCGGTGTGCAGGTGAAGTTTGCGGCGGGCAAGATTGGCCAGAAGCGCGACCCTGCGCTGGCGGAGCTTGCGAAGGGCGTGGATGTGTTTGTGATGGTGGCTGGCGTGCCACGGAAGCCGGGCATGACGCGCGACGATCTGTTCAAGATCAACGCTGGTATCGTCCTGGACCTTGTGCTGACGTGCGCGTCGTCGAGCCCAAAGGCGGTGTTCTGCATTGTGACGAACCCTGTGAACAGCACGGTCGCGATCGCGGCAGAGGCGCTGAAGAGCCTTGGCGTATACGACAGAAACCGGCTGCTTGGTGTGTCGCTGCTGGACGGACTGCGCGCGACGTGCTTCATCAACGAGGCGCGCAAGCCTTTAGTGGTGAGGCAGGTGCCAGTTGTTGGCGGGCACAGCGACACAACGATTGTGCCGCTGTTCCACCAGCTGTTGGGACCGTTGCCGGAGCAGGCGATGCTGGACAAGATCATAAAGCGCGTGCAGGTTGCAGGCACAGAGGTGGTAAAGGCGAAGGCGGGGCGCGGGTCTGCAACGCTGTCGATGGCAGAGGCTGGCGCGCGGTTCGTGCTGAAGGTTGTGGAGGGCCTGACCGGCACTGGTAAGCCGCTGATGTACGCATACGTGGACACGGACGGGCAGCAGGAAACGCCGTTCCTCGCGATCCCAGTGGTGCTGGGCGTGAATGGAATCGAGAAGCGCCTGCCGATTGGTCCGCTGCACTCGACAGAGGAAAAGCTGCTGAAGGAGGCACTGCCAGTGATCAAGAAGAATATCGCGAAGGGCAACGAATTCGCGCGCTCAAACCTGTAACCCTTCGGTGTTTCTTCTGTAAACGGAAATGGGGAGCACCTCGATACCCCGCTTCGCGCTGGCGGATGCCGCGCGACGTCGTTCGCCATCGCCATTCCCCTCCCGCTTCCCTCTTCTCCCCCTTCGGCCCTATAAACACGAAGGACTTGAAGTATGCGACAGCATGTTGATATCAAGTGTGCGACTGGCTGAGGGAAGGGGAAGGGGGAGGGGCGTGCACCGATAGGCATCGAGGATGTCAGCAGTGTGGGCGGCTACCCCCCCCCCTTCCTCCTCCTCCTCCAGTCCTTTTTTGGGGGGAAGAGGGGGAGAAGAGGGTTCCTTATTTTTGCCTGCGCGGTGCTGTGGCGGTGGGGCACCGATCAAAAAAAAAACGCTTCTGTGTATTGAACTATCTAAGAAGGGAGGGCAAGGAGGAGGATGGACGTGACGGAGTGTATGGACACACACATGTATATGTATGTATATGTATGTATATATATATATGTATATGTATGTATATGTATACATCTATATATATATATATATATTGATGCATACGCAGAAGCTCCTGCCGCGATTGCTCAGCTTGCTTTTTTGTTCCTTCTTCTGGGTTTGGTTTGGTTTTTTTTGGCTTTTATACGCGAGTCGCTCTCTGCCGCGTCTTTGGTGCTTGTATCTTCCTGCCGCACGACCCCTCCCCTCCCTCCCATCCCTCCCATCCCCTCACTCCCTCTCCCGCGGGGGTGTAAGCTCTGAGCTCATCTCCGTTCTTGTTGTGTGCATTCTTTGTACACATGCATATATATATATAATATATATGTGCGTGTGCGTGTTTTAAAGAAAAAAAGAGGGCCCATGCACCGGGGAGGAAGGATGAGGTGTGTCGTGAAGGAAGCGTGAGTACGTCAATCCGCAGAGAAGCGGCACACTCACATGCGCGCACGTACACACACACACGGGCGACGGGACCCATGCCGCTTCAACACGCTAACGAATGCGGTGGATGAAGCAGAAAAACCTTCATGTAAGACTTGTCCCCCTCCCCCCTCCCCCCATAATCTCATGCATACGTTTGCATGTGTGCATGACCTCTGGGACATGCTCAAAGAGAATGCGAAGAGGGGGCGCGCTGAAGCGCGAAGGGGCAAACATGGACACCTGACCTTACGCGCATGCGCAGATGCAGCCATCGAGGTCAACACCAAGATGCAAGCAGCTCTCTCTGTGCGACGGCGACTCCCCCCCCCCTCGCGCCGCATACTTATGCGTACGTTCGTGTGAGCGTGTATGTGGGCATGTATGAAGACAAGCGCAACGTGCCTACTGCACGCAGTCCTTCATCGAGCCACGTGCGCGACCACGACCACCGACAAGCACACACACAAAACAGTGATGCGCGTGCCCTTACCGCTGAAGGCGTCGTTTACGGCGGCCTGGATGAGCGGTATGGGGTGCAACCTATTTGATGACTTGTGAAGGCAGGAGATGAGTGCAGGGGGAGGGGGCGTGTGGGGAGGCGAGGTTGACGCACACTCAATATAAACGCCACGTGGTCGCACCACCACCCACCCCCCCCCACCTCTCTGTCGAGGCGCTGTGTCTACCAGGCCGCCGCATGGCGAAAAGGCCGTGAGAAACGAAACCCATGAGCACCGGAGGTGCGTATGTCTCTCTCTCGCTGCCCTTGTGCCTGATCGTTGCACGGGTATGTACAGCATCTATGGCCGCCTCTTCTCCGATTTTATCTAGTGTGCTCTCTCTCTCTCGCTGCGTGTGTGTGTCTGGGTCTGCGTGTGCGTGTGTGTGTGTGTGTGTGTCTTCCTCGTTCGCTCAACGCGGTGCTGTATCTTCACGCGTATACATACATGCATGAGGAGGAGGTGGGAGTGCGCGCACCATCTACAAGGGTGAACACTGTGGTAGGTACGTCATAGACGAATCAAAGAGGCTGTCGCGAGAGGGACGACACGTCATTGCCGCAGTGGTGGTCATGGAGGATGCCATCGACTTTATCCAGAGCCGTCCGCTGATCGGGTATCAGANGNACGGCTGGTCAGGTATGATTTAAATGGTCAGTATGGCACGTCAGCAGCAGCAGCTCATGGAGACGCAAAATCGGCTCAACGACCGTCTCGTCGGCATCGTCGACGACGTGCGAGAGATTCGAGAGCACCAGAAGCAGCTAGAATCCGTTATTGGCGAGCTCGGTGGTCCTGAGCAGCTGCACCACGTCCGGTCGCGCATCGCCGACGTGGAGAGGGCGGTGGATGGGCTGGCGAGAGATGTGCAGGATGCAAAGGGCGTCGCGAATGGGGCTGGGCGAGATGCCGATCAAGCCGGGCGGCTCGCAGATGACGCGCACCGTGTCGCTTTGAGCGTTCGCGATGCGGTGAACACGCTAGGCGGAGACATGGACAAGGTCGCCCACCAGCTGGAGGCGCATCGCAAAAGCATCAGCAAAGCTCTCGGCGATCTTGACAAGGATCGCCACGACTTGGAGCACCAGATGCACGAGGCTATGCGAGAGTTGCTGCAGCGCGCAGAGCGCATGGAGCGGGAGAGCGGGGTAGAGCGTCTGCGCCAAATGCTGGACGAGCTCAGTGATCGCACGGATGAGAATTTCCGCAGCGTCGAGGAGAGCGCGCGGGCGGTAGACGCGGAGCTGTCGCGGCAGGGCGCCAACCAAGCTGCCCTGCGCACAGAGATCTCTGCGCTAGATGAACGGGCCCGCACTGCGCTGGCGGCGCTATCGAGTGACATAGACAACAAACACCACATGCTGCTAGACGCCTTCCGTCAGTACGAGGCTGGTTGGACGGACTTGGAGGAGCACATGGTGCGTGCAGGGCAGATGTTGGCGAGCCGAAAGCAGCGCTCTCCCGGCTCCACGAGTATTCGACGCTGAGGTATGTGGAGCGCGCGACTCAAAGAAGATGACTCTGCGAGGCGGGAAGGACATGCTGCGGGGCATCTTCAAGATAGGGCAACATATTCCGCACTGAGTTCTTGGGGAGCTTTTCTGGTGCAAGGGCCATCAACCTTTTGGCTATCGTTGCAGGCGGGGCTCAGAGGCTTTCGGGTCTTGCCGGTGTCGAAGAAGAGGTTGCTTGGGTTGTCGCCCTCGGAAGCACGGAAGGCCTGGGCACCCTTTCCTCATGTTCCCCTTCAATATTGGTGTGTCTGCGTGCTCGTTTGTAGCTTGACGGGGTGTGCGCCGCCTCCATTTCCGTCCCCTTCGCCCTCCCCCCCCCCTCGCTCAACGATGTCCCTGTGCTCTGCACGGCTGATGGGCTTACCTTTTCATGAGTTTTATTGTTCTGTGCTCGGTGCAACGGCCGGGCGTCTGCGTTTCGTCGGTGCGCGTGTGCGTAGAGGCTGCCTTGTGTACCTGTATTACTATTTTTTGCTGTCGGGATGTGCGTGTGTATGCGTCTGGCATCGCATACACACGCATCTGCGTATCGACGCACACAGACGCACACGCACGCTCCTTTCACATAGATCAACCTCTCATCTTGGCCTCCCCGCTTGTGTGTATGCGTGTGTGTGTGTATGTGTGTGCCGGCGAATGGGGTGGCTGTCCCGCCCCGTGCGTGCGCACACCATGC
Organism: Leishmania mexicana MHOM/GT/2001/U1103; assembly: GCF_000234665.1. NCBI lineage: Eukaryota > Euglenozoa > Kinetoplastea > Trypanosomatida > Trypanosomatidae > Leishmania > Leishmania mexicana. The sequence goes on from NC_018323.1 coordinate 313,298, forward strand.
GGGCCGCGATGGATGGTGGCAAAACAACGGAACACAACGAAACTGTGCACACAGGGCGACTCGGCAGACAAGACAAGCGGTAGCGATGCGGGGTTACACGAGAAGACGCTGCCAGACATCCTCTGGCTTCGCTCCGGTGGCCTCCCTTTTCTTTCTTCCTGTTTACTTCGCCTTGCCCCCTCCCCCACTCACACACGTCGTGAGACCGATGCACGACGTGGCACCACTATGACGGGGGTCCTCGGTGAACTGACGACGGTGCTGCGCACCTTGTGTGTCGCTCACCACATCTCCGACGAAGCGTATTAAAGAGCCTTGTGTGGCAGGTTGCGGCGTGTCGGGCGGCGGCACCGGTGCCGCCGCCCCTTTTCTTGCCCCTGCTCGGGGACGTCCTGCGCGCCCCTCCCAAAAAAAAAGAAGCATCGTATCGGTTTGGGGCGGCGTTTCCCGCCCCCCCCCCGTGCCGGTGCTCCCGAGGCACCTACATCACTTTGTCGACCTTCTCTCTGTCTTCTGCGCACCGACTTGTGTCTTCCCAACCCTTCCACATACTTCCGCATGCCGCTCCGAGCGTTTCGCAGCCCCTGCCTCTTCCATCACACCGCATCGACCACTCCTTCGCCGATCAGCCATCGCGCAGGGGTTTCCTTTGCCCTTGTGTTGAGAAGTAAGCGAGGCAAGTCCAGGGAGACAGGGAGAGAGAGAGAGTCGACCGAACACATTCGCCTGCCTTGTCGCCCCTTCGCTGCTTTACTTTGTTGTCGCTGCTGGTTCTTTGTTCTTTATGTGCAGCGTTGCGCATCCTCACATACATTAGCGCCTGTGTGCTTCCTGCACCGCCCTTCCCCTCTCCTTGTACACCTCTCGTCTTGCCGGAATCCACTCCGTTCCGCCTCCATTTCTTTCCACCTCGGCCCGTCTGGCGAGTTGTTCTCCTGGAGCCTGCTCTGCCACGCTGCTGGTGAAGAGATCGGGCTGTTTTTTTTCATGTTGCTCGCTCGCTCGCTTTACCTTCACCTCTCATCGTGTGCACCACTGGCTTGGCGTCTGTGTGCAGCGGAAGAGGTGTTTGCGCGATCTATCTTATCGGTGTCTGCGGCATCGCATTATTCGCGTCAGTCGCCTCCGGATTCGTTGCATCGGCAACGATCACGTGCATTCGTCCACGAACACACACACACACACACCACTGTTCTGCTCAGCCTATGCCCTCTCCCCTCGTGCTGACCCGCGCCGCTCCGGCGCGCGGCCTCAACGTCAAAATGTTCGACCGTAAGGTGAAAGGGTTGCAACGGAGCTTCGTCTCATCCCCCGCCTGTGATCTTCACAAGCTGTGCGCACAGCAGATGCTGGACCGGCGCGCCTTTGTGAAGCGCGACACGCCAGTAGTGCTAGAAGTGGGGGCGCACACGGGATGGTATCTGCGGCACATGATTGAGCGTAAGGAGCTTCACGGGCTCAAGCAGTACATACAGACGGACATCTCCGAGGACAGGCTGAACCGCAACTACGACGAAATCAAGCGCATGATCCCACCAGAGGTGGAGTTTGTTCAAATCTGCTGCGACGAGGAAGAGCCCTCGCCGTTTGGTATCCCGGACAAGTCGGTGGACATGGTCGTCTCGTGTCTCTCCATGCACTGGGTGAATGACCTGGAGACGTCCATGGTCAACATCCGCAAGGTGCTCAAGCGCGACGGCTTCTTCCTGAACGCCATGTTCGGCGGCAACACCCTCTACGAGCTGCGAGGGTGCTTCTCCATGGCGCAGACGGAGACCCTCGGCGGCGTTTCGCCGCACGTCTCTCCAATGATCGACGGCGCCGGTCTGTCGACGCTCGTGCTGCAGGCAGGCTTTAACATCCCTACGATCGACCTGGATCGGCACCTGCTGTTGTACGAGACCCCGTTCCACTTGATGGAGCACCTGTCGGTGATGGGGGAGAGCGCGTGCCATTACATGCGTCAGCCCATGAAGCGCGACGTCTTGCTCTGCGCCTGCGCGATTTACGACACCATGTACAAGCAGAACGGCCTCATCCCCGCCACCTTCGAGGTATTCCACACAATTGCCTGGAGTCCCAGCCCGACACAGGCGAAGCCGCTGGCGCGCGGCAGTGGGCAAATCCCGCTGTCCTCGTGGAACTCGAAGAATCGGAAGCAGCTGCAGTCCGTGCTGGACGAGTACGCGCTGAACCCCAACGATGAGATGCTGCAGAACAAAGCCGAGGAGATCTTCAAGAAACTGCGCGAGGAGAGCGCCGAGCTCATGGCGAAGAAAGGGCTCGACGCGCGCGGGTTCGAGCGCGACCGCGACGAGGAGGCGCGCCGGCTCGACGAGAAGCCGGTGCCGCCCTTTCAATAGTGGTGGTCGAGTGTAACGGCGAGCACTTCGTCGCGCAAGCGGTCGATGCGGCGACAACAATGGGTCGTGCTCGCCTCTTCCCCCCTCTCTCTCTCGCTTTAGCCGGCAGGCGGGCTGTGTAGGAGCGCCAGCAAGAGAAACGACGCGAAGAGACGACGTATGGAAGAAATGGACGGCACGCAATGATGCAAAACACGTCCACCACAGGCGAAGATGCAAGCGAAACGGAAATGGTCGAGCGCGAAGGGGACGTGCGATGAAGACGCAAATGGGCATCATCGTCGGACACTGGGGAAGGAGGTTTTTCAGGGGTGTAGCCATTTCTCGTCGGCGCTTCCTGGGGCGAGGACTCTGGTGGGCTCGCATGGATGGCGTGTGCTTGCCGTACCTCACCTTTCGACGCGCCAGCCATGGCGGCTTGAGATGAGCTTCTCTGTCCGCGCTTTCCGCCTCGAGTGCCGCGCTGCGTTGTCTCCTCTCTCCTGTCCCTCCCTCATCTCTCATCTCTTGCGGTGTGTAAGCATGTGTGTGTGTGTGTGTGTCTGTGTGTCTCCTCGACCACTGCTCCAAGACGACCGCAACTCGGCGACCGTGCTTTATCGAGCCCTTTCATGTTTGACTCCCTACTCTGTATCTCGGTCGAACAAACATTCGCGCGCAGCAGCAGCAGCAACCCGCTGCCGCCGCCTCGCCAGGGGTTAGGAGAAGGAAGCAGGGGTAGCGACCTATGTAGACGACACGGAAGCAAGAAAACGACGGGCACGTGCGACTCAGCCCGAAGCCCACAGCCGAGAAACGTGTCAAGCAGCCACGTCCCAAGATGTACCCCGCTTTCCTGCGAGGTTGATGATGGCCGTCAAGGCGTTGACGGTGCTGTTTCCCCCGCGCGAAGGCGCAGGCGGTTCGCAACAAGTATGAGACCACAAAGAGGCCGCCAGCCCTGCATGCGGTGTGCTGGAACGAGGACGGACGACGGTAGCGATGACGCCAAGGTCGACGCCTCGGCTGCAGCAGCTTCGGCGGCGGCGGCAGGTCTCAAGTGACGGGAAGGTGGAGGCGGGGGGAGGGGGGTGCTGGTGGGGTACCTCGTGTCCAGCAGACCAGCAAGCAGCGCGCCACTACTGCTGCGCAGCGCAAGCATCGAAGCTCAGGGCGGAATGCTAAGCGCCAGGGCAGCGGGATCTCCACTCCCATCTTGGTCGCAAGTGGGCGATTGTTCCTGTCGATGCTTGTCTCTGCCTACATGACACTTGTGGGCATGATGGGCAACCCCAGCCACTAGGCCACACGTGCGCCTTGGCAAGTTTTTGTTTCTCTGTCTTTTCTTCCTCTTCTCGATGGTTGCACCTGTGGCGGGAATGTTCGGCGCAGGTGTCTACGTGTAAGGCCTTGCTGCTCTTCTCGTGACAGGGCGCGCTTTCCACCCCCCCCCACCCAACCCTTGCCTCCAAGGGAGACGTTTTTGTTCTTGCTGCTTGGTAGTGTGCGGCGCCCGGCCAACGCCTTCATGCATCCAACGAAATGGTATCAGCTGACGTGGAACCAACGCACTCCTTTGTGGTCTCGCGGTGAACTCAGCCAAGCGAAAGACGCCTCCTCCTCCTCCCGAGGCTGCGCACACAGGGCTGGTGGCCATTCTGCCCCCCCCCCTCCCTCCCTCCTCCCTTCCCACACATACATACATGTACGGAAGTCGTCCTTGTGTTGCTTCTACCTTTGACACCCTCCTCCCTTATCTTCTCCCTCACGTGCTGTGCTCCACCCCAACCGCCTCCGCCATCAACCAAAAAAAAAGCAGAACGAAACCTCCGCCAAAGGTATTATTGTTTTCGCCCCGCTCGTGTGCGGGAGTGGTCGGTACACGCACCGACAAGGACCGGACAGGTGCACAGAAGCGCATCGCGGCGCATTGAAACGCAGCAGCTGGACGCCAACCGCGTCCATCCCACGCAACCGCCTCCGCGGATCCTCTGCGATGGACTACTGGGAGTGGAAGACGGATGGGGCGGGACTAGAAATGGACGAGGTGTGCATCGCCGTCCAGCACGGTGTGACCCTCTACAACGGAAATGAGAAGACGCAGCGACGGAATGGCAAGTTGTCGCTGACAACGCACCACCTTAGGTACAATGACGAGGCTGATATCTCGACAGTGTTGCAGCTGCCGCTGGAGCTGGTCCGGCGCTCCGGACAGGCACCGAGCATCTCCAGCGGCTTCGGACTCTTTTCGAGCGCCAAGATCATTGTACCACTACCGCAGAACGCGTTCGTGAAGTTGTCTTTCCGCAGCGGTGGTGTCGACAACTTTTATGCCGCCTTTGTAGGTGCCCTTGAAAAGAAGGCGTGGCTGCAGACGAAAACAAAAGCGGCGGGAAGCGGAGGAGGTAGCAGCAGCGGTGCAAGTCACGCGTCGACGACGCCGGCACCGAGCCCGAGTCCGCCACCTTCCGTCCCACGCGGGTTTGGTATCGCTGGTGTCCAGCAAGCCTCCGCACAGTCCGCCGCCATGAGCGAAACCCTAAAAGACATCGACGATGTCATGAACAAAGCCTCGGCACTCGTGAACAACATCCGGCGCCTGCGCGAGCGCAGCGAGGCGGCTGCAGCGGCGGGATCGGACGCCGGAAGTGAGACCGCCGTGGAGCGAACAAAGATCGAGAGCATCGAGTCCACGCTCGGACTGGGAGCCATCGTGACGCGCAACAACAGCAGTGGCAGCGACTCTCGCTTCCACAGGGACTTGGCGGTTGAGATGCACACCTGGATGACGCATGAGAGCAACTCGAAGCTCTTCAACGATATGCCGGTCGTTCCTCTTATCGAGCTATTCGCCCTGTACAACAGGGCGCGCGGCGGGGACTTGGTGTCACCGCTAGATGTGCTGAATGCATGCACGTACATGGCAGCAAAGATGTCAGGCAGCTGCTACGACCTCGTCACGCTGGCGTCTGGACGAAAGGCGCTGGTGAATCGCGACGACTCGCTGCTGCTGGCAAAGCTCACCACGGTGCTGGGACCTCAGCTGGTGAACGCCAAAGGCTCACCTGTGCAGGATGCGTGGAAGAAGACGTCGTCGCATCCGCAGCAGCGCAGCGGCGACGCATCGTCCCTGGTGCGTGTCCCCACCAACAACGACTTCCCAAAGACTTCGGGAGAGCTGAAGTCCGTGAGTGATGTGTCTCTGGCAGAGAAGATACAAGTCGCGACCGAGGTGGCGGCCGACATCTTGACCCTGCTCATGCTGAAGGGCTATCTCTGCTGCGTGGACACTGGCTTTGACTGTTACGTCTACACTTGGAACGTTTTCGTCTTTTGACGTTTTTTTTTTTGTGCGCGTGCACGGCTACCATCATCTCCGGGTATGTTGAGGAGGAGGAGGAGGAGGGGGAAAGGGTTGCCCCTTCTCCATTGCCTCCATGATGGTGGGTTCTTGTGTTTCTCGTCTTCTTGCCGTTTGACAGGGAATGCGGTGCGGCAAGGCGGAAGGGCAATGTGTGCTTTGTCCAATTCGAGTCGCTGCACACCTTCCTTGCTTCCTGTCCCACACTCTTCGCGAACACAAACAGGAAATGGGCACCCTCAAAACGGAGATGCAGGCGCGCGTGAAGAGGGTGTTCGCTGACGCACGTCCCCACGCCTCGAGACGGGTTTCGTCTACCTTTCTCTCTCCCTCTCTCGTTTTCCTTTTGCTGTTGTGCTCCTGCCGCCCTCCTATCAGGACCGCGCCGGGGCACACACACACACACCTCCCACGCCGTATGAAGGTGCGATTTCTCCATGAACCGCTCGCGGTGCGAGGTGGGGCGGGGTGGAGAGAGATGCACGCATGTCCATGCGTGCTGCCTTTCTTTTCTTTTGTTTTGTTTTGTCTGCTCCCTCCTCCTTTTACCCCCGAAACGCCCTGGCGGGGCGGGTTGGCAGGAGAGGGAGTGCGCAGCACCTCTCATGCATCACCTTCCCTCATTTTTTGGAGGTGCCCCTCTGCTCTGCTCGTTCTCCCCCCACCCCACCCACATACCCACCCACCTCCCCCTCACCCCCCTTGTGTGGGCTACCTCTGTTCATGGAAAGACGAGGTGTTTTTCACCGCGTGGCCTTCGCATCGTTCCATCCTCCTCTCACGCACACAAAGCGAAGGCACAGACACACGCGCTCGTATCTTCCCCCCACCACCACCACCACCACCCCGTTCTCGCCCTTCTCTCTTTCTGCGCATGCTAGACAACCTTGCCGTAGTCTTCGCGCATAAATAAGTTCCGCAGACGGGCAATGGAACGTGTGGCATCGATGCTGTCGGCGTTGAAGCCGACTCTGGAGACGCACCAGCTAGGCAGCTGGAAGCCGGCTGAGGTGGACCTGCTCTGTGCAATGCTGAGAGAATACGGCAAGCAGGAACGGCGGGAGAAGTGCGCCACATGCTGCCACAACGGCGCCCCTACTGCTCCTGCATCTCTCCTTTCCTCCTCTGGCGCCCCGCCATCGTTGCCTAGCGGGGGCGACGACGTGGAAGGCGAGAACGACACGGATGAAGAGGCGTTCGCCGGTGCGATTAGCGAGGTGGATCGGTGCCTCAACCTCGTGCGCGACTTCCTAAAGCGGCGTATGCCGTTTGGTACTGTAGTGGAACCCACCGTCCCTGCTGGCACGGCAGAGCGGCAAGCGCCGCAATCGAATAGTGCTCACACCGCTTCTTGGAAGCGGGCTCGCTCTCCGAGCGGTGAGGCGTCCTCATCCGCACCGACGAGCAACAGCGTCCATAGCAGCGCTGCGGTGGTCGCGGCACCTGTGTACGCCGTGGATGCGTTCCTGTACACGGAGGGCGATATCGAGAAGCTCGTGGAGGCAAAGAAGCTGGCGCGGGAGTACTGCTGCCGCTGCGGCAGCACTGATATCGGACTGGTGGAGTTCATCACTCACTCCTTCTCGAAAGACCAGCTCGTCTACCTCAGCTGCTTTCTCCTGCCGCACCTTCTCGATGTAGTCGTCGCGTCTGACGAGGCATCGCGGCCACTGTCCATCGCAGACGTCGGCTCTCGGCTCGGCATTGTGCTGTGGGCATGCGCCTTTGCGCTGCAACGGGGCCTCCTCGCACCAGAGCAGACGGTGGCCACGGATGCGGCAGTTGGTGGCGCGGCACCGGAGGTGAAACTCGTCGGCATCGAGTTGGATGCGACGTTCGTGAAGGTCTCCCAGGATGTCATGCGTCGTTTCTTTGCGCAGCGGCGTCGCCACGCACCGAAGCTGGACTCGGCGCCGCAGCCCGCTGCGGCTGACGGCGTCGACGCGAAGCTGCCGGATGTGTCGTCGAGTATTCAGCTCCTACAAAGTGACTGCTTTGAGGGTGCTGCCGCCTCTGCCCTCTCTGAGAGCTCCCTCGTGGTGATGCACAACGTATTTGAGTACTTCTGCACCACAGCGGTAGAGCACGCCCGCTGCTGGCTGAAGCTGCGCCGCCTCGTGCACCGCTCTGGGCAGTTTCTTGTGTGCAGCCCGTCTCTCGAGGTAACATTTGGTACCTTCACAGATGAAGTGTGGTTGCAGGCGTGCCAGCTGGAGAATGGACAGGATGCCGGAGGCACGTCAACGCCGCTGGCGTGGTTGGCCTCGTACGTGGAGTCGTTTGATACAGCGGATGTCGCGTCCGACTTTCTGGCGATGCGCGCGCGGTCTTGCGAGGGCTGTGACAACGTCAGCGACGGGGACGAGCACCATGAGGATCACCATCACGGACGCAGTTGCGACCACTACCATCATCACAGCAGCGCAGAAGACGAGGGGGACGGGGACGAGGCCAGCGAGATGGTGGAGCAGATTCAGCGAATCTACGTGTACCGTGTCAAGTAACGCCTCTGTGCGCGCGCGAGAGGGCGGAAGGGAGACAGGTGCTGCGCTCACGACTTTTGTGGGCGAGGAGAAACGGGGAGCGAGACACCGCGCAGGCATCTCAGTAATCACAACCCACCGAAAACCGTGCGCAGAGTTGCGCCGACGACGCGTGCGCTGCGGTGTGGCGGGGCGGGGGAGGGGAAGCGAAAAGGCAAAAAAAAGTTGGCGACTGATTTCGTTGTTGTTCTATGATCCCCTAACCTAGTCGATCAAGCATGCTGAGGCACCTGGCGAACATACAGCAGATGGCAGGGAAGGGTGGCACTGCGACGCACACCTGAGACCACCTCGGCCCCGCTTCCTCGCCCCACTACGACGGCGACCACCGCCGCCACCAGTGTCGCGCCTCGACGTGCATCCGCGCGTCGTTTTTCCTTGGTGTTCTTTGTCTTCTGTTTCTTTTTCTTTTTCCGTTCTTGTTGATTGTTCGCTGTCCTCTAGTGCCTCCACTGAAGCCGACACACTCACGACGAGGTGTGCAGCAGACGGCCATCACGGTTCGAGGCACATTTAACGGCAGAGTTGTTCGTGGGGTTCGACACTCACCAACAAGCCGATAAAGGAAGACGGCAGACGTGCGGACGTCAGTGACTGCGCCCCACGTCCATGGCAAACGCTGGGTTCGCTGTCGGCACAGTACTGTGCGGAGCGCCTACGCGCTGCTCAGAAGTTGACGGATGCAAGCAAAGCAGCGGCACTCTCCATGGGAAGCTGGCGGGGTGTGGCCACCAAGCTCTCCTCTTTCGCCTTGTCTGATAGACCGTGCTCCTCAGTTCACACCCACCGTCTCCCCCCCCTTCTCTCCGCCTTTACTAACGCCGGCAGGGAACGTGTGTACGCAAACCTGCGACATATTTTTTTTTCTTCCGTGTGCCACCCTGCGAAGGAGGAGGAGGAGGAGGGGGAGGACAGTACACTACACATAAACAAGGCCAACGACAGGAGACGCACTGTCGTCTGCACACGCGCCTGCCACCTTTTGTTCGTGAGCCTGTTTGCCTGCGACCCTGCGCGTGCGTGGCACCCGCACCTCTGAAAGCCGTCCTCACACTCAGAGGTGTCCTGTCACAGGCCGATTCGAGCAGTGCTCCAGCTGTCATTTTGTTTTTTTGTTTCTTCTTTTGCGGGGGCGCGGCGACGGGGTCTCTCCCTTGCTCATTTTTTTCGGCTTCTCGGTAGGCATCCTGCCCCCCTCCCTGCCCTGCCCTGCGCTCCTCGACTCTCACCCGCACCACCACCATTATTGTTCGAAAGAGCGACGCACGTAGCGCGCGCTCGTTGCTAGGCGTGCCGGAGGACGGCGTCAGCGAAGACGTAGGTGAGCGCCTGCACGGGCTGCGTCCCGCGCGTGATTTGTTTTTTTTTTTCTGTGTGTGTGTTTGTGTGTGTGTGTGTGTGTGTGAGGCCTGAAGCATTCCGTTTTACCCCTACTACGTGCGTCGTCCTCTGCTCGCCTCCGGGTGCGCTGCTGACGGTGACGGAGACAGGGACACGCGGGCGCGCGTTTTTTGTTTGTTGAAAGCCCACGTCTCTCTCGCGGTCGCCGTCTTCTCTGTCGCGCTCCTGTCCAGAAGGGGGGTAGCTGTTTTTTGTTTGTTTTCTTGTACGTGGTGCCAGCGCCACCGCGACCAACCTCCATTGCCACCTCACCTCTTCGCGCTCCACGGGCACCAAAGTCGCGCCGCGCATCACACGCGAGACCAGAGAACAGCAAAAAAAAATGGGGAACATGTACTTTGATGTGATGCTCATCACTGTCGCAACGGTGGGCAAGATCATGCTGTGCGCCCTCGCGGGCATGCTCGTCTCGAGGTACTACTCTAACCCGAAAGAAACTCTGACGGGTCTTAGCTACATCTCCGCGAGGGTGTTCCTCCCGTGTCTGCTGTTCGCAAACCTATGCGTGAACGTGACGTGGGAGCAGCTCAGCCAGTTCTATTGGGCACCGTTATTTGCGGTGCTGCCGATGGGGATCGGCTTCCTGCTCTCGATGCTGGCATGTGCCCTTCTCAAAAGGGAGTACCACTTCCTCATAATCCTTTCCAGCTCCTTCCAGAATGGCCTCACGTTCCCGGTGAGCGTGCTGATTAACCTGAATGGCATCGAGTGGTTCACACAGGCGGCCGTCGTGGACGCGCAGTCCTACATCTTCCTGTACAACGTGGTGTGCTCGATAGGGCTGTGGGCTGTCGGTGACTCCATGATTGCCTACGCGAAGGCCAAGGAAGCGGCGTCTGAGGAGGCCAATGATGAGGAGTTGGTGACCAGGCAGTGCCCGTACAGCACCGATGGGCGTGTCGACGGCGAAGCGGAGGGTAAGGAAGAGGCGCAGTCGTCACCGCGCACGGCAGCAGCAGCGGCACAGCAGGGCCATGCGACCGCGCGCGAGCAACTTGGGTGGTATCGGCCAGCGCACGCAAGTGACAAGCCGATCACGCTGCCACCAGGGTCCCCTGCGATTCTTCTGGATGATGAGATGCGCATTGCAAATTCAAAGGTCAAGTCGAGGGCCGACCGTCTCAAGCGCCTGAGCCGGATTGCTCTCGCATCGATGCAGTCCCCAACAGTGCTGAGCAGCATCATCGCCCTCGCCATCTCCCTCACACCGCCACTGCGGCGGCTGGCAAAGAGCCCTTTTGGCGAGCCCTTCGTCGGTGGCATGGCCCTCGTCGGCAAGGGGGCCATTCCGCTGCATCTGGTGGTGCTGGGCTCCTCCATCGCGGCCAGCCGCCCCAGGGCTGACCCGACATCCCCGACGAAGGGGGTGCAGGTGACCATATCGTCTCCCACCACATCGGCCCCGCGGCCGACGAACGCAGATGGCACCGTCTTTGACGTGTCCGCGTCGCAGCCCAGCAGGGGGGGACTCAACGCTCTTCGTTCCTGGATCACCTCGAGGGTGCAGCCGCAGATTCTCTTCACATGCTGCGCGGTGGTGACGCGGCTCGTGATAATTCCGTGCGTCTGCTTCCTTGCCCTGCACACCCTTGTGAAGATGGGCCTCATGCCGAGCGAGAAGCCATTTTTGCTCGCGATACTGGTGGCCATCATATCGCCGACCGCGAATAACTCGACGTTGATCTGCACCATGCGTGAATACCACGTCCGCGACTACTCGCACATGATGTTTTTCATGTACCTCAGCAGCATCATCACATCCTCCGTATGGCTCTTCTGCATCCTCTTGTACTTGTCGGACTAGGCGCGCGGTCGGTGAGCGCCTGTGCACAAAACGTGGGTAGGGGAAGGCGGGGATGGCTGCTGGCCCCGTTGACGTCTGTGCTTTGCGGGAGAGTGCGCGTATTCAAGGTCGACCTCCCTTTGTTTTTTTTTCTGTGCTTTTCGACGAGTGCGTTGCTCAGTTGTTGTGACCACAACAACAAAAAAAAATAAGACAAACTCGAATCGGTGGACGCGGCATACACATGAAACAGCATACGTGCGTATCCGTAGAGGAGAGCTGGCACGCGTCTCCTCCGCTCACGCATTCCGCTATCCGTCCATCCCAGGAGCAGTGGCTTAGGGGTGAGAGAGGTGGACGAAAGGGGAAGAGGAGGGTGCGGCGAGATGATCACATCAGCAACAGCCGTGCACTTGTGTCGTGCTTGATGTACATTGTCTCACTCATGCTCTCTCGACTGCCTCTGTGCACGATGTGCCTCATCGCAGGCTCACCGATTTTAGCCGTGCACGTAGGCGTGCGTCTGTCTGCTTGTGCATGTGAAGCCACCGCCTTCTTTTGTTGTTGTTTCTTTGGAAGCGTGAAGCAGCGCTCCGCTCTGCTCAATCACATGGAACGTGCACTTTCACCACAGCCGCCCGCGTCGCTGATGGCGATGATTTCTGCGTTGCTGTCCTACGCCCTTCTCCATCCCTCTCTTGCTGTGCCGTCCACGGGGAAACCCTAGCACCGCTCAGTGCGCATGTGATCTGTCTTCTCTCTGCACGTCTGCGTGGGTCTATTCGTGCTGCCGTCCTCTGCGTGTGCAACCCCTTCCCCTTCCCCTCTCTACGGAAGGCTCACTACCGCGCGAGACGAGTACGTGAAGCTCTCGTAGAGTGCCGCCGCTGTTCTGAACTGAGCACCACCGCCCTTGACATAGAGGAGGGGGTAGGGCGTCCCAACTCAGTTTTTTTTTCTTTCGCACTCCGAAAGCGGAGGCAGTTATACAGCACCAACCACAACGGTAGTGGTTCACATGACGACGGTGGTGGACGCGAGCGGCACTGTGGAGGGGGAGCTGCGACAGGCGAAGGACGCACTGAAAACACTTAGCACGCTTGCCGAGCAAGCCGAGCGCGGCGCCATGGTGGACTATGACTTAGCACAGAGACTCATGCACGAGGTTTCCGACCGCGTGCGGCCTTTGGCGCAAGGCACCATGAACAGCTTCGCCGGCACCACAGTCGTGTCCTCCAGCGGCGCCACACTGCACACTCGTGCCGGTGCCGGGTGCTCGCAAAACGTTACGCCGCTACAACGACGACGTGCCGAACAGGTGCTAGCGGAGGTGAAGCTAATTGAAACGACACTGCACCGCTACGCCAAGAAAGCAGAGCAGCAGGCCACCTACGTGTCTGATCTGAAGTCGCTTGTCGGTAACGGCGCCGGGGCGTACCGCCAAAACTACGAAGCGATGGACCATCTGGAGCATGAGAAAAAGAGCCTGCAGTACGCTCGGCAGCGCATGCAGGCAATGGAGTCGGAGAGCCGCGATGTCCTGGCGGCCCTGCAAGATCAAGGTCGCCGACTCGGCGGCGTAGGTAACAAGCTTGCCAATATGCTAGAGACCCTGGGCGTGTCGAACGTGACTATTCTACAAATTGTGCGGCGGAACAAGGCAGACGCGTGGCTGGTGTACGGCGGGATCGCGCTGCTTCTGTTCTTCCTGTGGTACATCTGGTAGTCGACGCCTCTCTTCCTGCTCCTTCGACAAGGGAAAGCGAACAGCTCGCATGGGGTGACGCACGGATGGCCGCGCGGAGGGGAGCGCGTGCGAACACGCTCGATGCATTCAGCGCACATAATTGGTTTCTTGCTCGCGTTTGTGGGTGTGTGCTGGGAGGAGGCGGAGAGGGCATCGTTTAGATGTGTGTTTCTCCTGCGCTTGCTCCGAACTCTCGCCCCCCTCCCCTCCCCTCTTCCCCACCACCATGGACATCCCCCCCCCTCCTCCTCTGCGCCATATTTGCTGCCTCTCTTGTTTCGGAAGGAAATGTGCGCCGGCCTGCACGTGGGCATATCCTTGGGTGTGGGTGTGCTCTCTTGGCCTCGATCGCCATCCGGGACCCCGGGGGGTGGTGCGCTGTAGCACCCCCTCCCCATCCCACCCCCTTTCTTGTGTCGTCGTTGTCGTGCTTTCTTGGACCGCCCCAAGCTGAGAAGCTCCCTCCTCCTCCACGGAGCGAGAGTGAGGGAGGGATAGAGAAACAGCGCCAGCGCGCATACGTCCAACACACGCTCACAGAGGTGAGCAAGGGCAGCCGCATCCTCGACCGTTCACGAACCCCTCGTTACCTTCTCTGCTTCTTCGGAATCTCGCCCCTTTTGTTTCGCTCTTACTAGCACACCCCGTGCACGCGGCGCGAGATGGAGCTTGGTCAGGCGCAGCGACCTCGCGCGCCGGTGGAATCGTTTCAGGATTATGAGCCGCGCCGCAAGTGCACCCTGTGTTGCGGCCTCCGCTGCGCCGCCTTCGCCGGCTCGGCCACCTTCTGTGTCTCCCTCGTCTGCAACGCGGTTGTGCTTGGTGGTCGAGTGACGGACGGACGCGGTTGGCGCGGCTTCTTGAATCGCAACGCCCTCATCGCCTTGCCTGCAGCCGCCATCACCTTCACGCATCAGGTGCTCCTCTCTGAGTCGTTGTGGAGCAAGAACAAAAAAACGGTGACGCAGGTGAACACGCTGTCCGTGCTGTCGAACATGTCGCTCTGGGTCGTGGGCACGGTGCTGTGCACGACCATGTCGCGCCGCTACCTGCCAGCGTGTAGCAGAGCCTATCGTCTTGCCCTCTGGGAGTACCACCGGGCGCGCCGTGGCTGCGCAAACCCGTGGATGCCGACGATCTTCGGCCGTGTGACGGAGGACCTCGACTGGTATAATGTGATGTGGACGCTGTCGCTGTACCACCTGCTGTGGGGCATGGTGTCGGTCATGCTGGAGAAGGAGCTCGGCGCGCACTACGCCATGTTCTACCGAAACTGGCAGTACAGCCGATGGTGCTCGCCGCGATGGAGGGAGTGGCGTGAGGTGGAGGTGCGTCGCCACGTGAACACGGAGCAAGCCGTCGCGCCGAACCGGTGGGGCACCTTTATCACGAATGATAAGTGGCGCACGCGCAACTTTTGAGGCCATGCACTCCCTTCTCGTGGGCACCATGTGTGAGGAGGTGATTGTGTGGTCATCGGCAGCAGGAAGGACGGGGTGTGCGCACGGTGGCTGTAGATGCAGAGCAAAGGGTCACCAAACCCCCTGATGCGCCCCCTCCCCACACCCCTTTTTCTTGCCGTCCTGCCCCCCCCTCCCCCGCCCGAGCGTCCTGTGCTCGCAGTTGTGCGAGTCGCATGCGTTTATTCAGCTATCCCCTCACTACTTGAAAGGAAAAACTGGCACGCCGGCACACCGCATCCCCCCTCCCCCTCCCTCCAAAAGACAGAAAACAGGGGGAGTCAACTGTTGGCGTTGGAGCGCCAAAGTCCACCCCTCACACTTTTTAGGTGCGTCTTCTCTCAAAGGCCAGAAGAGGAGAGGCGGAGAGCACGTTGTGTCACTCCAGATGCGCTCGCGGCCTCTGCCTTGAAGGCTCTCAGGAGGAGGGAGCGCACTCGCAGCAACGCTACATCCACACACGCACAGGCAGAGAGGCATCCTCTCTTCCTCGAGTCGTATTCGCTTCTGCACTGCCCCGACCATCACCACCGCCACCACCACAACAGCCGGCCTTTTTTTTCCGCGCCCCGGCCTCTGTCCCCCACCCCCACCCTCACCCGCTCCGCTCCTCTCCCCACTTTTCTTCTTCTGCTCGCTTCCTTGCACGCGTGCGCTCTTTCCTCTGCTCAACGCACAAGTGCTACCATTTTCGACGAAGCTGTGTGTGTGTGTGTGTGTGTGTGTGTGTGTGTGTGTCTGTGCACCCTCTAGCGCCATTCTGTCTTTTCATTGCTCCTTTCCCGACCCCTTCGCCCCACACCCTCCCCACACCATCAATCGACGTCCATGTCCGAGGTGTGGAAGCTGGAAAAAACGCTGCGGAAGCAGACGACGTCCGACGACGTCCAGGCCTCCAAGATCGCCTCCACGGCGGAGCGCATCTTGTCCCTTCAGCCGAGCCACGTGTATGCAATGCGGTGCAAATCTGTCGCCCTGCTCCACAGCGGGCGGCTCGCTGCTGCGCTGAGCGTGCTAGAAAACCTCCAGCTCGAGAAGACTCCCTTCACAAAGAGCGCGACCTTCCACCTGCACAAGGCCTACTGCCATTACCGTCTCATGCAATACACCGAGGCCAAGGCGGAGCTGCGGGAGCAGCAGCAGAGAGGACCCATGTCCACGGCGGCCCGTCACCTGCTGGCCCAGATCCACTACAACCTCGAGGAGTACGCCGAGGCGGCCGCCATGTACGCGGCACTCGTAGCCGACGGTGCCTACCGCGACGACGTGGAGAAGCAGGAGCTGCTCATCAACTACACAGCCTCTCTGTCCGCCTGTGCGCCGGAGAAGGTTGCGGTGGTGGTGCGTGATGAGGCGGACGAGAAGACGCCTGACCTTCTCTTTAATCTTGCCACCGCTCAGGTGGAGGCGGAAAACTACGAGGGCGCGCAGGCCACTCTGCTCCAAGCAGAGCAACTGTGCGCCACCATCTTCCCGAAGAGCAAGTTGCGCTCTCTGAAAGATGCGCTTGCTGCTGGTAGTGAGGTGCTGCAGGCACAGCTCGGCGTCCCGCTCGGGGCAACGACGAGCATGGGGGGTAGTAGCTCCATCGCAACTTCACCAGAACGCTGCTTCTTCAACGAGGTGTGCAGCAACTGGGTGCAGCAGGCGTACGTTGCCTTCATGCGGCACCGCGAAGATGACGCGCGACGCATCGTTGATCTGATCCTCACGTACAAGCCGAGCTCCGCCGTCACGAGCGCCGTCGCCGCCATTCTGTACACGGCCCTGCAGCGCAGCGCGGACTTCTTCGACTCGCACCGCAAGCTCAAGGCGGCCCAGCACGTCAAGGTGTTGTCGCGCCTCACCTCGAGGCAGCTCATCGCTGTCCAGTACAACACAGCCCTGCTGCAGCTGAGCGCCGGCGCCCTCGATCGTTGCGCCCGCACGGTGGAGCAGATGGAGAAGGCGCACCCGAACAGCGAGCTGACGCACTCACTGCGTCTCGTGCTGGCCGTGCGCGAGCTCAAGAAGAAGAGGTCGTTGCCAGCGAACTCACCGTCGTCGGCGTCGCGGCCCACAAGGTCCGCGACAGACAGCGCGCGCGATGTGCAGGAATGCGTGCGCAACTACGAAGCGGAGGCTACGCGCCACCAGGGTGCTGGGAGCTCGGAGGCCGGAAACCGGAAGCGCCATTGCTTCATGCAGCTCATCACCGCCCAGCTCTTCGTCGAACAAGGCGACCTGGCGCACGCCGTGGAGACGCTGCGATCGCTGGAGGACTCCACAGTGGCGCAGCGTCCCACAACGGTAATGACGATGGCCGCCTGGGAGGCGCAGATTGGCGACGTCGACGCTGCCATGGCGCTGCTGCGCGAGCGGCTCACTGCCACGACTTGTGGCTACTCTGTCGCTGTGAAGAAGGCAGTATTGCTCTGGGCCGTCCAGGACCTCGCCATGGCTCGGGGCCTCTATGCCGCTGTGGGGCAGCTGCTCAAAGCGGTGCAAGCTGCTGACGCAAGCCTGCAGAAGGACCGCGAGGTGACGGCGCTGCTGGTCATATGCCTTGCCGAAACGGACTTGGCTGCGGCGAAGCGCGTCATTGGCACCCTCGACGCGGACGCCGCTGCGGCGCTGAGCGGCGCTGGCAGCATCAGTCGCACCGCCCCGTCGGAGAACCAGATCGAGGCGCTGGTGCGCGGGAATCCCGGCGCCGCCGCCATGAGCGAACTGGGGTATCGTCGCGTGACGGCGGTGGACCAAGAGGGCGGTGCCGCCGATGGAGGCCGCACCGCCGGTGGTACTGGCCTGCCGCAGCGCCGTCGCCGCCCCATGCGTCGCCCTGCGAAGAGCATGGATGGCAAGCCTGATCCTGAGCGCTGGATTCCGATGTCGTTGCGCTCCTACATCAAGGATTTGCCGGAGCGGCGCAAGAAGGAGATGAGGCGA
The DNA here is from genome assembly GCF_000234665.1 of Leishmania mexicana MHOM/GT/2001/U1103. NCBI lineage: Eukaryota > Euglenozoa > Kinetoplastea > Trypanosomatida > Trypanosomatidae > Leishmania > Leishmania mexicana. The sequence goes on from NC_018323.1 coordinate 330,863, forward strand.
CTGCGCGCCTTCGATCAAGAGCAGAAGCGCCGTGCCGCAGCAGCGGCAAGCCAGAAGCAAAAAAGGGACGAGCAATTGCAGCAGCAACAAGCGGAGGAGGCCTCCCCCGTCGCCTCAGCTGCATAAAACGGCGATGGGACTTTGCATGTGGTGGTTTTCTGTCTAGTAATATTGGCGACGGTCTGTCTTATCTGTGGTGCGTCGCTCGCGTGGCCATCTAATGCTGTCACGGCTCACGACTTCCATTCTTTGCCTCCGGTGTGCGCAGCTCGCACAGCGGGCCTAGGTGCAGTGTGCTCCGTCTCCTGGTACACTGCCGGAGTCATTTTCCTTTGCGGTTGTGTGTAGTGTGTAGTGTGTGTGTGCGCGTAGCTTCTCGTTGGAGGGAGACATACCCCCGACCCCTACCCCTACCCCTACCCCTACCCCTCCTCCTCCATCCTTCTCGATCTGTCTTCTCCGTGCTGACGGCTGATACGCGCACCACAACCCTCACACATGTGCACGTGTACGCGTGCCCGCGAAGGTTCTCGATTCACACACTCGCAATAAAAAGCACACGTAAGCACACATCGCCCCCTTTCCCCCTTACGTTTGCCATCCGTGTTCGGGTGTGTGCTGCGTTGTTTCTCTCCTCCTCCCCTCCCCCCCCCCGCACACACCACCACCACCACAACCGCAGTACGCACAGAGTTTTACCGACTGCGCTGATCCGCTCTCCGGAAAGGAGGCCGCCCATAGACGAAGCCGATACAAGAGGTGCAGCCACAATGGGAAAGCCAAAGTACCTCAAAAAGAAACAGGCCGCCGCCGCCGCAGGCTCCGAGGACGGCGCGGACAAGGATGTGGGCGACAACACTGAGAGCACAAACGGTTCACCGACGACGACGAACACGCTTGCCAAGAAGTCGGAAGCCGACAAGGAGGAGCCGCACAGCTCTGGCGCCATGGTGTCCTTTGCTAACCCCGTCTACCGCCAAGGCGTGAACGACATTCTCGTCGAGAAGCTTGACATCAGCTATCAGGGCAACGCCATCCTGGAGAACGCGACGCTCAACCTCGTGAGCGGGCACCGCTACGGCCTCGTGGGCCCGAACGGGTGCGGCAAATCGACGTTGCTGCGCGTGCTGGGCTGCCATGAAATTCCCTTCCCGTCGCACGTGGACCGCTACTACGTTTCCCAAGAGGTGGAGGCCTCCGACATGTCCGCGCTAGACGCCGTGCTTGCCGTTGACAAGGAGCGCGAGAAACTCGAGTCGGAGATGGAGGATCTGGCGCTTGGGGACCAGGAAGACCCGCACGTGCTGAGCCGTCTGGATGACATCTACAAGCGTCTCGACGAGCTCGAAGTCGACACGGCGGCCGCGCGCGCTGGCAAGATTTTGTTCGGTCTCGGCTTTACCAAGGAGATGCAGCGCCGCCCAACGAAGGCGTTCTCCGGCGGTTGGCGTATGCGCATTTCGCTGGCGCAGGCGCTGTTCATTAACCCCACCGTGCTACTGCTGGATGAGCCGACGAACCACCTAGATATCGAGGCCGTTGTGTGGCTCGAGAACTACCTCAGCAAGTTCAAGAAGACGCTCTTCATGGTGTCGCACTCGCAAGACTTCATGAACAACGTCTGCACGGACATCTGCCACATGCACCTGAAGAAGCTTAGCTTCTACGACGGCAACTACGACCAGTATTGCATCACCCGGGAAGAGAAGGAGAGCAACCAGATGAAGAAGTACCAGTGGGAGCAGAACCAGATCAAGAACATGAAGGAGTACATTGCTCGCTTCGGTCACGGTAGTGCTAAGCTCGCCCGACAGGCGCAGTCCAAGGAGAAGACGCTGGCGAAGATGACCCGCGGCGGTCTCACGGACGCGGTCGTCAAGGACAGCCGCATCAACTTCGAGTTCCCGTGCGCCGGCCCGCTGCCACCGCCGATGCTGCAGTTCCGAGAGGTCTCCTTCAACTACCCGGGACGCCCCTCCCTCTTCACGAACCTCGATCTCGGCGTCAACATGGACTCCCGCATATGTCTCGTCGGCCCCAACGGTGCTGGCAAGACGACTCTGACGAAGCTCATGTGCCGCGAGCTGGAGCCGACAGCCGGGTACGTAGCGAAGAACGCGCACTGTGTCATGGCCCGCTTCCATCAGCACTTTGTGGACCAAATCAACATGGATCTGACGCCGCTGGAGTGGATGTCGCAGGAGTACCCGGAGGTGACGCAGCCGCCGATCCTGCGCAGTGCCCTGGGCCGCTTCGGCGTGTCGGGCAAAGCGCAGATGACACCGATGAAAACGCTCTCGGACGGTCAGAAGTCGCGTGTGGTATTCGCGTGGATGGCGTACAGGCGCCCGCACTTTATGATTCTCGATGAGCCGACGAACCACCTGGACATCGAGTCCATCGACGCCCTCGCCGACGCCATCAACAGCTTCGAGGGTGCCGTCGTGGTCGTCTCGCACGACCTGCGGCTCCTGGCGCAGATTGCCGATGAAATCTGGATCGTTGAGAAGGGCGAAGCGAAACGCTTTAATGGTGACATTGCGGACTACAAGGAGCACGTGCAGAATGAGGTGAACCGCATGATGCAGAGCTACGCGGCCTCGCTCTAACAAGGAGCGACAAGGACAGCGCGAAACGAACCCGGCAACGCGCACTCGCGAAGACGTGGTGCATTTTTTCGTGTGCTGTCCTCACCGCCCTTCTCCTTTTTTGTTTTTCGTTTTTCTGCCATCACGAGCCCGGTGTGTCGAGGCGGAGGAGAGGAGGCGGAGGAGGAGGCGCCGCGTGTCGCGTGAAGCGCGGTGCGCTGAGTCTATCGATTCCCCTGTTTATTCCTCGCACACGCCCAATAAACCCGTGAGCCACCGCGCCAACGAGGAAGGCCGCGGTCCTTTTTTCGCCCCCTTTGCCGGAATGTCCTTTCCTTCTCACCCGCCTTGTATTTTTTGGGGGGGAGGAGGGGTAGGGCCCAGAGACCGAGTTCACGGTAGCTTGTCGTGTGAGTCGCCTAACTGGTCGCCGCAGTGTAGCAAGGTTGGGCAATGGTGATGTGGGCGCGGGTTTTGAAGGGGGAGGGTATGGAGCGAAGAGAGACCTGGTTTACCACTGTTCCCGACGCGCCTCAACGCCCCCTCTACCTTGCTCACGCTCCCATGCGCCGCTCTCCCAGTCAGCCCCCTCTTGCCCGTGCCACGCGACACACTTTATAACTCTTCTGTGTCTCTCTTGCTCGCTCGGTCTTCAGTGCCTCCTCTCAACGACTGCCGTCTTCGAGGTGATGGTGCGTGTGCGTCTTTGTTGCGTAACTAAACAACGCCGTTGTCGCGCTCTTTTTCTTGTGTGTGTGTGTGTGTGTGTGTGTGTGTGTGTGTGTGTGTGTGTGTGTGTGTGTGTGTGTGTGTGTGTGACTGGGTATGCTAAGTGCTCGCTCCCCCTCTCTCTGTGGGTGTGGGTGTGTTTTCTCTTCTGTGGTTCAGCCCCCACCACCGCCACGAACCCCCGCACGCCACCCCCTCCCCTCCGGTGTTGCAGTGAGCACACACACGGAGAGAGGAGAGAAACATCTGTGTGCGTGTGTGTCTGTGGCTCTTGCTCGTCATCGTCACGAGGATGTGTCGTGTACTCGTGCGAGCGCTGTGTTGGACGGAGAAGTTGGGAAGAGAAAGCAGGAAGTCGAGATGTCGTGTGACATGTTCACCTTTTAGTGCGTTCCTCCCCCCTCCCTCTTCGATAGCCTCGCTTCGCGACAGCCACGAGGGAAACGCCAAACACATGACGGCGCACGCAGCATGTCCCGAGGCGGAGACGACACCATGTAAGGACGCGTGAGACGACTAAGCACACGAGAACGTAATAGTGCATGCAAACGCGATGTACGCCCGCGCCATTGGGGTTCAGGCCACACACACACATGCGGCGGAGGGGAGGAGGGGAGGCAACGGCGCTGCATCTCCTCTTTCTGTGGAGGACCGCCGTCGACTTGCAATGCGGTGCGGCAGAGGAGAGAAGCGGACGACCTCTCCCGGATGGGTGCGTGTTGCGCTGCCATTGTGTACGTCATGTACGATGCTGTTGTTGTTGCTCGCACTCGCACCCTCTCCCTTCTCTTCGCGTCGCTTTGCCACCCCCTCCCACGCCCCCGCTCTTTACTAACGCGTAGAGCTACGCCTATGGCCAAGGCGCGCAGAATGGTGCGCTGACGGCTTCCGCTGCGTATTCGGTGACTCTCCTGCTCTCTTCCCCCTCCCTTTTGTGATCGCTCTCCTTCCTCTCCTGCCTCTCCGTTGACTCAGCGCGTGACGAAGCATACACACACATACGCACATACATATATATACGTGCACGTCCCTCCGACATACAAGCACTGAAGGCGCGCGCCGTGCTCGGATTCCCGGGCGGTTGTGCTTGGCCCTAGTCCGTCGGCCACTTGTCTCTCTCCTTTTCTGCACATACACGCCGACGAATTCGGCCTGGCCGTCACTCACGAGGGCCACCTTTCCCCACCCACACACACACCCACACGCACACGGCACCCTTGCGCCTCGTGGTCCACATCCCTTCCGACCCTCTTGCAGCTGAGGTTTGGATTCAAGTCCCTCCCGCCCCACCCATCGCACGCACAGACGGACACACCACAGCACGACTACCGGCGCACACGCTCACACGGCCCTCCCCTCCTCGTTCTGAGGGCTCAGTGCCTCCCTCTCTGGCTCTCTGCTTTTCATCTTGCGGCTCGTATTGCTTGCCGGCGCGGTTGTGTGCCTCGTCGCGGACACTTCGCTGCTGTCCGTTTTTTTGTTGTTGTTGGCGTCTGCGCTTCCACTGTCTCTCCCCTCTCACTTTGCCTTTCCCTGCACGGAAGCCATGCCTGTTCACTACAGTGAAGCTGTGGAGTGGGCCATGGCGGAGGTGTGTCCGCCGCGCGACGCATTGGACGCTGCCGACTTTGACCCTGTGGTCTACTTGAACAGTCGCTTCCCTGACGAGGCAAGTCTCGGGGCGCTGCCAGCCTTTCTCGATGAGGCGAACGAGCGCCTCCGCAAGACGGAGAATCAGCTGCTGAAGGCGGTGGAGCAGCAGGCGAGCAACGCGACGAGCGCGGAGAGCGACCTCAAAGGCGCCAAGGAGGCGGTGGCACAGCTTTACGTGCGTGTGTCGGAAATCAAGACGCAAGCGTCCGACAGCGAGGAAATAGTGAAGGACCTGTGCCAGAACATCCGCGAGCTCGATGTGGCCAAGACAAACCTCACGTCCAGCATCAACACGCTGCGCTCTGTGCAACTGTGGATGCTGCAACTGCAGGTGCTCTCCTCGTCTTTTGAGAAACGCCGCTTCTTGCAAGCGCGTGATGCCTTGCAGGAGGCCCTCAAGTACTCGACCATGTTCGCGCAGATGAAGGACATCCCAAAGGTGAAGGAGCTGAACGACAAGCAGACCCAGCTGTGCCGGCAGGCGGAGTACTACATCCGCAACACCGTCTTTGGTGAAATGAACTTGGAAGCGATGGACGAGAATCTGATGGCTGAGGCGTGCGCCGTCGTGGACCTCATGGAGGTGGAGAGCAAGAAGAAGCTGCGAGACCGCTTCATCGACAAGGTGCTCGAGTGCTACTCGCTGCGCTTCAAGCGCGGCACTGACGAAGCCAAGCTGGAGCGGACGGAGCGGCGCTACGTTTTCCTGCGCGGACTGCTGGAGCGCTACGACAGCGTCTTCAAGAACGTCTTCCCGCGGCACTGGTGCGTGCCGCAGGAGCTGTGCGTGACATTTTCTCTGCACACCAAGCAGGAGCTCGACTACGCGCTGCGCGAGGCCGCCAACAAGATCGACGTGGTCGTGCTCACATATGTCATTCAAAAGACAATCGACATCGAGCGCGACCTCACCCAAATGATGACGTGGAAGGACGAGTTTGCCGCCAAGCGGGAACTGCCGGTGTACAAGTACAATGGCATGATCCTCTCCGCCTTCAAGGCGCACATGGGACTCCTCGTGCAAAACGAGGACCGGCTCATGCGGGAGGCTCTGGCGCAGCCGCTTATCGGCAGCGGTGACTCGCTGTGCCCCGGCTGGAACAGCATCGATGAGGAGACGCGCTGCGGCACCTACCTTCCCATCGCTGAGGACATCTTCGTCTTCATCAAGGAGAGTCTTAAGCGGGCGCTGCGCATTGCGCAGCAGGATGTCCTCCTCGAGATGGCCGAGGTGTGGCGTCGCCATCTTATCGAGCTCGCGCAAGCGGTAAGCACGCTCTTGCCCAACCCGGCCGCCAGCCCCCTCGAGCGGCGACGCGCCTGCATCATCTTGAACACGGCTGACCTGTGCCAGTCCACGAGTCAAGACCTCGGTGATGAGGTGTGCGCGCGCAGCGAGGCACCACCGCGCGAGGTGGCGTTCGACCAGGTCAAAGAGGCCTTTTCCACCGTCTACACAAAGTCCACTCAGTCGATCCTGCAGGGGCTTGAGCTGCAGCTGGCGCCAATGCTCGTGGACTACGGCAACGGCGGGTTCCTCCCCAAAAAGGGCATGGCTGCCTACGACGCCGGCAGTGGTGGTGCGGCTGATGAGTCAAAGCTTGTGCGCGACATCACGACAACGGTGCACGACGCGTTCTTGAGCTGCGCTGCCGTGATGCCGCCCACAGCGCTGCGCTTTCTTCTGGACAAAATGGCAGCAACGTTCATTCCAGAGTACGGCAACACGCTCTACCGCCTGCGCAGGCTGCCGGATGATGGCATCAACTGCATGCGTGTCGACGCGGCAGCGCTGGAGAAGACTTTCTTGCAGCTGCCCAACTACAACGACCCTGCTCGCTTTGCCGCGTCGGCGCTGACGGGGTACGTGCGCCTGGTGCGCAAGGAGTTTGACCAGCTAAATCGTGCGCTGAAGGTACTGCAGGTCGACGCGCGCACCGACGCCTTCATCGACGTCTACTACGAAGTTGTTCTGCCAGAGAATCGCTCGATCCACAACTTCGTCCGTCTGGTCGAGCTTAAGGGACTGCGGCGCGAGGATGTGCGGGCGTGGGTGGCTACCCTGTCGAAGCGTGGCGTCGTGGAGGCGACCAAGCGGGACTTCCAACGCGAGGCGTCGCTGGGGCTCTCCACTGGCGTGTCCTCCGGCGCCGGCGCCACCGGCGCAGCAGGGGGTGGCGCGTCCATCGCCAGCGGCGTAGGCCTGAACTTTGCGGCGCTCTTCACACGTGATGCATCCGCCTCGCTGGCGCCACCGCGACTCCACAACGCGAGCTCGGCAGTGCCGCCAACCACCGGTGGCCATTTTTCCCTGTCCAACCTTGTCTCCACTATCGGCGGCGGTGGAATGAACGGCGCAGCTGCGAGCAGCGACGGCGCAGGCGGGACGGCGGCGGTCGCCGAAGATGGTGCAGCGGAGGAGGAAAGGCTCGGGTCCATCTTTGCCACGATGGCGCGCAGCACGGCCACCTCCATGAAATTCTTGAACAAGCTCAAGCGTGGCGAGGGAAAGCAGTGACGCCGACAGAGTGAGGCGCGGCATGCAATGCTCCTTTGGTCAGCCACAATAGAGAAGTGACTGCACAGTCCACGCTGCTGTATTCAAATGGGTCGCATGACGCCAGCGAGGCAATCACAGCGCGCCCATGTGGCAGCGCGGGCTTCTCGAATGTTTCCTCGTTTTCGTTGCCCTGTGTCCCCTCTTGTTGCGTTATGACGTGCAGGTGCGGGTGGTAGACACGGTGCCGATGCATACAGGAAAAGCCCCACGCTGTGGGCCGAGTCTGTCGTTCTTTGGCGCCCCTTTTTCCCCCCACGACGCGGAAGACTTGGCCGACGACGGTGCGAAGGAAACGAAACGACGACACACGCCGCATACACTCTGCTTCCTCTGCCTTGTCCAAGAGCTGCACACAAACGGTGGAACCTTGGTTGCACGTGCTTCTATATCCTTGGAGAGGTACGCCGTCGATGCACACCGGGACTGTGGCCTCGCTAGGATTCGGTGGAGCGCGAGATGCTTAGACAGCGAAGAAAAAGTCTCCACCTTGATTGCGGCGCGAAACGGAGTCGCGCTGCCGTTTTCTCAACAGACTCGTACCAACTCAGGATACATGGAGGCGCTCAAGTAACCCCCCCCCCACTCCTCCTCCGAGCTCGAATACAAGAACTATCATCATGGCGACCGGCACCGACGTCCCCGCCCCCAAACCTCGTCTGCTACACAGTGAACCACACGGCATCTTTCCTTCTCCTTGCTCCCTCCCTCCACACACACACACACACGTCTCTTGTTGCTCCACCACCCGCACCCACACATCCGCCAGCCTGCAGACTGAGCTCCACTACAGAAGAAACACGAAAACCGAAAGAGAAGACACCACTTTTTTCCACCGCTGCTCCCTCACACTTCCTCCCCGTGGCGATCTTCTTGCCCTGAGCTTCATTGCCGACATTCTTCCTGTTCCACCACCACCTCCGCAGCCATAGCACCCCTCCCCCCATTCGCTCCTCCAAACATTTTCCAACCCTTATACATCTTTCACCATCCTATTCTCTGCAACGCCTTCTTCTCTCCACACTCACACATTTCACAGCCCTCCGCCACCACCAATGTCCGCCTACCACGCCAGCAACCCTGCCGAGGCCCGCCGCGCCGAGTGCGCGCGCCTGCAGGCCAAGTACCCCGGCCACGTCGCCGTGGTTGTCGAGGCGGCCGGAAAGGCCGGCAGCAAGGCGCACTTCCTCGCACTGCCGCGCGACGCCACCGTCGCCGAGCTCGAGGCGGCCGTGCGCCAGGCGCTCAGCACCAGCGCCAGGAAGGTGACGCTCGCCATCGAGGGCTCCACCCCGGCGGCGACCGCCACGGTCGGCGACATCGCCGACGCCTGCAAGCGGGACGACGGCTTCCTGTACGTGAGCGTGTGCAGCGAGCAGACCATGGGCGCCTTTGCGACGCTGTGCTTGTCCGGCGATTAGGACGGAGCCCTCCTCCCTGTTTGTTTTTTCGCTCACCCCTCCCCCTCCCCACTGACTTCGTTCTGCTGGGTAAACCGCAGCACCGCTGCCATTCTCATGTGTGCTGTTTCCTTGGCTTATCTCATTCCGCGTGCGTGTGCGTGTGCGTGTGCGTGTGCGTGTGCGTGTGCGTGTGGCGCCTCCCCTCAGCCCATACGGGAGCTGGTTCCTGGGCCGCGGTCTACGCGGGGACCCCACACACGCACGCGCGCACCCCCGCCCCGCCGCCGCATGAAGCCTGTGCACCACCCATGTGAGCACGCTTTCTCTGTTTCCGTTCTTCCTCTTCTTTTGCTGCGGGGGCCGTGCTGTCGCTGCGCATACAGCCGGCAGCGCGCACCGCCCTCCCTCCAATGTGTACAGCCCATTCGCAGTCCTAGCCGCCCCTCCCCCCACTCGCACAAGCACGCATATCTTGACCGCCAACGTCCTCCCCCCCCCCTCCCCTCCCGCTGCGCTGCGCTGCAGACGCGGTCGCGTCACACCCGCCCGTCGCACTCCCCTCCCTGCATCTGCCTACTATTGCACGGCCCCTCTCCTCCCTCTCCCCTGCCACTCCTCGCCCCGCCTCCCTGTCCCCTTCCTCCTCTGCGCCGCACCGCTCCACGCAGCAGCCCATTTGCCCCCGCACCGCACCCCCTCCAGACCACCAATGTCCGCCTACCACGCCAGCAACCCTGCCGAGGCCCGCCGCGCCGAGTGCGCGCGCCTGCAGGCCAAGTACCCCGGCCACGTCGCCGTGGTTGTCGAGGCGGCCGGAAAGGCCGGCAGCAAGGCGCACTTCCTCGCACTGCCGCGCGACGCCACCGTCGCCGAGCTCGAGGCGGCCGTGCGCCAGGCGCTCAGCACCAGCGCCAGGAAGGTGACGCTCGCCATCGAGGGCTCCACCCCGGCGGCGACCGCCACGGTCGGCGACATCGCCGACGCCTGCAAGCGGGACGACGGCTTCCTGTACGTGAGCGTGTGCAGCGAGCAGACCATGGGCGCCTTTGCGACGCTGTGCTTGTCCGGCGATTAGGACGGAGCCCTCCTCCCTGTTTGTTTTTCGCTCACCCCTCCCCCTCCCCACTGACTTCGTTCTGCTGGGTAAACCGCAGCACCGCTGCCATTCTCATGTGTGCTGTTTCCTTGGCTTATCTCATTCCGCGTGCGTGTGCGTGTGCGTGTGCGTGTGCGTGTGCGTGTGCGTGTGGCGCCTCCCCTCAGCCCATACGGGAGCTGGTTCCTGGGCCGCGGTCTACGCGGGGACCCCACACACGCACGCGCGCACCCCCGCCCCGCCGCCGCATGAAGCCTGTGCACCACCCATGTGAGCACGCTTTCTCTGTTTCCGTTCTTCCTCTTCTTTTGCTGCGGGGGCCGTGCTGTCGCTGCGCATACAGCCGGCAGCGCGCACCGCCCTCCCTCCAATGTGTACAGCCCATTCGCAGTCCTAGCCGCCCCTCCCCCCACTCGCACAAGCACGCATATCTTGACCGCCAACGTCCTCCCCCCCCCCTCCCCTCCCGCTGCGCTGCGCTGCAGACGCGGTCGCGTCACACCCGCCCGTCGCACTCCCCTCCCTGCATCTGCCTACTATTGCACGGCCCCTCTCCTCCCTCTCCCCTGCCACTCCTCGCCCCGCCTCCCTGTCCCCTTCCTCCTCTGCGCCGCACCGCTCCACGCAGCAGCCCATTTGCCCCCGCACCGCACCCCCTCCAGACCACCAATGTCCGCCTACCACGCCAGCAACCCTGCCGAGGCCCGCCGCGCCGAGTGCGCGCGCCTGCAGGCCAAGTACCCCGGCCACGTCGCCGTGGTTGTCGAGGCGGCCGGAAAGGCCGGCAGCAAGGCGCACTTCCTCGCACTGCCGCGCGACGCCACCGTCGCCGAGCTCGAGGCGGCCGTGCGCCAGGCGCTCAGCACCAGCGCCAGGAAGGTGACGCTCGCCATCGAGGGCTCCACCCCGGCGGCGACCGCCACGGTCGGCGACATCGCCGACGCCTGCAAGCGGGACGACGGCTTCCTGTACGTGAGCGTGTGCAGCGAGCAGACCATGGGCGCCTTTGCGACGCTGTGCTTGTCCGGCGATTAGGACGGAGCCCTCCTCCCTGTTTGTTTTTTCGCTCACCCCTCCCCCTCCCCACTGACTTCGTTCTGCTGGGTAAACCGCAGCACCGCTGCCATTCTCATGTGTGCTGTTTCCTTGGCTTATCTCATTCCGCGTGCGTGTGCGTGTGGCGCCTCCCCTCAGCCCATACGGGAGCTGGTTCCTGGGCCGCGGTCTACGCGGGGACCCCACACACGCACGCGCGCACCCCCGCCCCGCCGCCGCATGAAGCCTGTGCACCACCCATGTGAGCACGCTTTCTCTGTTTCCGTTCTTCCTCTTCTCTTGCTGCGGGGGCCGTGCTGTCGCTGCGCATACAGCCGGCAGCGCGCACCGCCCTCCCTCCAATGTGTACAGCCCATTCGCAGTCCTAGCCGCCCCTCCCCCCACTCGCACAAGCACGCATATCTTGACCGCCAACGTCCTCCCCCCCCCTCCCCTCCCGCTGCGCTGCGCTGCAGACGCGGTCGCGTCACACCCGCCCGTCGCACTCCCCTCCCTGCATCTGCCTACTATTGCACGGCCCCTCTCCTCCCTCTCCCCTGCCACTCCTCGCCCCGCCTCCCTGTCCCCTTCCTCCTCTGCGCCGCACCGCTCCACGCAGCAGCCCATTTGCCCCCGCACCGCACCCCCTCCAGACCACCAATGTCCGCCTACCACGCCAGCAACCCTGCCGAGGCCCGCCGCGCCGAGTGCGCGCGCCTGCAGGCCAAGTACCCCGGCCACGTCGCCGTGGTTGTCGAGGCGGCCGGAAAGGCCGGCAGCAAGGCGCACTTCCTCGCACTGCCGCGCGACGCCACCGTCGCCGAGCTCGAGGCGGCCGTGCGCCAGGCGCTCAGCACCAGCGCCAGGAAGGTGACGCTCGCCATCGAGGGCTCCACCCCGGCGGCGACCGCCACGGTCGGCGACATCGCCGACGCCTGCAAGCGGGACGACGGCTTCCTGTACGTGAGCGTGTGCAGCGAGCAGACCATGGGCGTCATCGCTGGTCCCTGCTTCGCCCTGGACTCCGGCAGTATCTAGCCAGCGCGGCATTCGCGCTTTCCCTCCTCCCTGTTTGTTTTTCGCTCACTCCTCCCCCTCCCCACTGACTTCGTTCTGCTGGGTAAACCGCAGCACCGCTGCCATTCTCATGTGTGCTGTTTCCTTGGCTTATCTCATTCCGCGTGCGTGTGCGTGTGCGTGTGCGTGTGCGTGTGGCGCCTCCCCTCAGCCCATACGGGAGCTGGTTCCTGGGCCGCGGTCTACGCGGGGACCCCACACACGCACGCGCGCACCCCCGCCCCGCCGCCGCATGAAGCCTGTGCACCACCCATGTGAGCACGCTTTCTCTGTTTCCGTTCTTCCTCTTCTTTTGCTGCGGGGGCCGTGCTGTCGCTGCGCATACAGCCGGCAGCGCGCACCGCCCTCCCTCCAATGTGTACAGCCCATTCGCAGTCCTAGCCGCCCCTCCCCCCACTCGCACAAGCACGCATATCTTGACCGCCAACGTCCTCCCCCCCCCCCTCCCCTCCCGCTGCGCTGCGCTGCAGACGCGGTCGCGTCACACCCGCCCGTCGCACTCCCCTCCCTGCATCTGCCTACTATTGCACGGCCCCTCTCCTCCCTCTCCCCTGCCACTCCTCGCCCCGCCTCCCTGTCCCCTTCCTCCTCTGCGCCGCACCGCTCCACGCAGCAGCCCATTTGCCCCCGCACCGCACCCCCTCCAGACCACCAATGTCCGCCTACCACGCCAGCAACCCTGCCGAGGCCCGCCGCGCCGAGTGCGCGCGCCTGCAGGCCAAGTACCCCGGCCACGTCGCCGTGGTTGTCGAGGCGGCCGGAAAGGCCGGCAGCAAGGCGCACTTCCTCGCACTGCCGCGCGACGCCACCGTCGCTGAGCTCGAGGCGGCCGTGCGCCAGGCGCTCAGCACCAGCGCCAGGAAGGTGACGCTCGCCATCGAGGGCTCCACCCCGGCGGCGACCGCCACGGTCGGCGACATCGCCGACGCCTGCAAGCGGGACGACGGCTTCCTGTACGTGAGCGTGTGCAGCGAGCAGACCATGGGCAGCTGTGCGACGCGGTGCTTCTCTACCGACTAGTGTGCCTGCTCTGAGGCCCACTGCACTCATCGGCCCTCCAGACTTTGGGATGCGTTTTGTTCTTCCATTCTACCTCATGTGATCCACTGTAACGTTTGCTCTCGATTCTCTTCTTGTGCGTGTTCTTCGTCTCCCTCCCCTTCCTCCGCCCGATGTTTTTCTTGGAAGGACGCGCTGTCCTGCTGCTCGGCGCGCCTGTGGCGGATAATGAAAAGGGCGCCTCTGCCCTTTTTTTTCAGGCTTTCCTCTTCCTGTATAGCCGTGCCGTGGTGGTGCTGCTGTGTGTGTGTGTGTCGGGGGGGGGCGCTGTTCCTGCCGGTCCCCCGTGCCTCTTCTGCGATGATCTCTTTCTATTTTCCTGTCACCCCGCCGACCCTCACGCAATCGCGGACACACGCGTTTCTTTTTCCCGGCTTTCTACCAGCGCCGCCTCTTCTGGGCATCGCTCTGGTGCACTCGTCTCCTCCCCTTCCCCTGCACGGCGCTCGTGTTGGGGAATGTGCCGAGGGTCGTATCGCCTGCTTTCGGCGCATCGCTTGCTGCCCGCGGCCTCCTGGCCCGAGTCTAGCCACCTCCACCTGCACGCGAGTGCGAGCGGCTGCTGACGAAGCACGCCGGCGCGGTGCCCTTCGTGGTGGAGTCAGCCAACGCCCGCATGCAGCCTCTGTGCCCCTGGCGCGACAACTTGGTGGTGAAACCGTAGGCAGTGGTGCGCGGCGTGGTGGAGCTGGCAGACATGAAGCTGGGCATCGTCGTCGGCGATAGGTGTGCGTGCCCAATGGAGTTTGTGGGCAGCACCAACCATCACCTGAAGAACACCCTGAACCACCCGAGACTTCATGGCCAGCCTCCTCTGAGCTGCACTGCCTGGCGCACAGGCTTGTCACCTTGAAGACGAGGCGCTGTCGACCTTTCCTCCTGTGGAGCTGACCGCATCGCCACGCACAAGCTTGCGGTCCACGCAAGAACAAGAACCACCTCTGCCAAACGGTTGTTCGGGCATCCCAATCCCTTCGCTCGTTGGTTTTGTGTCGTTTTTCTGCGTCATGTCTCTGAGCCCCTTCATGTGTACGTGCACCGTCTGTGCGTGCGTGCCTAGCTCTCTCTCTCTCACTCTCTCCTGCCCTCCCCCCTGTTTCCCTGTGGGCATGTTGATGCGTCGCATCACGGCTGTTTTATATTTTGCAAGGGAGGGAGCATTTTCGGGGGAAAAAAAGACCCCCTCGTTGCACGTTCTCTTGGCCTCTTCTCTCGCCTCCACCGCCTCCCATGCGAACGAATCGCTAAGCATGCGCAAGCCGACGAGCCTTCTTGGCTTGGCACAGGTGGTCCTGTGGGGGCTGCGGTTGTGGGGAAGGGGGTCCACTGAACGTCAGTGTGTCCGTCACTCCAGTTGATGCTTCGCCTGTCCCAATGCCTGCCTCCTCCTCCTCCCATCCCTCCGATCTCTCTGACACGCACTCCTCCGGTGTACATGCATCTGCGAACCGCCCGCGTTCACGCTAGTAGCACCGTTCCCACCGCCCTACCCTATACGACGTGAGCACACACCCTTTCCATCCCACCTCGTCCCCTCGTCTCCAGAGCACTCCTACATCCCCCGCAGTTTGCTTACAGCACCGCAGCCTCTCCTTTTCTCCCCGCCCTCATGTCCATGTACCAGTCGCTGATCCCTGCCGACGCGCGTCGTGCGGAGTGCGAGCGTGTGTGCCGCGAGCACCCCGAGCAGCTGCCGGTGGTGGTCGAGTCGGCCAACTCGAGCCACGTCCGCTTCCTCGCCGTTCCGCGCGACGCCACCGTGGCGGACCTCGAGGCTGAGGTGCGCCAGACGCTGGGGACGGCAAACAAGAAGGTGGCGCTGGCGATCGAGGGCTCCAGTCCTGCTTCGACGACGGTGCTGGGCGACATCTTCGACGCCTTCAAGCAGGTCGACGGCTTCCTCTACGTCTCGTGCACGCGCGAGTCGGCGATGGGCGCCAGGGATATTTGCTGTTTTGGCAACACGGGCAAGTATTTTGCGGATATCGAGAATAACCCAAACCTGCTTGGCTCCCTGTAACGCCAACCAGGCTCTGTCGCCGGGGATGCTGTTAGTGTTGGCAACGGTAAGCGCATTCTGTGGTGAAAGGCTGCTGCGAAAGGATATGTAGTGAGTCCTCGGCACCTGCTATGCTTGTCAGGTCGCCCGCCTCGGCCTCTAGCCGCTTACGTGGCACACATGACCTCTCTGGGTTTGGCGGATGGTCCGTATAGTGCGTACGCATGAGGTTTGTTCTCTCTTTTGTTCTTTCGCGGCACTGATGGCCCCACCCCTCCTCATCCCTCCATCACCTGCCTGTCTGTTTCGCAGACACACACTCCAGCCGAGGGCGGGGAATGTCCCGTTAGTTTGTCCAAGTAGAGCAGAGGATGGCAGGTTGATAAAGTGATTCGGCCGAGTGGATAGGGACTACCGTTGCCCGTTTTCCTTCCCCGGATCCCCCCCCACCCTCCCACCCTCCCTCCCCTGCATGTTGATATATATATTTATACATGTTATTGCGGTGACACGTTCCTCTGTATATTCGCATGGGTGGCCGTGGCGCGTCCGAAAAGAATGCGTTGAACGCAACCCCGGGGAAACACAAGGCAACGTAACATGGAAAACAAAAGAGCGGGGGAAGGACCTGAAAAGAGAACACCCATATCCTGCCTGCCTGCCTGCGTGTGTGTTTGTGGGAGTTTTCGTCTGGAGAACATTTGGTGCTCTGCTCCCGGGCTCCGGGGAGAACCGGTGTGACCTGGTGAAGAGTCTTGACCACAATTGAGGTGGAAAGGGGGAGGAGGAGGGTAGGCAGCTGCTGGAGCCGCGAGCGAGCAGCCACGAAGAAGTTGACGGAAGCGAGACAGGGGCGGCTTCGTGCTTTTTTTTCGTGACAGTGTGTCTACTCTGGAGCACCATCATATACCGTGCCGTCCCCCTCCCCCCTTGCTTCCTCTACTCCCTCGTGCGAGCTCTCCTGGCGACGCAGCTGAGGGTGTTAGTGGTAGCTTTGTCTTGTTCAGTCGACGCAGGCACTGTGTTTGCCCTCACAGCGCCTCGAGCACCTCACATCCTGCCCTTCGTATCTTGTGCAGAGGAGAGCAGAGGGCGCGTGGACGTCTCTCTCTCCTCCCCCGCAGCCTTGGCTGCCTCGCACTCCGCACTTCCTGTCGTGCTCGCATCACCGTACCTTTTTTTGAATTTCTCTCTCTCTGCCGCTGTCAGCGTATGGTTGTGTCACTCCCGCAGTGGCTGTGTTCATGTGTTTCTAGCTTGCCCAACACACGCGCATCTCGGGACGCAGCGTCTACACGCACGCCACGCCAAAAGCCTCGGTGGTGTACCGGTACGCCAAGGGGGAGGGGGGGTGGCAGGGTTCGCTGTTTCTCTCTCCTCCCCTCTTCCTCTCTCTCTCTCTCTCTCTCTCTCTACATAGGTTTTTTTTTCTCTTGTGTGCGTGTGTGCCTCTGCCATTCATTGCAGCCCTCCCCCTCCGTCTTCTCACTTGACTTCTCCTCTCCCCTTTTCGCATGTCTCTCGGGTTTGTCCCGTGTGTCACAGGGTCGAGCTCACTGTCGATGCCAGGAAGTGGCGCTGTGCGCTATGTGGCGGCCTCCTGTTTCTCCTTGTATGTGGGTGTGTCGCAGCAGACACGTGTGCAAAGCTTTGTCTGTGTGTTTTCCCTTACATCCGCCCTTCTGAGTGCTGGAGTGCGTGCCGGAAGCTGGAAGCGCTGCTGCACACTCGGGTCTCATTTCAACCACTTTTTGCCTTCGCTGGTGTGTGCCCTGTGGATGTGTGGGTGTGTGCAACAGGCTCATCTACCCCCACCCCACCAGCCCACCCTCATTCTTGTTCCCTTTCCCGCTGCATGACCCACTCTTTGGGGCCCACTTCATGTGACCAGTTGCCTCGGCTTGGCCTCCCCCACCCCCACCCCACCTTCCTTCCTTCCTTGCTGGCGAGCACACGACAAGGGCGCGCTGTATTTAGTCATCGCTGTGCTTGCGAGCTGGTGCCTACTTCCGTTGCCCTTGTTCCATACTACCTCCCTCGACCGCCGGTCTGCGGGTGGCTGCAATCGACTTTCCCACCACGCCCACGATCGCTTGGGCTACATGTCTCATCCCTCAAGAAAAACACGACACTCCACACGATATACCCCATTTCCCCACGCAACCCTCCCTCATCTCTCCTCTCTCTCTACACTCTCCCGCGACTCGCTCCCAACCCTGCCCTAGAAATTCACACCTCGTCGCGCCCTCCTCGCTCACCCCTGCCACCCTCCCTAAGGTCATCATCACTCTTCTTCCCCTCGCCCACTGCCCACGTTCCCTTCATCATGTCCGCCTACCACGCCAGCAACCCTGCCGAAGCCCGCCGCGCCGAGTGCGCGCGCCTGCAGGCCAAGTACCCCGGCCACGTCGCCGTGGTTGTCGAGGCGGCCGGAAAGGCCGGCAGCAAGGCGCACTTCCTCACGCTGCCGCGCGACGCCACCGTCGCCGAGCTCGAGGCGGCCGTGCGCCAGGCGCTCAGCACCAGCGCCAGGAAGGTGACGCTCGCCATCGAGGGCTCCACCCCGGCGGCGACCGCCACGGTCGGCGACATCGCCGACGCCTGCAAGCGGGACGACGGCTTCCTGTACGTGAGCGTGTGCAGCGAGCAGACCATGGGCGCCTTTGCGACGCTGTGCTTGTCCGGTGCTTAGGACGAGGCCCTCCTCCCTCACTGAGAGCGGTGGTGAAGCGGTTGAGGAGAGATGGGCGGGTCTTTGTGACTCCGGCGTCCTTCCGTGTTGCCACATCCCTTCTCGCACCTCTCTGAGTCGCCTTCCCTCATGGCCTTCTTGCGGATTCCCTCGATCCCCCCTATTCGCTAGTGCTGTTTCGCTCATTGTCTCGGCTCAGCCGACCCCACACATGCTGCGCTCTGCGGAAGTACTGCTGGCGTGGATGGCGCGTGCGTGCTTCTCGTTTCATTGACTCATTGTGTGAGCGGTTTGTGTGTGTGTGTGTGTGTGCTTGTATTCGTGTCGGCACAGATGTGTACAGTGGTGTTCGCGGCGTCTGCGCCTCGGCCTTCCGCTCTCGTACCCTGCGTTGCGGGCGACCCTCCTCCCTTCTCCTGCAGCGGCAGGCACACGCTTCTGTGACTATCGATGATGTCAACCCTGTACTCCAGCCCCCACGCAAGGGCTGTCGTCGATGCTCGTCTGTGTATAGCGTGTGTCCCTACGAGAATGCGGATGCGGAGGCGAGTGGCGTCACCGCACCCCGCCGCATATTTTTCCATGCTTTCCTTCTGTTTTTTTTTGTTTGTTTGCGCCATGGAAAGGGGCCGTTGCGTCGTCGTCGGCATTTCTTTCCCCGGCGGCCTCCGTCGGTGAGAGTGGCAGCTGGGAACTGCGACTTGCGAGATGTGGCAGTGTTACCTCATTCCCCGTCTTGAAGCTCGCGCCCGTGACCGGGACGACATGAGTAAAGCACCTCACGATATGCTTGTGTCCTTTTTTTTCGGTCTCCGCTCTCGCTGCCCTACGCGTTCTCCTCTGTTGCTTTCGCCGTCGAAGGTTAACCCCATTCTTGTCTTTTGGGCACCACCTCCGTTGTTGATTTCCTGCTCCTTTCCACGGAGGCCGGCGAGAGACAGGGGGCGGGGAGGAAGAGGCAGAAGAGCAGTGATTGTTGTCGCTGTGCAACTGCTGAGTGTACGGCAGGGCCGGGAGAAATCCGGCGGTGAAGCTCTCCAGTAGCTTCGCCGCCCTCCCCGCTGCCCCCGCTTCCTCCTCTGCCCTGTCTCCCGCACCTCCGCTCCCCCAATGTGCACAGCCTATCATGCCTCCCCCCGCCCACCCCGATATTCAACTACAGATCGGAAAAGGAGGTGAAAAGAGAGGTCCCGACGTGTGTACAGTCCTTGTTAGAGAAGGATGACGCTCGTCCCTCCTTCGCTTGGTCAGCGGACTTCACGGCAGTGCCGCGCAACGCTTCCCGATGCGTCGGCCCCGTGCCCTCTGTTGCGCGCTGCTTGCTACCCATCAGCCACACACACACACGTACTTTTCAAGCAATGAGCTTTCTACTGTTCTTCACACTCCTTCAACCCCCCCCGCACACCTTTTCGCGTGCTGCGTCGATGCTCACTACGTGCTTCTTCCTCTTTTGGTTTTCTTCTTGCGTCCCTCCCCTTCTCCCTATCGTCACCCACGTACTGACCACTATTACCCTCACCTCGGGTGTCCACATCCTCGTCGAAAGACAGCTAAAACGAAAGTAACAAGTGGCCCACTTCCTAATTCGGTCCCCTCGACGTTTTTTCTTGTCGGTGTGTTTTTTTTTTAGGCGGGCCATCAGCGTTGATCCACCACGGAAACACACACACACGCACACATCACCGACTAAGCCTCACCCTCTCCAGTAAGAACGAGCAATGGCGTCGAAGCCACACCATGAGGAGGCGGATGATAGCCACCACCATCCTCATGCCGATACACCGGTCCTCGCTGACGTGGATAACGAGTACTGTGACGAGTATGTCCACCCTGGTGCCCGTCGCCTCTACGCCAAGCTTCCCTTCATGCAGCGCATCCCCATCTTCAGCGAGGCCGCCACCTCCTATGGCCCTGGTTGTATTGGTTCACTTGGTATATGCTACTTCCTGTGTAAGGGTATTGCAAACAGCATTATCGGTTACGCGAAGCAGCCGCTCTTCATGAACCGCTACGGTCTCAGCGGCCTGCGCTACCAGCGCCTCTCCAGCATTACCTCGATGGGCTGGTCCATCAAGGCCTTTACGGCCATGCTGTGCGACGCCTTTGCCGCCTTTGGGTACACGAAGCGTTGGTACATGTTCGCTTCCTGTCTGTTTGGTGGCGTCTTCGCCCTCATTCTGGGTCTGCTGCCTGCCAAGGAATCGTCCGCGAACACCGCCTGCGCTTTCATCTTCCTTACTGCCTTCAGTAAGGCCAACGTGGATATCCTCTCCGAGGGTCTCTACAGTCGTCTGATGCGCCGTCGGCCCAAGGCTGGTGCCGCGCTGGTGAGCTGGATCTGGCTGTTCATCATGGTGGGTGCCATCATAGCGGCTGCCATCCAGGGACCGCTGTCCGACTCCAGCATGGTGCAGGTGGGCATCTTTATTGCTGCCGGTCTGCAGATGGTTTGTGCGTTGATCTTCTTCTTCAACCTGTACGAGGAGCGCACAAACAAAGTGGAGCGCTGGGAGGATGCGCTTGCGCTGGAGGCGGAGATGCGTGCAGAGCTGGGCATGGACGTGACAGCGGAGCAGGCTCGGCTGCGTGCTCAGGTGCAGCTCGCTCACAAGGGCCCCTGCAGCACCACCACCGAGGTGGAACCCATCACCATGCACATGAAGGGTGTTGCTCCCCACGATGGACAGAGGTTGGAGTTCAGTGGTGCCCTAGTGGCAGAGCTGGCTGACGCTGCAGAGCAAGATTATGACCTACAGAGCCTCGAAGCGGCGGCGCGCGCTCGCGTGGGTGAGCCCATCACATGCCTCTTCGGGGTCTTTGAGGTCAACAGGGATGTCTTTGGCCGCAACTGGAGGATCTTCGCCTACAGCATCATCATGACGTGTGCCGTCGTCGCCATGACGTGCGGCAACATTCTTGCGGACACCCTCGGTCTGCTGATCCTCTGCATCATTGTCTCCATTGTCTGCTGTGCTGCATCCTTCTGGGCCCTGCCCCTTGTCATCGCCAAGGCGAACGTCTTTGGCTATCTGCAGATGGTCTTGTATCTGCAGCTGCCTGGCGCGCTCGACAGCTTCTACCTCGCTGATGAGGAATGCCTCCCCGGCGGTCCGCACTTCTCGTACACCTTCTACAATACGGTGAGCGCCCTCATTGGCAACGTTGGTGGTCTTGCTGGCATTACCGTGTTCAACTACATCTTCTCCAAGCACAGCTACCGGCT
The DNA here is from genome assembly GCF_000234665.1 of Leishmania mexicana MHOM/GT/2001/U1103. NCBI lineage: Eukaryota > Euglenozoa > Kinetoplastea > Trypanosomatida > Trypanosomatidae > Leishmania > Leishmania mexicana. Next base: position 351,977 of record NC_018323.1, read on the forward strand.
GACTCTTGTCGTCACCACCACTGTCCAGATCCTTGCCTCCGTCTTCGACATCATTATGGTGAAGCGCTGGAACATTGCAATCGGCATCCCGGACCGCGCCATGTACATTATGGGCGACGCCATTGTGTTTCAGGTGTGCTACTATCTGACGTGGATGCCGGTCGTGATTCTGCTCTCGCGCCTGTGCCCTCGCGGCTCCGAGAGCATGGTGTACGCGCTGATGGCCGGTTTTGCCAACCTCGGAGAGACGATGGCGACCTCGGTCGGCTCGCTGATTATGGAGTACGCCTGGGGCATCGTAACAACCCCACCGTGCGACTTCAGCAATGTGCCCATGCTCTTGCTTGTGGGCCACATCCTGGCTCCCATGTTGATCATCCCACTCTCCTTGCTGCTGCCGGCCGCGCGTGTCTGCGACGACATCAACGTGGACGGAGAGGCGGTCAAGAGAGAAGCGAAGAAGTACATCTCGCACGCCGACAGCGACAGCAGCAACGCCGCCGGCAAGCAGTGAACAAAGAAAAGGCAATCCTTCCGAAGAGATATTCTGGAGCCATACAGCGGCCATTCGAGGAGACGAGAGTCCAACGCTGCTGCGCCCTCTGATGTTTCTTCAGGTTTGGCGTTGAGGGGTGGGGGGGTGTTCACATACCCTTGTCGCCCTGCTCCACTTGTGTGATGTGCAGAAGCGGGATCGCCACACTCCCGCCTCCCCGTATGTCCGCTTCCACGTCTTTTTTTTTTGGAGCGAACATGCGCCCACGTGTAATCTGTCTCCGACACACGTGCGCATCATTCTTCCGGATCCTTTGTTTCTTTTTTTGTTGCTGTTCGCTGTGGTGCCCCTCCCCCCTCCCCATCCTAGCATCGTTGCATCCGACCAGCACACACACACACACGCACGCACGCACGCACGCACAACTTCCCTCCCTTCCCCTCCCCTCAACCCTCAGCATCACCACATCGCCGTCTTCTAATCTTTGTTGTTGTTGCTTTTGTGCCTTTTTTTGTGCGCGCGTTCGTTTGCAGGGAAGGGGAGGGGATGTTCGACCTCTGTCCGATACCCATCTTCGCCATGGTTTCACCTCTTGGGTTCCTCGGCGGTGTCTTTGTCTACGTCGATGTTAACCCAAGTCGGCCTCCTCCTTCCCCCCTCTTCCCCTCCCTTTCCATCTCGCTGAGCTGTTTTGTTGTTTGCGCCTTCGATGTGAAAAAAAAAAGGATGCCGCTGACGGTTTCCTCTACCCGTTCTCCCTCTGTGTGTGCGTGGGTGCGTATGTGTGTGTGTACTCGTTTTCTGTATGTGACGAAAGACACGGGAGGGAGAGTCCGTTGTAAGCCCACGGCCATGGCACTGGCGTTCTCTTGCTGACGATGTCTACGCCTGGCAAAGGGAGGCTTTTCAACGAGCATGCTTTCCCACTTCACCGTACACAGATGAGCACACACACACAAACGCACACAGACGCACACGCACACATTACTGCTTCGCTTCGCTCTTTTCTTCTCTGCCCGCCTGTCTCCTCCTGCGTGTACGCGTACACACGTGGGGGGCTTGGGGAACGCGTGCGAAAGGAAAGGGGAGACATGGCGCACAAGCACTGGCTGTTGTACACATTATCCTTTCCTCCTCCTCCTCCTCCTCCCCCCCACCACCACCACCACCACCACCCGCTTTGTTTGTTGTCGGCGTTCTTCTGAGGCAGACGCGTGTGCCTGAGCGCCCGCGGGCGTGTTCTTTTTTTTTCTGTTTACAAAATATAGCCATACATGTGTATGTATATGTATGTATATATGCATACGTCATCAATCTCGGCATTGTGCTGATTCTGTGTCTGCGCCTGCGCGCAAGAGAACGAGTAGCAGAGCTTTGTTCGCGTCGTTTTGTTTTCGACACGCCTCCCATGTTGTCTCTTATTGATTCCTCGCATATATGTGCACCGCTACGGTGACATCGTCGTTGGCTACGTCATCTCTGGTATGCCGCACCCTGTCCCCTCTCTCCTCTTCCCTCCCCACCCCTCCCTCCCCCTTTCTTTTTCGGGTGTTTTTTGGTGTTTAGTTTATTATTAAGCAGTATGGCTTTGCACGTTCTTCTCTTCCCCCTTCTGCCAGTCAATACCAACATCACCACTACCATCACCTCACCTCCCCCCCCCCCGCCCCAGTCCCATACACCCCATTCCCGCTGCGCCAGCGGTGCGGTGGTTAGCCCCCCCCCCCTTCCCCTTTGTCGTCGTCCTGCGCACTTATCTCCTCTAGCCCAGCCCCCGACTGCGCACGTGTGTGTGCCTGTGTGTTTTCTCGTTTTGTTCCGTTTCGTTAGCGACCCTACCTTCCCCTCCCCTCCCATCCCCTCCCCCCCGTTACTCCTCCTTTGGTTTCTCGATTTCGAAGTGCGTGGTGCGTTTTCGGCCTGCGCCTTCATTCTATCCAGAACAGTTGCACGGTAGGTGAGCTTCTCTATTCGTTGGCGCATGTCTTTCCCTGGAGCATGCGTAGGCGCGCGTGTCCAGCCACGCGAAGACAGACGCGCATGGGAAAAAGCGCAGCGGAAAGGGGTGTCCACAGCGCACGCTGGCAGCTTTTTGCCCTTTTCTATCGGGCCCAGCATCCTTTTGCACTCCCTTCCCCTTCCACTCACTCACTCCTCTGTCACGAATGTTGCACTCACCTAGAAGCCGACAAGCCGCCGTTAATTTGTTGTACATCCCCTCACCGCCATCGCCAACGCCGATTCGTACGCACACATCCACGCGGGTTTTTTTTGCGCACAAGTGCCGCCGTACCCAACTCCGCCCCCTGCATCTGTGTTACCAACGTGGACGTTGTCGTCGTGTGTCGTGTGTGCGTGTTTTTTTTATTGTCTCTGTAAGCCGCCCCGCAAGTCCGCTTTGTCCTTCACGGTGCCCCCATTCTCTGCCACACAAGACGAGGTCCACTCGACGCTCGGCCTGTCACAGGCCCAATGGCATGCTGCCGAGCAGCGCTGGGCACACGCGTGACAGCAATGCACCGACTCAGTCACCAGCGCACGGCCTCTGTCTCCAAGTCCGTCCCACCCACCCACCCCCCGCCTTGCAGGCCGCACACCGGTAGGCAGTGAGAGTCGGGGGTGGGTGGGTGGGTGGGTGGAAGACGCTCGAGTCGCGCTGACACGTTGCCGGGCATATGGATGGCGCAAACGGGCTCGCTGTCGCAGGTTGCTCCAAGGCGGCGCCATGCAGAGCTCGGCCGCCGACATCGGTAGCGAGGAATCGCTCTGACCTCGCTGCGTCGTAGGCACTGGCCCCTTGATACCCCTCAGGCGCTGAGGTGTGGTCCTCAGGTCTGCGTGGCGTCGCAGTGGCAGACGCGTCTTTAGAAATAGCCAAAAGAGCAGATCGGCAGCGGAAAGACAGCATGCTTTTCTAGATGGGAATCGAAACTCCAAAACCGGATGTGTGGGGGGGGGGCGCAGTCCGCCCCTCCACTCGCCTATGTAGCCGATGCACCATGTTTCGTCACCTCCTCCTCCTCTGCTCTGTGTATATATCTTTGCTCGTGTTTCGCATGCAGCAAGTCGAAAAGACGGCACCCTTCTCCTTGTCGCTGCGCTGTGTCGGACATCAACCTCTTGGACGGCGCACCCACATTCACGGTGAGGCCTCTCCCTCTCTCTCTGCTTTGTGCGACTACACCCGTCTGGTTAGCTTCTTCGCTTTCTCTCTCCGGTGGCTGCGACAGTCTCTGTGCATGGATGTCCTCCTCCACGTAGTGCAGACCGCAGCGGCCCCACCTGCCTCGGTATTATCGTTGTGTGGCGACCGCATTCGGCGTCCGAGCCTCAACGCGCCTGGCGTCCCGTCGGCAAACGTTAGCGGCACTAGTTTCACTGTGGAGAGCCTGTGTCTCTCACACAGAGAGGCGCCACTTGGCAGTAACGTTGCTGCCCAGTGGAGCGTCGCTCTCCGCTCCCCTGCGGAGAACGAGAGCGCCGACGGTTTCGATAAGGATCCGCAGGTGTGTGTCTCTGCCGCCTCCCCGGGATGCCCTCCAGCGTCACCGTCGTCACCGATCCCCACCAGCGTTGTACACATCTCCGCCGCCTCCGTAGACATAACGGATCTCCGTGGGCGACGGCCACCCGATGGCCGCGTCACCACCTCCACCGTCGATCTCCTGTGGGAAAAGCTGCGTCATGTGAGGGACGCGATCGTCAGGGCAGGCGATGCCGACACACCGCCGGTAGCACGCGCGGAAACGGTCTTCTTCTGCGGCAGTCGGCTCGGCACGCGCAAAGATGCCCTCTACCTCACGGCGCTGCATCGACTCCTTGTGGAGTCATTGCTGATCGTGAAAGGCCGCCCCTTGTCCCCACCATCGCCGCCGCCGCCGGACGTGGACGTCTCCCTCGTGGACTACGACGAAGGATGGGGTGCTGGGGATGTGCTAGCCGCTGAGGTAGTCAGGGCCTCCGCACATGGCACACAAGAGCAGGGAAGCCAGATTACGTGGATGCCGCTAGCGAAAGTACTGGAGTATGCCCCTCGGCCTAGAAGTGCGATGGCTGCCACGTGCACGTCCACCATGGCGAGGTCCACCTCTCTGATGGAGGCGAGCGCCGACAGCGACTTGAGCGCCGTTCAGGTGGGACATCTTGTGCGACAGTGGTTGCAGGTGTGGTTCGACCGCATTGACAGCGCCACGTCGGCATTTCCCTCCGCGCCAGCGTCGTCGTCGCCGCCCGCCGCGGCGGACCGTCTGCGTCATTTGGAGAGGAATGTGGTTCTCTTCACATTGCGACTGCGGAGCTCCACGAACTCATCGACGCCAACCTTGCAGGCACGCGTCAGCACGGCCTACTTCACGCTTGTGCTGCTCCCCGAATACGGGGCGGCTCCGCCTTACGGCGAAACAGGCGCCGCTGGCGCTGTAGTAGGTTTGTCGTCGTGCCGGGCGAGTGCCGCACTCTGGCGCGAATTCGAGGCGCTCTCGGCCTTCATGCGGTCTCTGCCGCAGGGCCGCCATCGTCGCCATGATGGGGAACAGAAGAGAAGCGGCTCCAAAGAGCATGGCCGTGCCACCGCGGCAACTGTGCAAGGGAAAATGCGCGCCGCTGCACTTCGGCGCAGTCGGTGGTTGACCACCATCGCCCGCATTCATGATCCTTCGACACCGCTCATGAGAGCGGGAGTCTCAGTCTCGGGCGAGCACGGTGTCGACGACGTTATGGATGGCTTTCTGAAAAGCTCTACTGTGCGCTCGTTTTCGTGGATCGGGTGCATCGCCGCCGCTGCTAGCCATCAGCGCGCAACGCGCTCGACCCTCGCCTTTCTCTCTCGTCTCCAGCCATCGCAGACGGCACAGCGCGGCTGGCTGGCATCTGTAGGGGAGCGCTCGCCTGAGAGGGCAGCGGACGCACATGTGGGTCGGCACCATCGCACACACAAGAACGTCGCGGGCAGCACGGAAGAAAGAGCTGCGCGGAAAGCGAAAGCCGTATCAAGCAGCGCAGCCACACCCACACCACCGCCCCCCTCTCCTAGGCCTTCTGCGAATATGCCGCGGCCGTACGCCTCTCCTCGTCTTCATGGTGGCAGCACGACGGACATCGGCAGCTCCGGAAAGGTGAGGGCGGCTGTTGCATCTCCCCTGCCGCCTGTCGACGAGCTCGGCACTGCTGTGGTTGCCGAGGCTGCTCCTCCGCAAGTCGGTCACGAGCCAGCACCTCCGCCTGCTCAAGTTGATGCGCTGATCGCCTCCGTGCGTGTGTACGCGTCGGTGCTGGAGGAGGAGGTGCAACGGCTGCGTCGCCGGCTACAACGATATGAAGCGCCATCGTGTGATGGCATAGGTAGCACTAGCGGTCCACCAATCCATTCGACGCCCCAAGAGGTGCGGGGATCCGAGTCGGCGAATTCAATGATCGGTCTCTCCACCCCTCACACCACTTCCCCAGGCATCTGCTCTTCTCTTCCCCAGTCGGTACGAGCCGCCATCGACGACCTTCGCACGGACGCGCGGTTCCCGAAGGCACTCCATGTAAAGCTTGATGCCCTGACGCAGCGGGTGGCGAACTTGTGCACAGCCGTCCGGGTGCGGAGAAGCGGCGATGCCGACTTACCTGCTGCAATGCACCAGCGAAACGAAAAGAGCGACGACAGGGACGCCTATGTCGCGCAGCTCGAGGCCAAGGTAGCTCTGTATGAGCAAAAGCTGGTTCTCATGGATTACTACGTGGCGCCAACACTGATGCAGTGCGTCGATGACTTGGATCAGTGGCAGAAGCACCAGCACCCTCAGCAACGCACACGCGACGCTCGCACTGGAGGCAACTGTAATCCCTTCATCACCACAGCCAACGCTGCTTCCGAGGTGACACCGATAGGGCGCGTCGGCGCGGCTGAGCATGCATTCCGCGCATGAGATGAGGGAGGCGGGCCGATCACTGGGTCGCCTCCAACCTCAGCAACGTGGAAAGAAACGGGAGGACGAATGCGTAGGCGTGTATGTGCGTGTTATGTATGTGTGTAGCAGACGTGACACATCGGCAGCGCGTGAGACATATTGGGCAAGGCAGCGCGCAAGTGCCCTTCCACCACACCACCCCCGCCAAAGAACTAGATACAAAGGGGTCTCGACCTCCGCCACCCCACCCCCTCACCCTCTTCTTGTCCAGAGGCTTCAGTGGGGAATTCGCTGCAATGGGGTTTGGTGCTCCCATACTAGAGCAGCGCAGTAGCGCACTCACACACGGCGGCGTCAGCGCACAGGCGCGAATGTACAGACACGCATAAACCGCACATATCTCTCTCTCGCCCACTTGATATGTCGCCCTGCTCACTACTCCTCATCAACACCACCGTCGTCGCGGAAGCACGAGCAGCAGCACGAAATAGTCATCCGTACCTCCCTCCCTGTCTCTCTCGAGCAGGCTTGCATGTGCACGCGCCTTTAGGGCACTTATTCACGTGGAAAGCACGGAAGAACGTGGTAGGTCGCATTGTACACCCTCGTTCCCCATCCCCCCCCCCCCCCACACACACACATAGACACACTTCCCGCTGTACTAGCGTCACGCAACATACATTCACCGTAGGCGTGTCTCTTCTCACCCCACAAGGAAAGAGGGACGCTTATCCCGGGGTGGCGCACATGCAAGTGCTTCGTGCATACACGATCTGCGATGCCTCACGTCGGTGCTGATCGCTCCTCCGCACAGCCGGTGCCACCCATCGACTCCTTTGTTGAGGTGTTGCCGGTAACGCCGCAGGTGGAGCGGCGCCGCGGGATTCTGCGCTTCTACGGCCTAACGGATTTCTCCGAGGGTGAGTGGGCCGGTGTCGAGCTCGTCGGCTCTGAGGGCCGCAACGATGGAACAGTCAAGGGCATCTTCTACTTCAAGTGCGCAGCTGGCCAAGGCCTCTTTGTTCGGCCCAACCTGATTGTGCCATATGCCCCAGCGAGTCCGACATCGACGGGGGAAGCTGCCTCGGCAAAGATTGAGGCGCTGGAGGAAGAGCTGCGGGTGGCGCACCGCGAGGCCGTGGAGCGTGAGAGACTGAAGGACAGCCTCGAGGCGTCACTGCACAGTATCCAGGCGGAGCTTGAGCAGCTGAGAGCTGCAGCGGTGCAGGCAGCCGCCAAGGTGGACGCCAAGACGGAGGATGAAGATGACGAACTCGCGGCGCAAGTGCAGCTGGAATCCGTGCGACTAAAGTTGCAACGCCAGCTGGATACCTGCGAGGCGGAGCTGAAAGCTGCCAAGAAGTCAGCGAGCGAGGCAGCGGCCGCCTGTGCCGCTGCCGAGAAACGGGAGCAGCAGGCAGAGAGCGCGCGAAAGTGCAGCGACGCGGCACAGGCGGCGCTGCAGACCCGCAACACCGAACTTCAGACGGAGCTGACCCGTCTTCAAGCGGAGCTAGCCACAGCAGTGGCTCAGCAGAGTCAGTCAACTCAGAACTCCTCCGAAGCTACGGCGGAAGCCTCGGCCGCCTGCACGGAGCTGCGGGCTGCATTGTGGGCCAAGGAAACTGAGGTGCTGCAGCTCCGCGCAGCTCATGCAGAGATGTCTCGCACTTACAAGAAACTCCAAGAACGGAAAGCAGAGGAGCAAGAGCGAGCTGAGGCAGCAGAAGAGCACTGCGAAGACGTCCTGGCGGCTCATGCGAGCGAAACGGCGCGTCTGCAAGCTGAGATCGCTTCCGTGAAAACAGCGAAAGAGGCGTTGGCCAACGCACAGCGCGACAAGGAAGAGCTGCAGGAACTGTGCCAGCTACTGGAAGAGGAGCTCAAGGAGCAGAAGGCGCAATCTGACGCGCTGACGCACTTGGTGGAGGACCTAGGTGCCGCCAAAGCCGCGGCGGAAGCTGCTGTCGAGGGAGCACAGCAGTCCGCTGCGCAGGAGAGGGCCCGCCTGCTTCGCGAACTGGAGGAAGCGCGTGCCTGTGAAGTGCGGGCTACAGCAGTAGGCGCAGTCTCTGAAGGAGGAGTCACAGGCCGTCCATCCACGAGCAGCACCGCCACTGCAGACACGCCCTCTCTCGAAATTTCCCTTCAGCAGTGTCGGAACGAGCTGGACGAGGCGCGCGCTCGCATCCTGCAGCTCTCCAGCTCCCAACAGGTGGTCCAGGAGCTGCAGCACCGCTGCGACGAGCTGACAGAGGCGATGCGGGTGCAACGCGCCGCGGCGCAAAAATCGGACGATGTTGCTCGAGCGACACTGGCTGCGGCGCAACAGCATCACGCACAGCAGGTGGCGCAGTTGCGGGATGCCTGCGAAGCAGCACGGCGTGAGGCAGCATCCATGGCCGCCCAGCTCGATCTCGCAGTCAGTCCACGGGGAGCGAGCGGCGGCCACTCCACTGTGGCTGCCGCGCCCTTTGTGTCCCATCTTGACGCTGTCCGCGAGGCCCGCTACGAAGCACGTATCTGCTCGCTGGAGCAGCTCTTGCTCGAGTGCAACGCGGCGCGCATGTCGTCGGCTATATGGTACGTGCCTGTCGCGCAGACACGGACGTGGCGCGGTTCTGAGGTGCCGCTAGCGCTTCTGAAGGAGCCAGTCGAAAGGCTCCTCGACTTCAGCACCCGTGATGCGTGCGCCACGTCCACCAAGGCACTCTTTCACACACCAACTGCGTCACCGTAGCTCACAGAGCTGCGGTGATCGCTGCCACGCCCCTCGCCAAGTTCAGCGGGTGTGTCCCTCTGGTGAGCCTAGACATGTCTACTACGTGGGGCCGACTCGACGGTGGGCAACAGCGCACTCGTTGCCGCGCCCCACCTGCTCCTACGCGCGCTACTACTCTGCGCCGCCAGTAATGTAGTGTTGCGTAGTGGTGTGTGTGTGTGTGTGGGTGTGTGTGTATGTCACTGTCGTGTATCTCTGCTAGGCGTGTCTCGCCTCTTCCTTCTCCGCTTCAGATCAAGGGGCAGAGCTCACAGAAAGCGAAGAAAAGGAGCAAACGGAATTCGATGCATGAGCACCATGTTTGTGTGGGGGGGGGGAGAGGGAGGTCAACGCCTAATCCGATGTCCTTGGCAACGGCGATGGTGTGCACTGGCTGACAGGGCGTACGTCGGCGTGGATTACGGCACTCGACGGCAGCCTCGATTTTCTTGCTCATCCCCCCTCTCCCTGCCACCTTTGCACGCCGCCTCAGCCCCCTCGGCTCGCAATGCCGTCTACCAAGAACTCTTTCTCTCTGCTTGTCCGCCTCTCCGCTTGCCTTCACTTGCACTAGACTCCTGCTGCACCGCACGCCTTCGCTGCCATCACCACCACCACCGCAAAACAACGCAAAACCCCCTACTGACATACATAAGCGCTCGTGTACATACTTTGCACAGATACGCACTCACACGCGCGTTGCGTGGGCCACGGCGAGAAAAAAAAAAGAGTGGGGTGAATGGGGGGAGACAAGGTGTCCGCGACAGGGATAATGTTGGCGCGTGTTGTAGCGCATGCTCTTCTTCGTCTGTTCAGCTTCTAGATCCATCGCTCCTCCCCCTCCCCCTCCTCATCTCATTCATTCTGTGTGTACTGGCCCGCCCGTTTTGGGGGAACCATCTAATAACAACAGCGGCGCCCCCGCCCTTCCCCTCCTCGCCCTTTTTTTTCGTTGTTGTTGAAGCGGCGTCTTTTGCCACGAGCCCGCACTCGCATGTTCTCGTCATCCAGTGCGCCGCAACGGGAGCAGCAGCGGCAGCAGCAGCCATGGACTTTCTCTGCGTATCACACGGTGGTGCTCACAAACTTTGTGAGCACCCTCCAAGCTGAAGTGCGTTCTCAGCAAGACGCCTACGACCACGCGGTGGAAGTACTTCACGCAAGCGCGGACACAGGCCCAACTAGCGACATGCTGAAGCTTGGCATTCCCCTGTACGCCACACATGAAGAACAGATGCAGGCGCTGCAGGACAAGTACGCGCTGGCCACGCTGGATACAGGGGCGCTTGTCGCGCTAGGGCCTTACCGGCTGCTGCACACGCTGAAGGCGCACATGACGCGCATCGAAGACGAGCGTCGAGCGGGCGCCGTGGCGGCAGGAAACGGCAGAGGTATACGGAAGATGCACTTGGGCAGGGCTCCGTTTGTGAGCAAGTCGGAGACGAGCGTTGACACAGCAGCTCTGGACGGAGGCAAGGCTAGTCGAACACCACAGCCTCGTGGCGTGCCTCCGATGTCGGTGCGAATCAAAGTGGAGCGCGTCGACGACGAAAAGTGCAGTGGAGTCGCACAGCCAGAGAAGTCCCTCAGCGAGCGCTCTCCCCTCGTTTCACTGCTACCGCTCTCCACTGCCGCGACGCCAGCCAAGAGGGAGAACCTCAGCGCTAAAGGTGCCAGTGTGAACTCTGCGGGCAGCGCTGGTGGAGGCGGCTGGGGCGACGGCTGCCCTCCCTCATGGATGACGCTCAAAACAGAAGCGGCAGAGCCACCACCGTCGAGTGAGGCCTATAACGGCGCCTACTTCGTCCCCTGCCCCACCCCCACAGGCGCGCCAATCGCCCGCTACATGTCCTCGTCGATTTGTCTGCTTTCCGCCAACAGCGCAGCGCAGTCACCGTCCGCGCCGCTGCCCCCGCTTGTCGCACCCGTGAACTGTGGGACTAAAGTGATGGACAGTGCAAGCCGGAAGAAGCGTCCGGCAGCGTTGCCGTCGCAGGCACCCAAGCGGTGTCGCTCGGTGGCCATGGCGCAGGTGAACGCTGTTCCCACGGACGAGACGCCGTTTCTCTCGCAAGCGCAGCGGGCAAAGATCGCCCGCATGCAGGAGCACGTGCAGTTCCTCGATGAGGCATCGCCTCCTTCGTCCCCTTCGAAGGAGAAGCTGGAGGGCGACCGTGCACTGCAGCTGTGGTGGCGCGTGTGGCCCAGCTCTCCACCGATGTTGCCGGCAGACGCAGAAGAGAGTGGGCGGAAACAGAGCGCCGCGGCAGCGCCGCCTCCCGCCCAGCACACGCGCGTTCGGCCGACGCCTGCCATGGTCGCTGCGCTGATCCGAGTTGCGGAGGAAAACTACAAGCGGGATTGTGAGCGCTGCGCCGCGCAGCAGGCGTATCTCGCGACGCTGCTGGTCGCGGCGGAGTCTCTGAGGGTGAGCGGTGCGGCAGCGAGCACGGGCGCCATAGGGAACGCTGGGCAAGCGCCTAAGGAAACAACGCTGGCGTCCCTGCATCCAAAAGCCCTGCGCCAACTCCAAGACGAGCTAGCGAGCAAGCAATCGAAGCTCGACAGTGCGTACGCCGAGCGGCTGGCACTTTTCCGAGAGTTGACTGAAGCTCTCTGCGTTGAATCTGCCGTGTGCGTCGACGAGACCACAGCGTCTGGGACCGGTGGGGTGAAGCATGCTGCCCCTTCCTCCACGCCTCCCTCGCAGTGTCGCACCACATCGCCATCGGGCGCCCGAAAGGGAAGCCGGCGGACTAGCTCGACTCGCCATGCGACTGGATCCTCCACAGCCGTCGACGTTGAAGGGTTGGATGCTGACCGCCGCGGCGGGGAGCAAGCGGTGGCCGATACATCGGCGAAGAGCGCAGCGGCTGGCGCATCTGCTCTGGAGCTACTTCACTCCTCTCTCACAGACCCCACATCTCTGATGCGGAGAGTCCACAAGGCGCGCGAGTCCCTTGCGTTCTTTTCCAGCGAAACGTCCTCCGCGGAGGTGACGCTGGGGTCGTGCTCGCAGGCCTCGTCCGAGGAGACCTTGGGTCTGCCAAACGGCATCGTCGGCATCAACTTGCCGTCCTTGGAGCAAGACCGCAACGCGCCTGAGCTGGCGGAGTACCTCTGGCCAGAGGACCTGGATGCCCGCATCCGGCATGAGCTGCGCGGCGTTGTGAGTGCCAAAAGCCGCAACCCCGAAGCGAGCAGTATTCACGTAGTATTGTCAGCGGCGCGAGTGCAGCGGCTCGAGGAGGCGGCGCGTGCCGTGTCCACCGTGGACCCCGTTTCTCAACTACGGGCGGTGGTGCCGCCGCTGGTGACTGGCAGCATCATGGCGCACCCCAAGTTTGTCGAAAGCAGCTGGCTCTACGTGCACGGGCGTGGCGAGACGATTGTCGCCGACGCGGAACTCAGCTAACGCGTAAGAGGCCCTGCCCTCTCGCGGTGCTGCGTCTCTGTCCGAGCCATCTCAGCAAGTGTCGTGCTCCTCGTGCGCGGGGGCGGGTGGCAGGAGAAAGAAGACTTGGCGCATCATGAAAGTGGTGCCGGGGTCTGTCTGGGCGGGAGATGATAACAGCTCCCGCAGCACACCCCATGCCTTTGCCTCCCACATGCGCCCAGTACAAGCACGTCCCCCCCCCCCCACACACACCTCCTTCTTGTTCTCCTTTGTGGACTTGTTTGTTGCCGCCCCTCGTGGGTGCTCACCGACTGCATAGACCAACCGCCGCTCGCGTCCCTGTGATGAATGCGTGTGGTGGTGTGGCGCTCTGCGGATGCCGCCGGCTTATGGAAGACTTTGGGATGGAGAGAAGAAAGAGGAGGAGGCCCGGCTAAGCGAGTAGTCCCGCAGCCACCTTCTTTCAAGCTCACCCTCTCGCTATGAACTCATCAACGGCCTCCTCTCCCCCCCCCTCCCCCTCTTCACTATCCACTCAACTCCAAAGGCTTCTACACGAGGTAGGCATCGGGTGCTCACCTCACAGCACCACACACACACACACCGACATGCACACGTCAGCTTTCCACCATCGCTCTCTCACTCTATCACCCACCCGTTCTTTCGTAGTTGGCGGTCGTGATGTCTGGCGCAAACGTGCTCATCAAAGAGTCCGCAATGCCGGTGGACATGCAGCAAGACTGCGCCGACTGTGCCGCGCACGCGCTTTTCACTTTGAAGCTGCGCGAGCAAACCGAGCTGGCGCAGTTCATCAAGAAGGAATTAGACGTCAAGTACGGCGGACAGTGGCACTGCATCGTCGGGCACTCCTTCGGCTCCTGCATTGGCCATGATGAGGCGTTCTTCATCTACTTCGAGATCGACGGCATCTTCTTTAGTATGTGGAGGATGGATATGACGCTCGAAGCGAAGCAGGTGCCGATCAACAGTGCAGGACGTACTGTCCAGGCTTCCGCCTAGAGGCAGCCCGCGCGTCTTGTCGTGTACCGAACCCGGGCGAGGCGCACCACCAGTCGTGGTGGGCAGCATCATGGCGACAACAATGACGCTGCGATGCACCGAAGGAGCGGGGGTGTCCTGCAGGTGAGCAGCAGGGTTCTGAAGTTGCAGCACAGCACACGTCTCCTGTGGTCAGCCCGTTGCTGTGCTATAGTCCCCGTTGTTGTTGTTTTCTCGATGAGAGAAGGGCCGAGCCGTCTCCGCTGATGTATCGCAAGAACAGAAAGAGAGAGAGATGCTGCAGAACGCTCTCTGCGTTTGAATCACAGCCGTCCCTGTCTTGCCTCCATGCAGCCCACCAACAGGCTGACGGGCAAGCTGAAGCGCGGGTAGTGCGCAGCAGCACACAGGCAGAGAACCCTCCCTCCCTCTCGTACGTTTGTGTACGTGGGGAACAGCGGATAGATGATGTGCACTACTCCTATTTCTTCTCTCCTGTTTTCGGGGGGAAGAGGAGGAGGAGGAAGAGGAGGGTTCCGATGGCACGACTGACCGAAACTGTGCCATCCACGTTCCTGCTGCGTCTCTCTCCGTGCGCACGCATCATGCCAAGCGCGTTGGCATTGCCTGCATCACCTTTGGGATCCTTGCTCCGTTCTTCCGTCGCCTCCTCTTCACGTTTTCTCTCTCCGCACGGAACCTGCGGCCTCTTGGTGTCCCGCGCCAACACGTCAACACACACACACGTGCATGCATGCACGCATGCATCATTGATGGATTGATTATTGCAGTGGGAACCTCGCTTGCCGGCGGAGTTCTTCTTGTCGTTCGATCCCCTCGCGCATCTTGTCGTTCCGCACATGTGCATACCCTCACCTCCTCCAGAAGAAAGGTAACTCTACTGTCCCCTCTCCTCTCCCCCTCCCCTAATTAGGTAACCTTTAATTATTACATGGCTCGCTTCTCCTCTCTGCACAGCGTGCTCGGCGCTGCCGCCACGCTGCTGCTGCTGCTGACCCTCTGCGTGGTGAGCGTCGAGGCCAGCTACTGGTCTGATGAAGTGAACCGCGTGCGCACGTACGCGGCGGTCAACTACATGGAGCGCATTGCCAAACAGCCGAACGTGTCCACGCTGCCTTCTGGGCTCCTCTTCACCATTGAGCGTCGCGGCTTTGGCGACCGTGCCCCGGCGGCGGAGGACAAGTGCGAGATGCATTATACAATCCGCCACCGCTATCCCAGCATTCTGGAGGACACGCGCCACCACCCCTACCCCGTGCGGCGCTCGCCGTCGCAGCTGATGCCCGGCATGGCTGAGGCGATGCAGCTGATGCGCGAAGGTGACCGGTGGTACCTCTACGTGCCCTACCAGCTCGCCTACGGGAAGGAGGGCTGCAAGGAGAAGAACGTGCCGAGTTTGTCGAACCTGCGGGTGGAGATAGAGCTCTACAAGTGCGAGTCGGCGAGTGGTAAGACGAGCGCCGAAATCGACGCGTATCTCGCCAAGTACATGAAGACACCGATACCGGAAAAGACGGCGCCGGTCGATTACACGGACTTGTAGATTCGGTCCCTCATCTCTCTCCACCCCCCCCCTCCTCCTGTGCATGATCGCCGTTTTTTTCTTCGGGGTGTCGACAAATTCGGTGCGATTGGGTCTTCTCTCTGCTTGAAGTGTCGTGGACGAGCACCGCTGCACGTCACTTCTCGCGCCCTGGCCCCTCCCCTCCCTGTTTGTGGTGGTGTTCGGAGGAGACGGCAATGTCTCGCCTTGTGAGGCGAGAGGGATAGATGGCGGGCATGGCCTTGTGCGATGCCACCACGGCGTTACAGAGACGGCGCGCCGTGTGACTTATGTGGGTGCCCGCGCGTCATCACACAGTCACCTTGTTGTTGGTGGTTGGCTTGCTTTTTTTTTGGAGGGGGAGGGGAGGAAGTTCAACGACGTGTGTTGGTGGAAGGCCTGTGCGTGGGCGCTGAGATGTTCGATTTGGTGGCACCTGTGCCCGTATCACCGTGCCAAGCGCACGCATACATGTAAAAGCGTGTACAACAAAGGGAAACGGGTGAAAACGAAGAACGGGTTGAGGTAGAGGAAAGCGAAAAATGTCCGAAGAGTCGAGGCGGCAGTTACCCCAACTGCACCTGGGGAATCGGAGTGGTACGTCAGCCATGCGCGCATGGCTGACGTGAAGCAGTTGTGCCCGTCTGCGACCTTCCTGCTCATGCGTCATTCGCGTGTGCTCGAAATATATATATATACATATACACCAATCGACGAGCCTTGCCGCCCGTGGACTTGTACGATGCGTTACTCGCCAAAGGCAAGCGTGCATCGTACAAGGAGCGCACAAAATTAAAAAGAAAAGAGAAAAAATAGGAATGAAAGCGGCGGTGGTGGTGGTGGTGGTGGTGACGGAGCGGTGCGGAGTGGAACGCCTCTCTGCTCGCTGATGCGCCGGTCTCCCGCTCCCTTCCTGCCATGGGTAATCATGTCGTGCTCCAAACCTTTGTCTCACGAACCCCCCTCCTCTTTTCTGATAATCGACGTGCACACGGACCGCACACGGGTCTGAGCGACTCCTTCGCAGAGTTTGAGCGGTTGCCACAGTGTATGGTGAGACCCACACGCTCACTGCTCTGCCTCATCCGCGCCATAGAGGGAGGTTACGCGGAGTGCTGTTTCGGCCCCGCTCTGCGTGGCGCTCGAGCAAAAAAGCGTGGAGACAGCCGGCACCCCCCCCCCACTCACGCGTCCTCCCCATCCTCCTCGTCTCCATCGCAGACGAACAGAGTAACGCCGTATGTGTGTGTGTGTGCGTGTTTTCATGATGGATTTCTTCGCGTGAAAGCGGTAGAGTTGCGGAAGGGGTAGGGCAGACCCCGCCACCGCTGCTCATCAGCCGTCCCCGTGTCTGGCGCGTGTGACGGCGCTCATGTGCGCCGTTGAGATGTGGAAGATCCTCTGAGGACAGAAAATATTGCCTGCGTGATACGATGCCGGCGCGCTTGGACACCCCATCGACGCCCGCGAAGCAACGCAGCGCACGACACCTGTGGCATGCCTCGAACAAGAGCTCGACTACGCGGTGCGGCAGCTCGCTTTACGTGACGCCGCGCTGCGTGTATCGACGAGGAAGAAGGCGCCGTAAGGGGTGGGGACGGAAAAACGAAGCGAACCCTAGGCCTAGCGAGCACTGTCCATGGTGCACGTCGGTGTCCAGCGCGTACACGTTCCACCTGTACTTATGCTTGACGATAGTCTTGTGTTGCCCTGAGCTGGACGTAATGTCTGCTGCAGAACAGAAAAAAAAAATATTTTTAAAAAGAAAGGTAAAGATGATAATGATGATGTGGGGCTTCGCTGAGCACTGCAGAATACCGCGCTCTCCTCCCCCCCCCCTCGTTCTCAGCAGGCACACATATATGTAGTTGCTGTACATTGAGGGAGACCCGTACCGGCGCCGCCATTTTACGTGCGCTACGCCACGATGCTGCGCTGCACACAGATGTGTGGCAACAGGCACAGAAGGGATATAATGTATATAGATGTGCGAATATCAATCCATCTTGCTGTGTATTGTTGAACTGCTCATTCCCCAGTATCATCTCTCCCCCAACCCTTTTTTTTCTCCACCGACGACCGTCGTGCTCTCGCACACACGCACGCATACGAAAAACGTCTGCAGTACGAGCCGACACAAGCATCATCGTGCGTACACACGCGTATAAAACCCCCCCCACACACACACACTCTCTCCCTTGAACAAACGCGCACAGACGGGCGCGTGTCAAGGGAGAAGCGTTATTTTTCTGCCGAAGCTCACCGTCCCTGTGTCCCCTCTCCCTATCCCCCCCCCCAGTCGCCGAGCGCACAGCTGGTGCGACAGGTCGAGCTGTGCGTTCCTACCTCATTGATGGTGGTGGTTACGATCTCTTGCTTGACCCTCTTGCTTTCCTGCCTTGTGCCTCCCCCACGCCTGCTGCCCTCGCGGTTTGCGTGTGTGTGTGGGAGGGAGGGAGTCATTATAAACGCAGTGCCTCCCCTCCCCTCCCCTCCCCCCTTCTCTCCTGCGTGGCAGCGCCTTCACCTGAGCTAGAGGACGACCAAAAGAAAAAAGCAGAAGAAAAAGAGCAGTGGAAGCCAGAAAATCATTGGCGCGAGCACGCGCGCCCTTGTTGGCTGTGCTGGTGGTGGTGCCGGCCGTCGTCGTCGTCTCGGGTGTTGACGAACCTCGCGATTTTCTTTGTTATTATTACTGTTGATGTTGTTGCAACGTGTATCCTGGCTTGCTTCTCCCTGCTGGGTGTGTCCCCATCGGTGTCCTGCCTGGTCACGTCTGCGCTGCTGCTACTGCTGCTTCGCCGTTGTACGCACACGTTAGTGTTGTGGTCTGTCGCCTGCCTCCCGTGGTGATCAACAGTTGTTTTAAAAGGGGGAGGGGTGCATATATATATATAACGAGGGCGTAGCAGATTGGCTCTGCTGTGGTGCACATCCGATTCGCCTTCCCTTTTCTTTCTCCATTGCTGTTGCTGTTACTTTTCTCGCTTCTACGGCTGCTGCTGCTGCTGCTTTATCTTGAAGCGGGCCATCTTGCTCTCCTGCATCGCTTCGGGAGGCGCCTGCCAGCCCTCCTCTCCGACTCGGTGCTGTGATTTGTGTTTCTTTTCTCTGTCAGTCCCGGAGTTGAGGTCGAGACACTGTCCCTCCTCCCCTCCCCCTCAACACGCCACCTCAACACGCACGTGGGCACGGGGACCTGTGAGTGCGCGGCATGCCTTCCAACCGACGCAAGAATAAGCAGCGGTGTATGCAGGCGTCTCAGGTGGCCTTGCCCGGGGATCTACCAGAAGCCAGCAAGATCAGCGATGGCAACGGCAGCACCAACGGCGGAAGTGTTGTCCCCAGTGAGCACGCGGTGTTGCACAAGACATGCAGGCGGGAGGGGCCCGCTACCAGCGCCGCCTCCTTGACGCAAATGAAGCGCACGGCGTCGTCGCTGGCCGGAGGAGATGCCGACGAGGACATGACCAACAGCGGCGGCGGTGTCAACGCCAACGGGGTGACGAGCGCCTCGCCTGCGCCTTCGCATTCCTCCGTGTCGTCGTCCAGCGAATCAGGTGCGTCCCCGGCAGCGGGTCTTCTGACGGTGACGGGCATGGCCACTCCAGCGACAGCGACGGAAAAAGACCTGGGGGCTTGTACGTCGAGTGATGGGGCAGGGCTGCTGCTCCTTGACGACGGCGACGAAGACGCGGAGCGCGACGATGCCGTCCTCGCCGAGGCCGTCGCCGCGGCTGGGGCGCCTGCTACCGACAACACAGGGGAGCTTTTCTACGTCGAACTCGATCCCGAATCGAACGTTATGACCGGTGTTCTGCCTGAGATGCAGCGACTGCATGTGCGGCTGACGCAGCTGGTGCGCGTTCTGCGACGTCGCGTCGCGCGCCTGTGTGCGCTGCGCGAGCGTGCTCGGCTGAGCGGGGATGATGTCAGTGAGGTGGTCCCGGCTTCCCCACTTCTGCCGAGGCGTCTGTCTCCACTGACAACCGCTTCTCCCGTGCCATCCGGCGTGCATCGCCACAGGGACACCGTGGCCAGCAACGGCAGTAGCAGCATTCCCGGCGGCGTCGCTGCGGCTTCCCTGCCGAACGCGGAAGGCACCACCGGCGACGTGGGTGCGATGGGGACGAGCGCAGACGGTCATCAGTCACCGCGGCAGACAAACCCAATGTACGAACCAGGTGGCGCCATCTCCTCACCGCGCAACGGCGTCAACAGCCGACTCGCAAGCGCGCGGCGCTACCCGCAGCAGCAGATCCTCGACAACGACTCGGAATGGTGCGACGCGGGTACCCTTCGCTCCTCGCGCTCCACCACGGCCCAGAGCACACCATCCCTGCAGCCGTGCTTGCCGCCGCCGTCGCTACAGTTCTTTGAGGAAGACGAGCTTGATGATGATGGACGAGCTAGCCTGCTCACATGCAGCTCCGTTGCGGCTCGACGATCGTACACGGCGCGCTTTCGGCCTGAGTCGATGCCGCCTTCGGTGCAGACGACGCCGAACATGCTTCCCGCCAACTCGACCCCCTACGCCCGCAGCGACAACGGGGGGATGCTCTCGCTGCCGCCGTCAACCTCAGCGGTTGCCCGCATGTCGTTTCAGCAGCAACAGCAGCTCCCATCGTCCGCAAAGCCTTTATCGGGAGCGCGGACCGCGTGCAGCCCGGCCACGTCGCCGTTAGAAGGATCTGCGCTGCCGCCGACCCTCACACCAGCCGCACCTGAATCGGGGCTCTCTTTGTCGGAAGTCACGCCGGCAACCATCGTGGACGGCACGCAGCAACCGGAGACACGGGCAGCCCTTTCTGCTGGCGCGCCGCAGCAGCTCCCCCTCACGGCCGAGGAGAAGAAGGAGCTGCGTCGGCTGAGTCGGCGCGTCGCGGAGCTGTACAGCCGGCGCGGCCTGCTGCTGCAGCAGGCAGACCGACTTCTCTGCCGCCACGCTCAGCAGCACGAGCGGTGGGAAGGCAACGAGGAGCGTCGCGGGTGCTACCGTTGCCGGCGACTTTTTTCGTACCTCACCCGCCGCCACCACTGCCGCCGCTGCGGTCGCCTGTGCTGTGCCGAGTGCAGTCGGTATGTTGGCAAGAAGCAGGACACGTCCTACGTGGCGGCGCCGCAGGATACGGGTCGCACCTCCGTCGGTATGGAGCATCGGGTGATCATCAAGTCCGAGTACACTACCCACATCACCGCCGACGACACGCATGAGCTGGTGGAGGAACGCTTCGACGAGCACACGTACCCGCGTCGCGGCTACGGCGGCGCAGGCGACTCGCCCAACTTGCAGCCGGAGAAAGAGCCGGTGGTGCAGGACACTGTCCCGGTGCTCGACGACGACGATGGGCAGCTGCGCGGTCCGTCCTTGGAGCACACCGAGGACGCGGCCGACAAACTTCATGGTCGCTCGAGGCAGCACAAGTGGGTCCGCGTCTGCGCACCGTGCTACCAGAACTGCCTCCGCGCGCGGCGCAACAACGTGCTGCAGCACCTGAAGAGCGCCAACCTGTGCATCCTCGATGACGGCTTCTACTACTACCACGTGATGACCACCGAGGAGCTGTGCCGGCTTTCCACCGCCCTGAACAAGCCCGACTCTTTCAAGAAGCAGGTGGAGCTGATGTCGCATGTTGTGGTGGAGCGCTCCGCCGACTACGTTGCGGCGGCGCCAGGGTACAGCGCCCACACCCTCACTGCAGCGGCCCAGCACACACCCGACGTCCTGCGGACGCTTGGCAGCATCGGTGCCTACGCCTTCCGCTCCGCACGGCAGACAGCCAACGACTACGTTGGCGGCTACTTCGCTGGGAGTCGGACCATACTGCCTGATAACCACATGGGCACAGCGGCGGAAACGCACTCCCTCTCCGCCAGCAACGAGGCAGGCGGCAGCGGCAGGGACGATGACAACGATGAGGCGCGCAGCGAGGTATCGCTGATGTCCGTAGATGACGCGTGCAGTGATATGCAGGCCCCGCGCAAGGGCGGCACGGAAGACAATGCATGCGAGAACGAGGATAGGACGGACAAGACCACAGGCGAGGATGCTCGGACGGAGGACCCCTGTGATGACGGCCCCATCGATGTACAAACATAGCCGGCAACAAGAACACCAGCAAACAGAGCAAGAAGAACAAAACCGCGGCAGCGCGGGACTGCCGACACGCCACGTCTCGCGGAGGCGTGGTGAGGAAACAGCGACGATATATTTATATATAGCGTTAAAACCCATAAAAACCATGCAAGAACAGCAAACGGAGCATGTGCGTAATGCTAGTGAGGTTGACAGACGCATTCCTATTATTTCCTTTTCATCTGCGCCTGCGCTTCACACTCCCTTCCCCCCCCCCTCTGCGCCCCAGTGCCTGTGTGGGTATGTGTGTGTGCCGTTCAGTCTTTCTGTTTAGTTCCGTTACCTACTGCTTTCTTTTTCTTTGGTTGCTTGCGAGCGCCCGTGCTTTCGTGGTACTTGCTCGGTTGTGCTGATCGCTTCGTTCTTCCTTGATGCTCGTTGAATGCTTCTACTAGTTGTCCATTGCCCTGTATGTCCTAAACGCGTATCTTTCTTTTTATATTATTTGACACTCTCTGCTGGTGCTACTTAGCACGCATGCTGCTCGTCTCTTGATGTGAATGTATGCAAGGGCCCGGAAGGCTTGACGGGCGTGACGCGCACGCATATGTGCGTCCTCCTTTCCCTCTTCGTCAATCCGCTTAAGTGTGTGCGTGTTGCACTTTTCTTTTTGTTGTTTGTACACGTATGCTTGAGTCTTGGGTGTGGTCGGTGCTACTGTTTACTTGCTCTTTTCGGCCATTCCTCCCCGCCTGCTGCTCCCTCGCGTGTGTGCTGTGC
This sequence comes from Leishmania mexicana MHOM/GT/2001/U1103, assembly GCF_000234665.1. Taxonomy (NCBI): domain Eukaryota; phylum Euglenozoa; class Kinetoplastea; order Trypanosomatida; family Trypanosomatidae; genus Leishmania; species Leishmania mexicana. The sequence goes on from NC_018323.1 coordinate 373,944, forward strand.
TGTCTCGCGTTATGTAGCGGTCGCGTACAGGCACGAGCACACCCGCCTCATGGAGTTGAGACTCGTTGCCTCATGTTCCTACGTATCTCAGCTACCGAACTCGGGAAAACACGAGCACCAAATGCAAAAAAAAGCACCGAAGAATGACACGTAAGGCACCGAGTGCCGCCACGGACGGTCACCACGCACCTGCCACCAATCAACCCGGTCACCGGACCCTCTCCGCGCAGCGCCTCTTTACCGCTAACACCCCACCCAACCCAACCCCCTCCTCCCCAACGCCCCCAGAAAAAAACGCGCCCTCCCGGCCACCCCCGGCTGACCCGGGGCTTAGAAGGCCGGCCCAGCCCCCGCCGCGCGGCACCCCCCTCCCCTGGCCGGCCAGCAGGGCCCGGGGAGGGGGAGAGGGGGAACCCTGCGCAAACGAAAAGGCAGCCCCACCCCCCACCCCGAAGCCCAAAAAAAAAAGCACCGCAACCACATGAACGACACCCCGAGCCCGAAAAGCCGGCCAACCCAGCCCCCTCCCCTGGGGCACCAAAGTCAAAGCCACTCGAGAAACGCCGGCCACGAAGCAAGGGTCTTTCTTCGTACGCGGAAAGGCACCCAGCAAATTGTCTTGTGGTGGCCCGGTGCTTTCACTGGTGAACCATAGTGCGGTGTCGTCCTCGGGGAGAGCGAAGCACATGAACCGGGCGGCATGGAAGCGCCGTGTCATCTGCATTCTGTCAAGAAGGCAGTATGCCATTGGAGCAATAGCCACTCTGATAGCCAAAGGAGGCTTTCGCTTCATATTCAGCTAATTCTGCAGTTGAACTCCTTTTCTGTGTCTCACGCCGCTTTCTGTCAACTCTCCTGCCTGCGTCACGGAGCACACTCTTCCGTAAGACTGAAGCGAAGGGAAACATGTGAACCTTTAGTCTGCTATCATGTGTTCTCGATAAAATGAATCCCTATTTGCCATTTCCGCAAGACGCAGCAGCGACTGGCCTGAACTGTGATATTGATAGTGCAAGCAAGAATGCAGCTTTGTGTTTTTTATATTTTGTGCAGTACAGCACAGAAATCAGCAGTGATGTTTGTCGCCTACTGCGCATAAGCAGTACTTTGAATATTCGCAGACTGCTCATTACCAAACTGCTAGTGCATCATCCTCCGAGAGTTTGAGCCCCGCTACTTCTAGCCTCCAAGGCCACATGCAAATCTAGAGTAGCAGAGTGGGCTTACTACGCAGCTGCTGCTGGACCTACCAAGGCCTCTTCTCCCTCACGAGGCTTTGACTTCCTCATATTTTCTATTCTCCTCACTTCTCCTTCCATGCTCATCACTCTGCCAAAAAAGAAATCTCAGCTACAGCATTTTCGTCCTCTACAACCACCAACGCCAAAAACCGGAACCTCTAATTTTGACCAGCGCTACCTTCTCTTTGTGTTTCTCCCTCACGCCCTCCAGTACACCCACCCCACAACACCACCACCGCCGAATCAACTATGTTCCGCTTTGCTGCTCCCAAGTGCCAGGCCGCCGCCGTCGCCGTGTGCGCCGCGCACGTGCGCTACAACAGCGGCAAGAGCCCCACGGACGTGTCGGAGCCGAAGGAAGATTTGAACCGTACAAAGGGTGAGCACGAGACGCCGGTGCGTCTGCCGTTCTGCCTCTGAGCGCGCGCTGACACATACGCGCAGAAACACTCCGCACACCCGCTGCTACCGCGTACGTATGTTCGCCTTTGCGTGGCAAGTGCTCTTGCGAGCGCGTGTGGTGTGCCTGCAGCGCGTGGTGCGCACGGCGTGCATGCCACGCCATCCAACCGCTGCATGAGATTGAACAAACGCGTACACACACGCCGGCAGAGTCGCATGACTCTGCCACGCGCGCCAGCGGCAGATTGTGTGCAAGCGTTGCCAACTCCCACTCCCTCCCTATATGGTGTTCTCTCTTTTTTGTTTTATGTCTCGTCCGCTGAGTCGTACATAACTCGCTTTCTCTCCCACTCCCTCACTCCCTTTTTTTTCGAGTTTTCTTTTTTCACCTTTCTTTTTCGCGCTTTCGCTCCCTGCGGCGCATTACTTGCCTCATGCCTCGACACTCCCCCAGGTACTCTGCGTTTTTTTTCTCGCGACGTGGCTGCGCAGGCTGCGTGTATGTGCGTGCATAGGACTCGCGTTTGCCGCCACTTGCGACCCCACCAAAACGGAACCTTTATAGAAAGATGGAGCAAACAAGTATAAACCACCCGACTGGCCGCCAGGCCAAGCCGCCGCAGGGCAGTGCAGAGCTGAGTCACACGAGCAGGGCTGACACCCCGCCTGCTTTTTCGCGCTTCTCAATGCTGTGTGTAGGCTTCTCCCTCAGCCTCCATGTCTCGGTGGGGTGCACCCGCCCTTTGTACTGTTTCTCCCTTTCTTTTTCCATATTTTTCAGTTCTGTTTAGAGCCTCTCTCTTCTGTCATATCCACACCATGCGCTATCTGTGTGCCTGCACGCTTGTGTTTTAGCTGTTGCTCTAACTTGGCACTATAACTATGAAAACAGGAAAAAGACCCCAAAACGTATGAAAAAGTGCCCCTTCATGGTATGCAATAGCATTTTCTCGTTTCTTGATTTTTTTCTTTTTGCCTTAAGCTTCTGGAAAAAACTTTTTCATCTGACCACGCGGCGTATGCGAGGTGTCCTGTGCATGTGTATGAGCGACTGTGGCGTGTGCTGACGGTGCAGCGCTGGCAGCCACGGACAAGTTCACGCGGGGGTACACAGAGAGAGAGAGACACACCTGCGGCGTAGTCGCTCGCAATACAGCCACCGTAGCCATCGCCGCGTGTCCTCTTTGTTTCTCGCGTTTTGTATGTGATTCTTGCGAATAATTTTATATGCTATGCTTACGCTTGATTGTGCTAGCGTGTGCGGTGGCAAGCGAGGGTGCGGGCTGAAGGGAAGCGTCGCGCGCATTTGTGGAGGTGTGCGCACGGTCTTCGTTCCTTTGTTTGACTGTGTATGCCTGTCATACATCTCACCTTCACTCACCAGCCCGCCAGCTCCCTTCCGCGCTTGCTGTAGTTTGCCGCTCCCGGGCTCTTCAGGAAACAGCACCGCAATATCCCGATATATTCGCTATATATTCTACTTTTTTGTGTGCGTTCTTCAATTCATCTCGTGCTCTCACGTTGGGTTTGAAGCTGAAAAAAAAACTCGGATGCAGACCTGGTGAAGTGCCGTATACACCGCGGCTGTTGGAAGCGTCTGTGCAGCTCTAAGATCCCTCCCGCGCTGTCTCAATGCTATAGCTCTCAGGGTAAGACGCAGTGTGCACGTCATGTGTAGTGGATCTACGCATCTAATACGGTCTGTCTCAAGATGTATGTTGCACTGTATGATGATTCCAGCGCATGCCTGCTCTATTTCGTAGAGCTTGTGCTTCATGCAAGGCTTTTTCACTCCAGCTTACGTCGCTTCTCTGGTGTGCTCTTTTTTCTCGCTCTTGCCTTCTTGTTTACTGGCTTTACTTCTCCACACCTATACGCTGAGGCTACAACGGCTGCATTCTTTCACTGCACCTGTATCACACTCGATGTGCGATCGGAGCATTAAAACTTGCACACACACACGCAGGGACACACTGTCAGGCGCTCAAGCTCTCGAGGGATCTTTCTCCCTAGAGTGTGATACCGTGCTCATACCAGATTCACTGTTTACTCGCTCACGACTCTTTAAGAAGCTAATTACGAGCACCCAGAGCTGCGTGACTGCATACTCGATTTCCTTTTGGGGATTTCTAGCTCTCTCTCTCGTTCACACTTCAGTCGTCTCTTGTGGCATCAATCGCCGGTTGGCGTATCTCTGTTTCCTCTCTTCTGTTGCCGTTTTTTTTTTGGCTCTCCTTTTAGATCTCTCGTGCTCCTTTACTCCTCATAAGCCCGACACTTGTGCGCTTTGTCGTATATATATATATATATATATTGATTCTTCTTTTTCCCCCTTAACTGTAGCTCTCATCTTTCCATCTTACCTCCGTGCATCCAGCCTGTGTTTCTCGGCACCGCCATCTTCACCTCTGCCTCTCGGACTCGCCGCTCAGGTGAACCCAGTGGCATACAGAGGTACACATACCCATACACGAGCACGCCACACTCCCCTCAACCCCCAGACCCATCTCCCCTTCCAAACTGCTTTCACTCTTCTGTAAATCCACCAAACATCCACTCTTCTACACACAAAAAACTCTGTAGACCCTACCCGCACTAAGCCGAGCCATGTTTTCCTCTTGCGCCCGTCGGTTGTGCGCAGCCAGTCCGGCCAGCCGCCTCGGCACCACGAGCGCGGCCGCTGTATCGACAACTCTGACGGCCACCTGCGCCGCCAAGTACATGAGAAACGTAAACCGCGGCAGTCCCACTAGCGGCTTTGCCTGTGGGCTTGCCGCGCCGGTGGGACTGCATCAGCCGCGGCGCTGGTACTTCATGTCCACGGCGGCACCGCGGGCGACGGAGAAGATGTGCATCTACAGCTCGAAGCTGCCGTCGGTGATGGACAAGGTGAGCCGGGAGACGACGCTGTACGGGTACCTGATGCAGCGCATGGCGGCGGCGGACCCGAAGAAAATCGCTGCGGTGCAGGTGGAGACGGGCAAGACGTTCACGTACCCGGAGCTGATGAGGGCGACAGAGCAGGCGGCGAAGGCGCTGTACCAGCATGGCGTGCGGAAGGGCGACGTTGTGTGCATGTGCATGCTGAACACGATCCTCTACGGTCCGCTGGTGTACGGCGCGCTGCGCCTCGGCGCGGTCGCGTCGACGGTGAACGCCGTGGCGACGGCGTCGACGCTGGCGTACCACTTCAAGACGAACGGTGCGAAGGTGGTGCTGGGCATGCACTTCTTTCAGAAGCAGCTGGCGGAGGCCGTGGCGCTGGTAGAGCAGGAGACCGGGCGGAAGGTGCAGGTGCTGTACCCGGAGGAGTTCTTCAAGGCAGATGCTCCCGAGATCCCTGCGGACTACGACGGGCTGGAGGGGGCCACGGCGAACGACACCGTGGCCATCCTCTTCTCGAGCGGCACGACGGGCATGCCGAAGGGTGTGCAGCTGACGAACCGTGCGCTCATTGCGTGCTCGGAGCAGTCCGCCGGGGCGTTCGGCGTTGGCTCGCAGGACACCGCCGTGACCGTTCTTCCGCTGTTTCACGTCTTCGGGTTCACGGTGTGCATGAACTGCATGTTCGCCCACGCCGCGACGCAGGCGGTGATGTCCAAGTACTCGGTCGAGGACTACGTGCGCGCGATTCAGAAGTACAAGGCGACGGTCAACCTCGTTGCCCCGCCGATCCTCATCTCGCTGGTGAAGAACGCGGACAAGGTGAGGCAGCACGACCTGTCGTCGCTCAAGCGCTTCTGCTCGGCGTCGGCGCCGCTTGGAGCGGACGTGGTGGGCGCGGTGGAGCAGCTGATCCCTGGGTGCGCTGTAACCCAGGGCTACGGCATGACGGAGATGGCGCCGACCGTGACGGCGCCGCTGTGGGGCCAACGGTGCACGCCAGGCGCCTGCGGTGTGCTTGTGGCAGACACGGAGCTGCGCATCGTGAAGGTGGACGACAGCCAGCAGAGCGGCGCGGATGCGTCTGCCGGCATCGACGCAGAGGCCGGCGCGGAGGGTGAGGTGTGGGTGCGCGGTCCGCAGATGATGAAGGGCTACTTGCGCGATGAGGACACGGCCGTGTGCATGCAGGACGGCTGGTACCGCACTGGCGACATCGGCAAGATGCTGGAGACCGGCGAGCTCGTCATCACGGACCGGCTGAAGGAGCTGATCAAGTACAAGGGCTTCCAGGTGTCGCCGGCCTCCCTGGAGGCGCTCCTGCTGACGCACCCGTGGGTGAAGGACTGCGTGGTGATTGGCGTGCCGGACCCGCGCGACGTGAGCTTTGAGAACCCGCGCGCGCTCGTCGTGCTGCAGCCCTCTGTGTCCCCAGAGGACGCCGTCCGTGCGTCGGACGAGCTGTACCGCTTCGTGATGATAAGCATGCCCCCGCACAAGCGGCTGCACGGCGGTGTGCGCGTCGTGGACGAGATTCCTCGCAACGCCGCTGGCAAGGTGATGCGGCGTCAGGTGCGCCAGGATGAGGTGGCGCTGCTGAAGGAGCAGAACAGCGATAGAAGTGCATCAGAGACTACCAAGGAAGGTGCCAATACTACCACTGCTGCAGCTGTTTAGTTGCGGAGATGATTCAAGGCGAACAAGCAACAGCCTGTGTGGGTGTCGGTGTGGGCGTCCAAGTCCTAGTGCCCTTCGTTCTACCGTGCATCTTGATCTGCCTCAATGCAAAAGCAGTCTGCCCCTCCCCTTCCCTCGAGCGCCCTCTGCCGATGCTTTTTTTCGCGATGCCCGTGCGTTTGTGTTTCTCTTCCGTTGTCGTTGTTGCATGATGTTTGTTGTTTTACCTCTGTCTGTGGTTTGGGGCTGGAACACGTCCCTGCCATCCTGAGGCCCATTAGCGCTGCTGTTTGTTTTCTTCTCTGCGTCCGATGGTGTACTTGTTACTTCCGTGTCGCGTAACCGGCATCACCACCACCGTGTCGAGTGGCTCACACATGCGTGTGTTGGTACCGCTGCTTGCGACACTACCCTTCTTCCCCACCGCCAACGCCAACTTTTGTACTCTCTCTCCCTTTCTCTCTCCTCGCTTGCCTTTATACCTCAATAATCGAGCTGCCGATGGTGCGTCACCCTCCTTGTTGTTTCGTCGCTGGTTTCGTAGAGCGCCTGCTGTTCCATTTTCAACCTCGGTGTATGTATGTGTATGCGCATGTGCATGTGTGTGTGTGTCTCTCTAGTGCTGGAGTGGATGACACGGCACTTTCCGTTTTCTCTCTGTCCCTCGGATGGTGCTCGCTGAGTTCAAAGAACGAAGAAGTCGGTGCCTGTGTGTCTGGATCCCCCTCCTCCCCCTCCCCTCTCTGTTTGTCTGTGTGTATGCCTGAGGCTGTCTGCATACCAACATCATCGCTTGACCTTCTGTCTCTCTCTCTCCCACCCCCCACCGTGGCCTTGCGCTGTCTGTCTTGCTGCTTTATACGCTCGTCCAAAACGAAACATTATTTTGGCGTTGTTGTCTCCCCCGTTCTCTTTTTTCCCCGTTTCTTTTTATTTTTCGTTTCCTGGTTGACGCCCTCTCCCACCTCGCCCCCTCTCCTCAAGGCAATGTGCTTGTGTGCGTGCGTGTGTAAATATATATATATACATGTGTATGTGGAGTTACATCGAGCGGTGTAAGGGGTCTTGCTTCTCTTTTCCACTGTCCTCTGTCAGCCCCAGTCCCCAGCCCCAGTCTCCCATGGGTACCCATGAACCCTTAAAGTGTTCGGCCGGCTTTTTTGTCTTTCAGACCCCCCCCTACCTCCCCATCAAGGTGCCGTTCTCTCTCTTTGGTGTATTCCATCTCGCTCTCGCTTTTTCTTTTCGTTGTTCTCCCACCGTCTCCCTGTTTGCGTCGCGGCGTTGACAATGAATGTATTTAGTGTGACGTCCGTCTGCATGTCTCTGCCTTCCTGCAACCAAGGCGTGGGGGGGGGTGCAACCACGGACTACAGTGGCTGTATGATGGGATGAAGGAGAGGGACGAGAAAACGAAGATGGGAAAAGGAGAACGCCGTGTTGCGTCGCGACCGAACGACGTCTGATGAGCTGTCTCCGTTGACGAGCAGCTCTCTTCTTTTGGGTGCTACATCCCCCCCCCCTTAAGTGAGCGGGGATGCACGCAATGGCTGTTGTGATCGCACATCCCACGCGCTTTTCCAGACCCGCACGACAAGCGTGTCGGTCGACAGTATAAGAGGCAAGGAAAGAGAATGCCAATTGGTGCCTTTTTATATATAATACGAAAGAGCCCTCCTGTCCCGCTGCGAGGGGGAGGGGGGTGACGTAAGGACGTTTCTCGTTCGTTTCGTTTGACCCTTGTCGGCAGCCGCGCAGTACCTGGCGTTGGCCGCTGTCTTTAGTTCTGTTCCTCCCTCTTCGTAGGAGAGGCCGCAATCATGTCGTTGCATCGTACACCTCACGGCCCACCCTCGTTCTCCCGCTTCCTCACCTTCCTCCTCTTTTTGTTGTTTTCATCACCTATCCAACGGCCCCATCCCGCCACCACTAACACGCCGTTTCAACTCGCTGGCGGCATTATCACCATCGCCGTGCCTCCCCCCTCCCTCTCTCCTCTTCTTGTTTCGTTCAACCCCCTATCACCGCGTGGAACGGCACCCACGCATCGCCATCGTGAACGACGAAAGAGGAGAAAAAGTCCACACGGCCTTCTCCCTCCACTCATATACGCATCTTCCCAACGTGACGGGTACAACGAAAGGCAACGAACGAATCCTCCCCCTTAGTCCGGGAAAACGCAAAGAGCGGCAGCCAACGCTACAAGGGCAACAGCGACACTAATAAGAAGTCCAGCGTTATCCAGTATATCGAGTTGCACGTCCACATCGGTTACGCCGCTTCGTTTTTTCGTTTCGTTGGCGTTGTGTCACCATCTCTCACGGTCGCTCTCCCCCTCCCTCTTCGTTACACACACACACACACACACGCGTACACGTACACACAATACGCGCACAAATCTCCCCCCTCCCCCTCCCCTTTACTTCTCGCTGCTTCACCGTCTTTGCTGCCGCTGGATGAAAAAAAAGAACAAGAAAGAAAGTCGCTGTTTGGATTACCGGCGTGCTACCGTCTTGGGCAGTCCCCCTTTTTCTCTGTCTCTGCTGTGTTTTGTTTGTTTGTTTGTTTCTGTTCGCTGTGCGCCCCGTTCACCCAAGTCCGTGCATCGCGACGGCACTTCACGCCCTGACAGCTAAAACAGACGTAGAACGGGCCCCTCGACAAACTCGGTCCCTTCCCCCCCCCCCTCCTCCTCCCCTCTTCCACCACCAAGACCTTTCCCCGCGCAACCATTGCTTGTTTTCTTTCCCTTTGTTGTCGTCGGATCCTGCCGCGTGTGTCTGCTTCGCCCCCTCCTCCCCCCTCCCATCTCCCTTTATTTCACCTTCGCTGTGTCACCCGCTTACCCCCACCCCACCCCCTTCTCTGGTGTGCGAGTGGCGTGTGGTGTGTGGCGTGTCTCCCACGAACCTCTTTTTACTAGGATGATATTTTGCTCTTGTCCTCCCCACCTCCAGCTCCACCACGGTCTCCTTCCTCGTCGCTCAACACCCCTTTCATCTTCATCCGCCGTGGTCTACCTTTCCTGCTTGCCCCCTGCTCGTGCCTCGCTGACTTTGTAACGCGTGGTCGCTCGAGGACATTGGGACAACTCCTCTGCACCCTAGGCCTATCCCTGTGATCTGAGTGGCTCGCCAAAGAGTCTGGCTCTTCTTCCCAGCCCCACCCCCTCGCCCGCCATCTACGCGTACACGCCAATGCTCCGAAACAGAGCGGGTCGCCTCAACGGAACCGGCGTTTGTTTCCTTGTCTGTCGATCAGCCACATCCTATGCCCACAGCTATCGTTCTGCCATGCACACACTTCCCCTTATCGGTCGCGGCAGTTCCACTAGCGGCTTTGCCTGTGGGCTTGCCGCGCCGGTGGGACTGCATCAGCCGCGGCGCTGGTACTTCATGTCCACGGCGGCACCGCGGGCGACGGAGAAGATGCGCATCTACAGCTCGAAGCTGCCGTCGGTGATGGACAAGGTGAGCCGGGAGACGACGCTGTACGGGTACCTGATGCAGCGCATGGCGGCGGCGGACCCGAAGAAAATCGCTGCGGTGCAGGTGGAGACGGGCAAGACGTTCACGTACCCGGAGCTGATGAGGGCGACGGAGCAGGCGGCGAAGGCGCTGTACCAGCATGGCGTGCGGAGGGGGGACGTTGTGTGCATGTGCATGCTGAACACGATCCTCTACGGTCCGCTGGTGTACGGCGCGCTGCGCCTCGGCGCGGTCGCGTCGACGGTGAACGCCGTGGCGACGGCGTCGACGCTGGCGTACCACTTCAAGACGAACGGTGCGAAGGTGGTGCTGGGCATGCACTTCTTTCAGAAGCAGCTGGCGGAGGCCGTGGCGCTGGTAGAGCAGGAGACCGGGCGGAAGGTGCAGGTGCTGTACCCGGAGGAGTTCTTCAAGGCAGATGCTCCCGAGATCCCTGCGGACTACGACGGGCTGGAGGGGGCCACGGCGAACGACACCGTGGCCATCCTCTTCTCGAGCGGCACGACGGGCATGCCGAAGGGTGTGCAGCTGACGAACCGTGCGCTCATTGCGTGCTCGGAGCAGTCCGCCGGGGCGTTCGGCGTTGGCTCGCAGGACACCGCCGTGACCGTTCTTCCGCTGTTTCACGTCTTCGGGTTCACGGTGTGCATGAACTGCATGTTCGCCCACGCCGCGACGCAGGCGGTGATGTCCAAGTACTCGGTCGAGGACTACGTGCGCGCGATTCAGAAGTACAAGGCGACGGTCAACCTCGTTGCCCCGCCGATCCTCATCTCGCTGGTGAAGAACGCGGACAAGGTGAGGCAGCACGACCTGTCGTCGCTCAAGCGCTTCTGCTCGGCGTCGGCGCCGCTTGGAGCGGACGTGGTGGGCGCGGTGGAGCAGCTGATCCCTGGGTGCGCTGTAACCCAGGGCTACGGCATGACGGAGATGGCGCCGACCGTGACGGCGCCGCTGTGGGGCCAACGGTGCACGCCAGGCGCCTGCGGTGTGCTTGTGGCAGACACGGAGCTGCGCATCGTGAAGGTGGACGACAGCCAGCAGAGCGGCACAGACAAGTCTGCCGGCATCGACGCAGAGGCCGGCGCGGAGGGTGAGGTGTGGGTGCGTGGTCCGCAGATGATGAAGGGCTACTTGCGCGATGAGGACACGGCCGTGTGCATGGAGAACGGCTGGTACCGCACTGGCGACATCGGCAAGATGCTGGAGACCGGCGAGCTCGTCATCACGGACCGGCTGAAGGAGCTGATCAAGTACAAGGGCTTCCAGGTGTCGCCGGCCTCCCTGGAGGCGCTCCTGCTGACGCACCCGTGGGTGAAGGACTGCGTGGTGATTGGCGTGCCGGACCCGCGCGACGTGAGCTTTGAGAACCCGCGCGCGCTCGTCGTGCTGCAGCCCTCTGTGTCCCCAGAGGACGCCGTCCGTGCGTCGGACGAGCTGTACCGCTTCGTGATGATAAGCATGCCCCCGCACAAGCGGCTGCACGGCGGTGTGCGCGTCGTGGACGAGATTCCTCGCAACGCCGCTGGCAAGGTGATGCGGCGTCAGGTGCGCCAGGATGAGGTGGCGCTGCTGAAGGAGCAGAACAGCGTTAGCTCTGAGAACAAGTGAAAGAATGAGTAGAGTGGGGACGGGTGCCGAAGGGATGACGAGAGGGAGTTGTGCAGGTGCGCCCGTGTGGCAGAGGTGCTGGAGTGGTGGCAGAACGGATAATAGTGCTAGTAGCTGTATTCGTCGGTGGGGGCAGGGAGAGGGTGAGCGAAAGCGACTGTTTTGTCGCTGGTTCTGCATAGAGGAAAGGCGAAGGGAATCGCGCACACAGCGCTATCGCGTAGAACAGGACTGACCTGCTCGCTTATCGTCACCGCAACATGTGGTCTGGACCACCGCATAGCTTTCGTGTAGACCGAATGAGTTTGCATGCGGAACATGGAACTCTGCGTCTACGTTTATTTCTATTTCTCTTGCTCTGTCTCACTTTCTCGACCGTGCAAGCCCCCTGCCACCCCCTTTGCGTGTCTGTGCAGAGGTGTGTCTCTCGGTGAGCTGCTGCCGCGCCGCTAACGATCTTCACTGCCGTATTGTTCTTGTATGGACGACGCCTTAGTTTTTCATCGTTCTCTGACGTGGTTTTCTTCTTTCTTCTCGTCTCTGTCTTGACTGCTTCTCCGCTCGCCCCGCTATCGCTGCTCTTCCTGTGCGTGTCCTTACTTTCCTTTCAGAAATCACTTGCATTGCCCTGATGAGGCGGGCCACCTCCGCGTGGCACCACACTTCGAGTGCCCGCTCTGTATGGGGAGGCCAAGCAACCGGCAGCCGGGCCCTCGGGTATGGAGAGCGGGCTCTTGGTGTCGGCGGGCAGGGCTGGGTCAGCGCTGTGCCGCAGAGACCTACGGCCATGACCGCGTTCGTATCAGTGCGCTGCGAGCCGTGTCGACTGTTCCACGAAGATGCGCATCCGTCCCCCCCCCGTGTTGTCTCGGCTTTGGCTGCGTTGCGGTGGTGCTGAGCGTAATCCCGGACCAATCCTGCGCTGTGTGCTGCCGTGGCCTTGCGCTGGACTGACCGACACCGAACGGTAGTGGCTGGACCCGGCTCCTTGGTGAACCCTCGATACAGGCCTGCATTCTGCGAGAGAGGGCATGTCAGCACGGCAGGTCTGGCACGGGATTTGGTCTCGCGTGTTATCAGCGTGCCGGTGCAGCAGGAGAAAAGCGCGACTCTCGGAGGGAAAGGGCACATAAAGAGGCACTCAGACACAACAACACAAATGCGCAACGTGCGAAGCGCAGCGCGCGCTCTGTGCATCAGCGGCAGGGGATGTTCTTCTTTTGCCCAGCACGACGTCAGTGATTTCTCGATCTCGACCTCTCTGTTTTACCTCCTCCTCCTCCTCCCCTTTTCTTTTCCACTCTCAAGGCTGTACTGTCCGCTGTAGCACACGGCCACAGGCACACAGCCTACTTCCTTATTCTGATGGTGTGCGTGTACAAATGCACATACATATAGATGCATGTAGAGAGTGTGTGTGTGTGTGTCGTGTGCAGGTCTGTCGACGAAGGGGGGGGGGACACGAGGCCGCATGTCGCCTCTCTTCCCCTCCCCCTCTTCTTAGCTCTTGCACCGAGCAAGGGATGATGCGATGCAACTCCCGGCACTGGGGAAAAGGGAAAACACGAATCAGACGATCGGGCCGTTTCGTCGAGGTGGTCTCCGGAGAGCTGACGTGTTAGGCTTCATCGGGAGAGGCGACTGGGAGGGGGCCACACGCATGCGTCCCCCTTCCGTCCCCCTTCTTTCAACGTGCTGTTCCTCCTACTTCTGGCTTTTTTTTCTCGTTGTCGACGTCGTCTCTCTTCCCTCCTCAGTGCAAATACGTGTCGCCCTCGTGTGTCGGGGGAGGGGGGCCTCCGGCAACCACGCACGGGTGAAGAGGTGCGTGTGGGGCGTATTAGCTTTCTTTGCCTCCCTCTTACGTTAGGGAGGATGTCAGCTGGTGTTTGCTATCTTGTCTGTGCGATCAACTCCATCCCGCCCCGACCAGTCACCCCCCTCCACCGTAGTCTCTGCCGACGGGCAAGAGGCATGATGGATCTGGGAAGGGGTGGACCTGAAACTTTCGTGGAAGTCATAGAAAGGATAAGCATCAATGCTGTACGAGCGAAGTGCAGAGGTCAGCGACCTGGCCTACCTGGCGACGTCAGACGTGTTTGTGACATCGCCCTTGACCAGGTGGAGAATATAGGATGGTACTCCTCAACGGAATAACTCCACTCCTCGCTCGCCATCTCGCTCTGATCGCACACGAGCGAGGGCAGCAACTGCACATGCATGCATGTGTCACGGTGAAGGTGCTGCCACGGACAGCGAACACTGAAGACGAACCCCAGCGGCGCCCACCCCTCTCTTCCTCCGAAGTCAGCAGGTGCATCCACGAGTCCCTGCGGAAACGAAAATTTGTTATTTTTTTCCGCTCTGTTCGCTCTTCTTCCGCTGTACACTCTCCTCTCGGGGACATAACGGCGCGACGAGAGATCGCGGGACGGGCGATTGAGCTGCTCTACTTGCTTTCACACACTCTCTCCCTGCTGCAACGGCTATCTGTGTTACCTTTGCCAGTTGCACTTCCAGCCTCCACTTCCTCCCAGAATGGGCCCCAGTGGACCTCATGAAGCCCTTCTCTCGTTAGTTTCACTGTCTGTGCTCTCTGAGTAAGTCCCCCGGCTCATCCGACCCCCTTCGCGTCTCCACGCAGTGGGGCAGGAAACTAGAGGGATGGACGGCACGGGATTCTCGTCCGTGCACACAAACACAGGCAGACACGTGCATCTATACTCGTGTATAAGAAACGCGCTCTATGCCAACCTGTATGGCCCTCGATGTGTAAGCGGCACGACCGCACACACCGCCCCAGACGTCGCATCGATGAAGACAGTTACACTGACGCACTAGCACTGTCGGTGTAACTCTCTCGCTTGTCCTCTTCCATCTCCCTCGCCCCCTCTCGCACCCTGGCGAAGGAAAAGGCGTATGCGCATATGTGTAAATCTGTGTGTCTTCGTCAGTGGGAAGCCCTCCCCCCCCCATCCATCCATCCATCCATGGCGACATGCCCCGACGTCCTCCACTCCCCCTCTCCCCTTCTGCATCTTCCCACACCTGCCCTTCACCCTTTCACCTGTTTTGTGTTTCTGGTTCTCCTGTCGTGTGACTATCCGACTCCCCATCTCCACACGCACACACGCACACACACTTCCGAGCCCACTGCATCCCTCCTCCTCCCCTCTCTCGCAAGATTAGCTGCATTGTGCGACGTTTCCTTTCCCACACACACGCACAAAACTCTCCCTCCCTCCCTCCCTCCCTCCCTCCCTCGCTTGGCTGCTCATTGCATTTCGCGTGGCTTCTTTTTCCGTTTGCGCCCATCAAGTGACCTCCTCTCTCCTCTCCCGTCGTCTGCGCTCGTTCTGTGAGGCGGACAGCCTACGGACGGATATACAAAAAAAAAAAAATCGCTCTGCCCCCCTCCTCCTCCTCCTCCTCCTCCCCCCCCCCTTATAGCTTTCCCCTGCTTCGGACGCACCTGACAGACCGAAAAAAAAAAAGTCTTCTCCTCGTCTTTCTTTTCCGTGTACCTTATTAAACGAGTCCAAGACAACGTTCACAGCAAAGAACGACAGACACGCGCACAGGCACAGAGTCGCAGAGGACGCCTACGTCAACTGGACGGTGACACCACGCTCTCTTATCCCTCCGTCTATCTCACCGCACCACCACCACCGCCACCGCCATCCCCCGTCTCTCGCGTCCAAACTTTTTTTTCTTGGTTGTTTGTTGTTGGAGCGTGCGTTCAGCCGTTCGGCCATCCGACATCGGTTTGTGCCGTGTGCTCGTGTGTTCGACGTGACTTCCTCCCTTCCTCCCCTTGCCGTTCTTTGTTTCTCTCCGCTTTCTTGTATCTCCTCCCCCTTCCCCCCCCCTCCGCCTCTGCTTGCCATCGACTTGTTCTGCCTACACGTTTCCGAACGCCAATACATATATATATATATTCATAACGAAGAAAAACGGGCGAGCCTGTGACTCGATCCATCCTTTCCTTTCCTTTTTTTTGAACGCCTCACTCTGCTTCGTCCTTGTTTCGTTGTTGCTCGTTGTTGTTCCCTGCCTCGCTCTCTCGCTTGCTCTGTGTGTGCGTGTGTGTGTACGGCCCCTCCCACCCTCTCCCCCTCCCGCTACCGCAATTCGACGTTGCTTATTGCTTACGAAGTTTCCTCGCTATTTCTTCTCGGTTCCGAATTGCTCTTACCCTTTGACCAGCCCCCCCCCCTCCTCCTCCACCCCACCCCACCCCACCCCCTTTCCTCCCCCTGTCTCTCTCTCTCTCGGAGTCCCTGCATTACATACAGGCACGCACACGACCACCAACCGAGACGCACTTCATCAAGCGAGCCCACCACCACCCCCACACACACACACACACTCGACACGCGAGCGAAACCCCAATCGCTCTTCTTCATCGCTGCATCTTTTTTTTTCTCCTTTCGCTACCAACACGCTTTTTCTTGCTGTTTTCGTCGTTGTCGTTCGCGTGTTGCCTCGGGCCATTCCCTCGCCCTCTCTCGTGCCACCACCACCCCCATCCTCCTCCCCATCCTCCTCCCCTCCCCTCCCCCCCCCATCCTTCTCCCTTCTCCCTGTCTCTTTGTCGACTCGCCTTTCTCAGTGCTGGTGTGTGTGTGTGTGTGTGTGTGGCCCCTCTGCCCAGATTCACGGATAAGGCCACGGCGTCGCGCCATCACAGCACAGCGGCAACGGGAACAAAGCTGTGTCTCGTATTCTCCTGCACCCATACATACACTGCCAGCATGCTCCGCAATACGACTCGGTGGGCGAGCGTCCTCGGTGCGCAGCGCTGCGGCAGAGGGGTTGCTTGCCGTAGCAGCACCCTGCTTGCTGGTGGAGGCGTAGCCCTTAAAGCACCGCGCGCGTTGACGGTGCCGTTGTTCTCGCATGCCCTGACGCCGTTCTTGAGACCCGTCGCGACAGCCATGGCACTGACGCACCAGGCCCGCTTTGCTTCCACAACGTCGACCCCCTCCGCCACCGCCACAGCCACGTCGGCTGCCGCAGATGCAGGAGCGCGTATCTATAAGTCACGGCTTCCCTCAGTGATGGACAGGGTGAACATGGAGAGGACCCTCTACGAGTACCTCATGAAGCGCATAAAAGCGAAGGACCCGAAGAAAATTGCCGCCGTGCAGGCAGAGAACGGCAAGGAGCTGACCTACTCCAAGGTCATACAAGCCACCGACTGGTGCGCGCGTGCGCTGTACCATCACGCCAAGGTCCGCAAGGGCGATGTGGTGTGCATGTGCATGCTCAACACTATCATCTACGGCCCTGTGGTGTACGGTGCGTTGCGCCTCGGCGCCCTCATCGCCCCGGTGAACGCCATCGCGGAGCCGTCGCTGCTCGCATACTTCATGACAGAGAGCAACGCCACGGTCATTCTCGGCATGCGTTACTTCCGCAAGCAGCTTGAGGAAGCCGTCGCCATTGTGGAGAAGGACACGGGCAGGAAGGTGGCCATCCACTACCCGGAGGATTTCTTCAAGAGGTGGTACATCTGGCCTGTGCCGCGCAGCTACGATGGGCTGAAGGGCGCCACCCTCGATGATACCGTCGCCATCCCCTTCTCCAGCGGCACGGGCGGCTTGTCTAAGGGTGTGAAGCTGTCGAATCGGGCACTCATCGCCAACACGGAGCAGCTGGGGGCGGCCTTCGAGTTCTCGCCGGACGACGCCGGCATCACGATCCTGCCATTCTTCCACATCTACGGCTTTACTGCCTGTCTCAATGCCGGCTACGCCCACGGCGTGATGCAGATCGTCATGTACAAGTATACCGTCGAGGACTACCTAAAGGCGTCCGAGAAGTACAAGGCGACGGTCAACCTCGTTGCCCCGCCGATCCTCATCTCGTTGCTCAAGAACTCGGACAAGGTGAAGCAGCACGACCTGTCGTCGCTCAAGCGCTTCTGCTGCGGGGCAGCCCCGCTCGGCCCCGAGACGGTGGAGGCGATAGAGAAGATGCTGCCCAACGTGTCCGTTACGCAGGCCTACGGCATGACGGAGATGGCGCCGGCCGTGACGGTGCCCAATGGACTGAAGCACAAGGTGCCAGGCGCCTGCGGTGTGCTTGTGGCAGACACGGAGCTGCGCATCGTGAAGGTGGACGACAGCCAGCAGAGCGGCACAGACAAGTCTGCCGGCATCGACGCAGAGGCCGGCGCGGAGGGTGAGGTGTGGGTGCGCGGTCCGCAGATGATGAAGGGCTACTTGCGCGATGAGGACACGGCCGTGTGCATGCAGGACGGCTGGTACCGCACTGGCGACATTGGCAAGTTCGACGCTGAGGCCGGCGAGCTCGTCATCACGGACCGGCTGAAGGAGCTGATCAAGTACAAGGGCTTCCAGGTGTCGCCGGCCTCCCTGGAGGCGCTCCTGCTGACGCACCCGTGGGTGAAGGACTGCGTGGTGATTGGCGTGCCGGACCCGCGCGACGTGAGCTTTGAGAACCCGCGTGCGCTCGTATCTCTCCAACCGTCAGTGTCTCCCAAAGACGCCGTCCGTGCGTCGGACGAGCTGTACCGCTTCGTCATGTCGCGCATGCCCCCGCACAAGCGGCTGCACGGCGGTGTGCGCATTGTCAGTGAAGTGCCGCGCAACTTGTCTGGCAAGCTGCTGCGTCGGCAGGCCCGCAAGGATGAGGCGGAGCTGATCAAGGCACAGATGGAGAAGGCGAGCGCGGCCAAGGAGACGTCAGCGAAGGAGGCGGCGAATGCGTCCGCCTGAGATTGATGGAACAGAGAGACAGACAAAGGGCTCCCAACAAGTTCCATGACAAGTATGAGCTCTCGCTTTCTGTGTATGTGAATGTGCGTGCGTGTGTGTCTGTGGGGAGGGGGGAGGGAGGCAATTGGCGAAATCAGGGCCACTCCACCACCTCCTCCTCCTCGCCCCCCCCCTCCCCCTCTTCCTTTTCATTTTGGGCGGCACGTCTCATCACAGCTCACTTGTCTCCGCTGGGCTGTCACAACACACACACACACACACACACGCGTGCCTGTTGTATAGTGTACTGCTCTCCTCCCCCTTCTCTCTATTCTGAGTGTTTTTTGTTTATATAGTTGTTTAGCACGTTGTGCTCGATGTTTTTTTTTTAGGGGAAGGAGGAGCGGGGGGGGGGCGTAGTAGCCGTTAGTGTATATATCCCCGCCCCCTCCCCCCCCCTCGTCCGGGAAGAAGACCATTGCATGTCATGACGCGCGTGCGTGCTTCCGTCTTCTCGTACTCTCTTACATTTCTTTCTTTATGCTGGATGTCTTCCTTCAACCTGTGATAATCTCCTACCTCTCTCGTAGAGTCGAGCCCCGCCCTCTTCATGGCAGCGCCCACCCTACCCCACCCCACCCCCACACACGCACACACGCAGCCTCCCGTTTTGTTCGTTTTCATCTTAGGGCGCCGTGCCACTAATACATCGCCCCCTTACTTTGGGAGTGATCTCCCTTTATCTCTTGCTATACACTCTTGTACCCCTCCCGCGGGCTCACACATGCGCATACGCCTCTCCCCTCCCCTCCCCTCCTCCATTTCTGCTGGCCGTGTGTGTGTGTGTGTGTGTGTGCCTTGTGAAACAAATCGCGCGCTCCCTCTGTCTCTAACATGTGCGCATCCCCCCCCCCCCCCACCCACCCACCCACCCAAATCTTTCTCGGGCGTTCGACTCTTTTCCTTTCTCCTTCAGCTTCCCCCTCGCCACCCTCACACCTCCTGCCCGCCTACGAGCCCACCCGCAGCGAGCTCGTGCACAGACCCACTCACACGCCTGCGTGCAGAAGACGGCGTCCGCAATCCGCGTGCGCCGGATGGGCATCTGTGTCCGTTCCTGTGTGCCATTCTCTACCCCCTTCCCCCCTCCCTCCTTGTTCTTTCACTTGATTTTTTTGTATCTTCACTGTCTTTTCTGTGAATCCCTGATGAGGCGGGCCACCTCCGCGTGGCACCACACTTCGAGTGCCCGCTCTGTATGGGGAGGCCAAGCAACCGGCAGCCGGGCCCTCGGGTATGGAGAGCGGGCTCTTGGTGTCGGCGGGCAGGGCTGGGTCAGCGCTGTGCCGCAGAGACCTACGGCCATGACCGCGTTCGTATCAGTGCGCTGCGAGCCGTGTCGACTGTTCCACGAAGATGCGCATCCGCCCCCCCCCCCGTGTTGTCTCGGCTTTGGCTGCGTTGCGGTGGTGCTGAGCGTAATCCCGGACCAATCCTGCGCTGTGTGCTGCCGTGGCCTTGCGCTGGACTGACCGACACCGAACGGTGGTGGGCGGATCGGGTTCCACGACATAGCCGTGGTGCATCAGAGGCAGGTGAGTTGTGGGGTTGTGTATGTGTCTGTTTCCTAACATGTTCGTGGTTGAATGGCCGCGTTCAGCAGAAGGCCTCGCTTAGCTCTTTATGCACCTGTCGTCTTCGACTCCGATGCGCATACAAGGCGCGCGCGTCGACAAAACCCCTTCCGAAGAAAAAAGGAAGGGGGGAGCATGTGCGATGGGACGTAGTGAATGGGACGAACGTCGGAACGGCGATGCATGCGTTGCAGTCATCCTGAAGAGAAGGCGCGCTCATCTTCGGGTGTGTGTGTGTGTGGCAGCGGTCGTGCGCGTGCAAGCGCAGCACGACTTGTGTAGCCCATGAAGACACTCCCCTGTCCCTCGCCTGAAGTTTTGTTTAGCTTCAGGCACGCACATTGTTTCCCTTCGTGGCCGGAACGGAAGAGGGGTCAACATGCGCAATGCCTCCTGCATACTCTCTTGTCGGACCTCCCTGTGTGTGTGTGTGTGTGCGTGCGTCATCAACTCTCCACACCTTCTCCTGTCGTGCTCATCATGTCACACGCGCACAACTGCGCACGATGCTGCCGTTCTCGTCACACTAGCGTTCTTGGTCTTCTTTAGAAGCACCATCGCTAACTACTGCCTCGGCATCCCTCGCCGGTCCTTCTGCCCACCCCTTCCTCCCGCTTTCGGCATTTTTTCTCGTGAGCTAAGCTTGTCAAACGAACAGAGCGGGCTCCCCCACCCCGGCATCATCTGTAGCCGCCAAGAAGCCGCCACCATCCTCCTCCCGCCTTACCTATCCTCTTGCCCGCGTCAAGCAAGCTTAGCAGATAAACGCCTTCAGTGCAGCAACTCAAAGGGGGGCTCATGGGTGGCACACGTGGGCTGCCCCGCTGACTCGGCAGGTGGGTAATGCGGCGTCTGCTGTGGGGCTCAACCGATTCCCCATGGCAACCCGCGTGGCGGCACCATCTATGCATCCACTTCCGGCATTCATCAGTTGGGTAGCTTGGAGCAGCGAGGATGCCGCGTCGGTGTGTTCACTGACAGTGTTCATCCCTGCCTCTCGTGTGCACCGTGGGATGCATGGGCAGGTGCGGGGGCCTCTGCTTGAAATGGGTAGCTTTGCGTCTTTCCTTTTTTTTACTCACTCGCCTCCGCCCCGCTGCCTCTCTGTCGCTCTCGGTCTCTGCACCATCGCCCTCACCTACTTGCTCAACACACAACCCCCACCCCTACCCCCTCCCTCCGTCTTTGCCCCGCGCACCGTTCAAACTGCGCGCGTACGTGCCTCCTCCCCGCCCACCCCACCCTTTGTATGGATGTTGACCGCATGGGCGAAAGCTTCCTGTCGATGAATGACGTCCCCCACTCGTCTAACCGGCACATCGCTTCATACCAACGCGCACGCTATATTCACCCAACAACAACAACAGCACAAAAGACAGCGAAAGAAGTCGCCGCACCGACAAGGATGGCCTCTGTTGTGGTTGTGTCCGCATCGTATGACAAGCAGATACGGCTCTGGGACGCTACCTCGGGTCGCACTGTCAAGAGCTTTCTCTTCCAGGACTCGCAGATCAACAGCCTTTTTTTGCTGCCCGATACGGGCTATCTAGCAGTGGCGGGCTTTGGGGCTCTGCGGCTGTATGACCTCGGCACCTTCCTGCACAGCGGCGGGGGCGCGGGAACTGTCAGTGGCGCAGGCACCGGTTCCAGCAGCAGCAGCAGCAGCACAAACCAGGCCCCGCCGGTCTACTCCTCTTTCGAGAGCCAGAGCTCGATGAACTTCACGAGTCTAGCAGCAGTGCCCCTAGTGCACAACTACTGCAACGATGAGCAAAGCAGCACCGTGTCCGGCTCGTCGCGTCAGTTGACGGACTCCGCAGCGTCGACGATCCTAAACGATCAGCTGCTCAACACCGTCGCCATGGTGGAGACAGCTGCGCTGCTGGGCAGCGCGCCGGGTCGCGAGGCCGCCTTCCTCCTTATCGCAACGAGTGAAGACGGGCACATCCGCTTCTTCGATACCCAATCCGCCGTAACACTGCGGATGCTGAAGGACATTGCAACGGGTGCCGCCATCACCTGCAGTGCTGTGTCCCCAGACCGTCGCTATCTGCTGACGGGGAACCAAATGGGCCAGGTGTCCATGTGGCACCTCCCCTCCGTCGTCGCCAGTGTCGCACTGGAGATGAAGGGTCTCGCGCACCACAAAAGTGCCGCGGCAAGCAAAATCTCGGATCCCAGTCAAATCACCGCGCCGGACGGAGCAGGCACCAAGGCAGGGGAGGCGCAAACCGCCAAGGCTGCAGCGGCGGCCACCGCAGAGGAGGAGCGTGCAAAGGCGTTTGGTCGCGCGCCACTGCAGGACATCAACTTCGCCAACGACTACAGCGCCATCCGCAGCATTGCGATAGAGCCTCTTGGCAGGTGGGCGGCCGTGGCGACCAACGCTGGCAAAGTGCACTTTATCCGACTCGCCCGCGACGCCTCGGTGCACGGAAGTAAGGCGACCACAGCCTCCGGCAGAAGTGCGATGCAGCCCTCGATCATCGGCGTTGCCACCAGCAACGACCTGCCGCTCACCCCGACGGGTCCGCAGGACCCGCACGCCATGAGCCTCTCCGGCTCTTTGCAGCCATCGCCCTATAAGAGCCCCGGGAAAATGTCGGCTTCCGAGAACGCCTCTGGTGTGCCACCGCTGCGGCTGACACTGACGGGAAGTGTCAGCTCCTGCGGCGAGGGCGGGGCAACCAATAACAGCTACCACGGCCCACGTGAGACCATCTACCGCTCCGCCCTGGTGGTGAACGAACTCAGCTCAAACGCGCAGCGCACCTCGGACATGAGTGTGGATGGCATCGGCGTTGAGCTAACGAACACGCGCAGCACCCCCAGCGGCGACCCCTCGCACCTGAACAGCATGGGCGCTGTTCTCCTGGACCACGCCGAGCAGCAGCAAAACTCAAACAAAAGTCGCAGCAACTGCCCCGGTGGACACGCCCCCGCCGCGCAAGACGCGCAGCACGACCAGCTGGCGCAGCCATCGGCCGCGATGAAGCTCGCTGAGCAGCTCGAGATGGAGGTGTTCGACACGATTCAGGCGCATTACAAGTACATCCTGCGCGTGCTCATTTCGCCCAACGCGGAGCTTCTTGTGACGTGCAGTGCCGACTACTCGGTCGGTCGGTTCTTGGTGCCGGCCGCCCTGCGGATCTCGTCTTCAGCGGCGACCTCCAGCACCAGCCCAAACGCCGGCTCGAAGTCTGCTGCACTGGTAGCGGAGAACGCGCCTGCACAGCCCGCCTCAACGCGCCCGGGTGGCACTCACAACAGCGACGAGGGCGCAGGGGAGAGAGAGAAGGTCGAGGAGGCTGAAGCGCGCAACAGCACACCTATGCCTAGTTTTGCGCCCACGCAGGCGCTGGCACCGACCACAGGGTCCCACACTGGTAGCGGCGGTGACGAGCAGGTGCAGGTGCAGGTGCAGCAGTCGCATCAGCAGGGCGGCACGACGGACTCAAAGACGGACAGCAGCTCTCCGAACGAGGCCGAGACGGCCGCTACTGCCGCTGGCGATACCAACAACGCCACCGCTCGCGACGCGGCTGCCTCTGGTCCTCTTATCCACTCCCTCGACGGCATCACCAGCCCCGGCGTAGGTGACGGCGTAAGCGACGAGTCGCCGCAGCCACGCATGGAGTTCCAGCCCCTCAAGCCGCTCACCGGACACAACCGCTGGGTCTGGGACGGCGTCTTCAGCGACTGCAGCAATTTCCTTTTCACAGCGAGCAGCGACAACACCCTACGCATGTGGAACGGGCTCATGACGGAGCGCCCGCAGTCTTTCAGCTTTGTTGGGCACACCAAGCCCGTCGTGGCGGTGCTGCTATGCTACGACAAGCGACGCATGAGCATTGGATAGCGCACACGCTCCCCTCTGAAACGGAAAGGGGCACAGAAAACGAGTCACGGTACATGATGTGAAGTGGCGGGTATGCATCACCGTGGTGACAACGGCATCGGCCCTACGAGTATGTGTGGGGGGAGGGGGGAGGGTGCGTCCTGCTTTTTTTTCGGTGACATCTGAATGTGCTTCTTTGCGAGGAAGGGGGGCAACGGGGGGGTGGGGGGGTGGATGAGGAGGAGACGACGTCGTCGCCATCGCGTGCATCCTCTCATCTCCCGCCCTACCTCTCCTCGAGCGGGTGTGTGGACCTTTAGAGCCCTCCAACACAAGTCAACGGAAACCCCCTTCACCGCCCCCCCCCTCCCAAAAAAGAAATAAACAACGTTTCTTCCTGCTGTTGTGGTGATGGCATTGGTGTTGACCCCGTGGTCTTTTGCAACGCAAGAGTCCCCCTGCAGATGGCTAGGCGTGAAAGAGGGGGGAGGGGGTGGCTAGCAGGCCCAGTTAGCGTGTGCCGGGGTGAGGTGGGGAGAAGAGCAGGGCAATGGCCATGGGAGAGGGGGAGAGGCGGGCGCCTTAGCGCGTTGACTTGTGTCTTGGGTTGCCAGGGCGCGGCCCTGTCCTGTTGTCTTCGTCGCTGCTCGGACGTTGTTGCTGCTTGCGACGCGGCATGCGGCGTTTGGTGAAGCACTACCGGCGGAACTGAGCACTGCGTTTCTCTCTTCTCTCATCTCCACTCACCACCGCCGCTCACTCCATGGCGCGTGATCCGGGGTGCTTGAGGGAGTTCAGCATCGCCTTTCCTTTGCTGCGTGAGGTGGTGATGTGTGTCGTGCCCTTACGTGGGTTTGCATGGTGCCTATGCTGTTGTCCCACTTGGACTAGACAGGGTTGCCCTTTCGTTTCTTGTTTGTTTGTTTTTCTTGTATGTGAGCGTGCGTGTCGTTGCTTCTTCGGCCGACGGTGCCTCAGACCCACCCAACCCCCTCTCTTGCGGAGTGCGCTGTGCGCTGCGTTGCTTGTGTATGTGATGGATGCGCCGAAGGTTTTGTTGTTCGGCACCCGTGGAGGGAAAACCGCATGGCACACTAGGGACGGAGGAGGGGAAGGGGGAGGGAAAAGGGGCGACGGCGGCGGCGGTGGCGGCGGACGGTCGATCGTGTGCGGGTGCTGTCCTCTTGCTGGTCTGTGCGTATGTTGAACGAGACAGAAAACGTTTTTTTTTCTTCTTCCCTTTACGCCGAGTCTCCCCGTGGCCCGTTTTTCCGGAATGGATGTCACTGAGAAGACAAGATGGCCGGCGGTCGCATCACGTGAGGGAGGGAGAGGAAGGGAGGGGGCGGCTCCGCCGGTGTGGCGAAGTGGCGACGGCGTGTAGAAGGGGGAGGAGGGGGGGGGGCGGTTTACCCTCCTCATGAGCGACGCCGGCTGCGGACTGCCTCCGCGTTTCGAGTGCCTGCGTCCGAAGAAACAACGTAGCAACTAAAAAGGGTGTGGGGACAAGCGTGTGTGCACCAGTGCGCACGTGCGTCGCCCCGCGCTGTTTGCCTGGTCCCTCATCCTCCCCCCACCCCACCCCCCACACACACGCATACACGCCTCTCTCTCGTTCCTCACGGCAGCCTATGGATGGCTGCGGCTCCAGTGGACATCACCCCTTCGCCCCTCCTGCTCTTCTCTGTCTCTCGCTGTAATTATCTGTGGTTGTGAGGGGGGTCTCTTCCAGGCGTGCAACCCCCCCCCTGCCCACACACACGCACAAACGCACAGATACATGCACACACTGTAACCCCTCACTCGCACCCGCTCCGAGCAGCGTCATTCAAACCTCTTTGATACGTCATACGGCGTGTGGAGAGAATCGTTTGCCGACGTCATTCACGCCTTCGGCTCACTGGAGCCGTCATGCACGCACCGACTGCGGTGGCACACATGTGGTGCACGCCCTCTGTCAGCGCACTTCGTCTGCGTCGGTGCCTCAGTGCTTCGGCGGTGGCGGCATCGCTCTCCTCAGTGCTACGGGTGGCTCAGCGCCACGTCACGGGCACCACTGGCTCTTTCAACGGTAAAGACGGCGAGAACAGTACTACGAAGGATCACGCGGACGGCAAGGGGGGCCCTGCGCCTCCTTCTGTGACTACAACGGCTACAGGCAGCGCTGCCAACCACGGCTTTCACGGTTGGAAGCGCTTCGACTCGTGCACCAGCGGCCACCACGATGTAGGCGCTGCTACGAGCCCGCGTAGCTCACCGCCGTCACCAGCGTCGTCTCCGTCCGCCTTCTCCCCAAGCCAAGATGCGGTCTCCATCGTCGATGGCAAGACGCGCGACAACGAAGCTCATCGACGCGCAACATCGGCGCGGCTCACGGACATGTTCGCCGACAGCGCGCGGCACTCGCGATGGATGCAGGAGCAGCTTCAGCAGTCACGCGGAAGCTCGGAGTACGCGGAAGAGACGGCGGCGCCACGGATGGTGCGCTCTCCCCACAGCACCGCGAACGCCAACCAACGTGGTTACGCCGTTGACGAAGACGAAAATGGCAGTGCCGTGTCGGGCGCGGCAGATGCGACGGCACCCACAGCGCTGTCGGCCACCGCAGATGCCGACGTGTTGGAGCAAGAGTTGCTGGACGACAACTTCCTGTACTACCCGCCGCTGACAGTCATCGGCGAAGCGGGAGCTGCTGAGGCGACGCACGCTCTCCCGGGTGGCGAACCGGAGAGGTACGTCCCTGGCCAGCAGGTCATTCCGCCCGGCATGACGCGCTACCGGGTCGATGTGCAGTATCAAGGCAGTGATTTTGACGGGTGGTACAAGTCTGTGCAACGGACGAGAAACGGCAAGAATGGTGCATCAGCTGGCAGCACCGCTACTGCTGCGGCAGACTACGGCGCCGGCTCTCGCCACTTCGCCAAGGTCGTGCTGGAGGAGGCGCTAGCTGTCGCGCTGGACGTGCCGACGGTGAGCATCGTTGCCGCTGTCATTCCAGAGACGGGCGTGTCGGTGCGCCGCCTGACGTGCCATGTAGACGTGCCGAGCGAGGTGGAGCTGCAACCACGCACCATCCTGCAGCGCACGACACTGTGGCTGCATCAGCGTCGACAGCCGCTTGCCGTTCTCAGCTGTCACCCATGCCGTAACCAGGATTTCCATGCCCGACACAACGGAGTGCGGCGGGTGTACTGCTACCGCATTCTAAACCGCATTGCACCTCCCCTGTTTGACGCAGGGTTGCAGTGGCACGTGGACCGCTACCTCGATGTCCCGCGCATGCAGCGCATGGCACGTCTCATGGAAGGGACACACGATTACGGCTTCTTTGCTGACAGCAAGATGGCGAACGCATTGCGGCGCGCTGCTGCCTCTTCTACCGGAAGCGGTCGAGGGGGGCCGGTGGTGTCTTCGGCGTACAGCGCGGAGCATGAGCCACTAACTAGCCACGGCCTGAGGCGTGGCGAGGCGCCAGCGGCGCCGAAGGTGACGGTCGAGCGCGGTCTTTCTCAGCTCGAGCGCGCTGCGGCCTTGCCGACCTTCAACGAGTACGGCCAGCGCGTCATCACGTACCAAGCGAAGCCGCACGAGTACCACAAAGCCCGCACAAACCTCCCGACCATCCGCACACTCGACAAGATTGAAGTGGTGCGGCAGGAGGACGAGATTCTCATCTGGTTTGTCGGTCAGTCCTTCCTGCGCCATCAGATCCGCAACATGGTGAGCGTGCTCAAAGCAGGCGGGCACGGCCTCTGGGACGATCAGGAGCTCCAGCACGCCTTTCAGAGCGGCTTCGAGGTATCGCGCAAGAAGTTCAAGCGCGAGCGCCTATCTCCAGCACCTGTTCATGGCCTCACGCTGTGGGACGTCGAGTACCCCGCGCAGCACCGGTCAGACTTTGTACCCTACGTAGATGCGGGACCTTACGAGCCCGTGGACGTCTCGACGCAGCACTAGCGGTGACGCGACGACTGAAGGCAATGCAACAGGGTGTGAAGGACGGAGGGAGGCCGAGCATGGTGCTTCGCCTGTGTGCGAAGATGTCGACATGGTGATGGGAGACGGGGAGAGAACAGAGAGGGCTTTCGCAGATACGAAGGCGAGCGGGAGGTGAGGGGTGCTCTCTCGTCTTGCACTGCAGCTCCTCCTCCCCCCCCCCGCCCCACCCCCTCTCCTGGCCCCTATTCGTGCTTGATATAGGTCTGGCTGATCACGCATGCATGCATGCGTGTGTGTGTGTGTGCTTCCACAGAGGTGTTAAACCCCTAAGGCTAACAGAAACATGAGCAACAAGGGCAAGTCATGTGCGCGACGCGATCGGCCTTCCCTCCCTCCCCCCACTCTGCTTCTCGTATCGAGCGCTGCAGGCGTGCTTGGCGATCAGGGTCTACGAAAGCTAAGAGAGAGAAAGCGCAGGAGCTGCAACGCGCAGAGGCAGCGGTACCGACGCGCCTCTCGGTTTGCCTCCGCGGGTGACGTGTTTGGTCATGGGCGCTTGGGAGAGACGGGGAGGAACAAGGAGAAGACGGAGGCTTCGCATGCAAGCTCCCGTTGCCGCGCCCTCTCCACACAATACCACCACCGCCCCTGCCCCCCTCCCTCCCTTTCTCCTGGTGTCCTTCGCTGCGGCGCCCCTCTCGCCCTCGGGCTGCTTCGGATGCGTTTACTCTACCTGGGTGCGTGCTTTTACCCCTCCTCCTGTCACTGCCACCTCCACGTCCTTCCTTTGACACACACACACTCCCCCTCCCTCTCAGCGTGGTATCATCCAGCACGCAAGCTCTCACACACATACGTATATACGCAACTCACAGAGCAGAGCCCGCCCCGCCCCGCCTCGCCCCCCTTCTCCTCCTCCTCTCTCCCAACGCTTTGTTTCCCGTCCGTTGTTGTCGAGCTATATATATATATATATACATGTATATGTGTAGTGCGTGCTGCCTTTCTCAACCCTTTCGTTGTCGCTCTGCTTTCCTCAGTAGGTACAGGCAGAAGCGTTGACAGCTTCGAGTGATTTGCCTCACAGGGAGTCCCCCTCCCCTTCCCTTCCCCTAAAAAAAAAATAGGGCAGACGACCACCACGACCGGGCATACCAGCACGACCACCGCCACCTCATCTCCTTTTACCCCGCCCCACTCCAGTGCTCCTCGCCAAAGATGTACCGCGCGCACAGCAAGGACATCAACCGGAACAAGAGCTTCCACCCCTTGACGTACCGCAACTTGCACCGCGTCGAGCAGCTCAAGGAGGAGGCCGAGCTCAACAAGCAGAAGGCAGATGAGCGGCAGAAGGAGCTGCAGCGCGATCAGGAAGAGCGTCGTTACGATGAGCTGGTGCTGGCAAACTCGGCGGACTCGCTCAGCGGCGAACTGGCACGCTACCGACAGACGCGCAGCATCTTCGCCGCCGAGTATGAGGCAGACGCCAAAGCAGCCAAGGATGCGCCTGTTGCGTCACCGCACTCGCCACAAGTCAGCAAGCAGGAAGTGCAGCTGAAGATGTCCACCGGCGCGTCGTTCTCCGCAAACAGCTTCCTCAGCAAGTTTAAAAAAGAGGCCTCCTACGGGCCGACGTGTGCGATGGTGAAACCAGAAGTACCCGACAACACTGCCGCTGCTTCTAGCGCAGTCGCCTCCGCGGAGGCAGAGGCGTCCATGAGGAAGCGGCCACGAGAGGATGCGCATAGCAACAGTCCCTCTAGCGCCCACAACAGCAACGGCTGTGGCGAAGGTGCGACGAAGAGGAGAGGTGACGGTGGCGAGAGTGCGCCCGCTACTGGCTTTGTTACCAGCGCGGAAGCGGCACAGCTTCGAAAGGCGCTGAACCTCGCACAGAAGCAGCGGCACGACCCTCTCATGCGAGTAAAGGCGTACCAGAACAGCTGCGTCGCCGCCGCCGCCGCCGCCGCCAGGCAGCTGCACCGTAAGCAAGAGACCCGCGAAGTGGCAAAGCACGACGACGATAAAGACAAGCTGCAGAGTCGCATCCGCGAGCTGTTGGCTCTCAAGAAGAAAAAGTAGAGCCACGAGGCGGAAGGTGTGCGTGATTGCGTGCTCGTCTTCGTGAATCGGAGATGCGAGTCCCCCTGTTGCGTGGTGTGGACCCACCAGACCTCTCCTATGGCATTCGCCTCTCTGAGTGTTGGCTTCTTCCCCCACCCACCCATACACTCACGGCGACGTGCGCGCTGGCAGGACAGCACATCGGCTATGCGCAAAAGGAAAAGACGTATGCTGTTCAACAACAAAACGAAATTGAACGTGAACTACGCAGTGAGCGTGCATGCATCGATGGGCTGTTTCGGCTTCCTCAACAGCGAGGAAGAGCACACCGAGCACGCCGCACCTCCTCAGAGATTTGCCCCGCTCTGTTCTTGGTCGAGGTGTTTGTCTCCGCCTCCTCCTCCTCCCCTCCTCCTCTCTCTTCAACTGCTTATCGTACCCCTGCCCCACCCCTTCTCATCTCCCCGCTGCTGTCTCGGCGCAACGGGGCTATCGAGCCACGGCGGTGGCAACGACGACGACGACACTCGTCGCCGTCGCCGTCTCCTCTCGCTCTCGCCTCCGCAACCTAGAAACGCGCACACAGGCGCACATCAGCTTTATTGTTTGCTGCTGGATCGAAGGCTTCCCCCCCCCGCCTCGCCCCTTTCCGGTGTTTCGATTCAAGCCACCCACCACTCCCTGTACCTTCCGTGCTGACGGCGTCGCTTCCCTTGAGCTCACCATCTCGCATCCACGACCCTCCCTCTACCTGCATCCTTTCCTGTTGAACGGAAGTATTACTAACACACACACACACAGATTCAGGAAGATGCCGACGTTGGCCGTGGCGAAGGACTACATCTGCCGGCTGATTGGCAGGTCCTACACGGACGAGGAGTTTAACGACCTGTGTTTCCAGTTCGGGCTGGAGCTCGATGACATTACGAGTGAGAAGGAAATGTTCATGCGGGAGCAGGGTAAAAGCGCGAAGGCGAACGTGGCTCCGACGGAAGCCCCTGCGCACCTTTCGGAGGAGAAGCTCTATAAAATCGACACCCCAGCAAACCGTCACGACCTTCTCACGGCGGAGGGCATGGCCTGCGCGCTGAAGGTGTTCATGGGGGCAATGCCACTCCCCAACTACCGCGTCCTCAACCGCGCGAACCCGCTCTACCGCATGACCGTGGAGAAAAGCGTGAAGAACGTGCGCGACTACGTTGTGTGCGCTGTCCTTCGCAACATCCGCTTCAACGAGCGCAGCTACAACAGCTTCATCGACTACCAGGAGAAGCTCCACGCCGGGTTGGCCCGCCGCCGCACGCTGGCCTCGGTTGGCACCCACGATCTAGACAAGGTGAACACGATGGACTTTATCTACGCCTGCCGCCCGCGAGAGACCATC
Source organism: Leishmania mexicana MHOM/GT/2001/U1103 (assembly GCF_000234665.1). Classification (NCBI taxonomy): domain Eukaryota; phylum Euglenozoa; class Kinetoplastea; order Trypanosomatida; family Trypanosomatidae; genus Leishmania; species Leishmania mexicana. The sequence goes on from NC_018323.1 coordinate 404,827, forward strand.
CGGTTTGTTCCGCTGCGGCAGACAAGGGAGCTGAACTGCGCAGGCGACGGCCTCGCTCAGTACTACGCCGAGGACCGCCACATTGGCAAGTACGTACCGCTCATCTCCTCCCTTCCGACCTACCCGGTTGTGTACGACGGCACTGGTCAGAACGTGCTCTCGTTGCCGCCAATCATCAACTCGCACTACTCGGCCATCTCCGTGGACACCAGAAACATCTTCATCGAGTGCACAGCCCCAGACCACTACAAGGCGCAGGTGCTGGTGAACCAGCTCGTGTGTGCCTTCTCGGCCTACTGCGAGGATCCCTTCACCGTGGAGGCGGTGCAGGTGAACTATGAGGAGCCGACACCGGACGGGACAACGTCGCTGGTGACGCCAACGATGGAGACGAAGGAAATGACGATGAACATCGCACGCCTCAACTCAATCATCGGCATTAAAATGAAAGATGGTGCTGAGTGCGCGCAGCTGCTCAAGAAGATGATGTACACGATCAAGACAACGACGGAGAGTGAGGTGACGGTGACGGTGCCGCCGATGCGCACGGACGTCATTGGCGTCGCGGACGTGATGGAGGATGTCGCCATCGCGTACGGCTATGACAATATCACCTACGTGGAGTGCAAGACCCATGGCCCTGTGACGCAGACGCCGCTGAGCAAGGTGGCGCAGCTGCTGCGCACTGAGATGGCCTGCGCAGGCTACACGGAGCTGCTGACGTTGTCGCTCTGCTCACGCGCCGATGCGTTCGAGAACCTCGGCCGCGTGGACGACGAGGTCGCGGCGCACATCGCCAATCCGCAGACGATGGAGTTCCAGGTGTGTCGCCCATCGCTGCTGCCCGGTATTCTGAAGACGCTCGCGACGAACAAGTCGAAGCCTCTGCCGCAGCGCTTCTTCGAGTGCGCGGACGTCGTCCTGCTGGATAACGAGCGGAACTTCCCACCGGTGCTAGAGCTGAAGACGGACTACGCGTCCTGCGGTGCCCGCAACCAGAGACACCTCGCCGCCGCGCACTGCAACGGCAGCTCTAGTGGATTTGAGAGCATTCACGGCCTCACCGAACTCGCCCTGCTCAAGCTTGGCGTCCCGTCAAAAGCGGAGATAGCAGAGGACTATGAGGGCGACTTCTACACCCTGGAGAAGGGCGAGGACGGGGCTTTCTTTCCTGGCCGCGCCATGGACATCATTCTTCACCGCGCTGGTCAGGCAGTGCGCATCGGGCACCTCGGCGTCATCCACCCGAACACGCTCAAGGCATACGATATTCCGAACACGTGCTCGTACATGGAGCTCAACATCCAGTTCTTGTGCGTCCCTCTGTAGGGCGGCGCCGTCCGGGTGAGAGAGGAAAGGAAAGGCGGGTGTTTATGCGCGCACGGAGAGTGCATGTGCATGTGCGTGTGTGTGTGTGTGTGTGTGGCAACTTGACCGAGGGGCAGGAGGGAAGTCGGAAACCGAAACGACACGTGGGTGTGCTTCTTTGTGTCCACCCACCACCTCACCCATCTTCCCCCCCCCTCTCTCTGTGTGTCTCCCTAACCCACTCAACGGGTGAGCATCTTGAGCTGGTTAGAGCGGAGAAGGTGGCGCAAAGTGGGGAGTGGGTGAAGGCGTGGGGGAGAGGTGTACTTTGCTTTTCCCATGCTGCACCTCACGCATAGTGAGCTGGCGCTATCCTGGCACCCTCGTTCCTCTCACGACGATCCCGCCACGCACACACGCGCACGCCACCCTCCTCCAAAAAAAAAATAACTCATCTCGATCTTTGATGAGGCTGTGCCGCTTCTGTTGTCTTTCCCGTGTGCTGCGTGCGTGTGTGTCGGAGACGCGCGGGCATACAAGGGGGACGCACAGCGGAGCAGACGAACGACACGGGAAGCGAGTGGCGGCGGGCTAATGGTCTAACTAGTCTCTAAACATATGTTTGTCGTGGTATTGCTGTTGTTTATGGTGCCGCGTGTGCCTCCCATCGCATCTCTCGTCCTTGGGGAGAAGGTGTGTGTGTGTGTATGTGTGGAGGGAGGGGGTGCCAAGCAGCACCCCTATCCCCGCCCCCTGCCAGATGCCAGAGCCGCTTCTGCTGGTGACAAGGGGAAGGGGGGCCAGGTCCCTGCAGCCTAGAGAAGGTCAGCGTAATGCATCGCCACGGATGTCGGCGGTCAGGCCCTGGATGGGTGCTGCGTCGGAGCCACCTGTGACCGTGGGCGCGTGGGTGCCATCCATGTGTGACGGGTGAAGTGCCCGCGTGACTCGAACGCATCTCTCACCCGGGCCCCTTCCACCACCCACTGGTTCGAGGGAGCAGCTGTGCGGCAACCTGCAAGGCTGCAGGCATGGGAAGGGGTCTTTGACCTCGTGCCGCATGGCAGCGGAATGGGCACACGCTGAAAGCGGAAGTGTTGGGTGGGTGGGTGTCTGTCACGTTGTTCCGCGCGCGCTCTCGGTCTTTTCCTCTCTTGCCTTTCGCTTCTGCAGGTGCCATGTGCGAGGGAGGGAGGAAGCAGTGGCTTTGATGCCGCACACATACGTCTGCCTCTATCGTTCATGTAGCCACACCATCACAGCCATGCAAGCGTGCCGATGTCCCCTGTTGCGCTACGTGCTTCACTGGAGCGGCATTGTCCCATTTCGCTTCTCGCGTTGCTTGCGCTGTTCCCCCACCCATCACTCGGCAGAAGGATGTGAAATGGCGTGGAGAGGGAGAGCGATGGCCATAGCGAGAGATACACAACTGCTTTTTGGAGGGGCACTGTAGGTCGAGCTCCTCGGCGTGGAGCAGTTGTGTGCGCGTGTGCGTGCGCGCGTTCGAACGAAGAAGGAAAGAGAATGGCAGGATGGCGGGAGCCAACTGCGCACACCTCCTCCGCGCCTTTGAAAAGACTTGTAGGCGAGTGTGCCCATGGGCCGATAGCTGCGGACGGCGCCGAGTCGCTGCACCCGTACACATACAGGCATGCTCACATTGCTCAGGCCGCACTTGATCGGGGGTGCCCATCGATGCAACATAAAAGGCTGCATCGCCTCCCCCCCCCCTTCCACACACACACACCTGACCCCGCCCTGCTCACTTCCATTGTCTTCCCTTTTACCTTCCCCTGCCTCTCCGCGTAGCCGATCAAAACGAAACGGCGATACGCGCGGCTCCACGAGAGCGTATTCTTGCTGCGGTGCTGCTGCCGGAAGCTGCGGACTGCTTGATTGCCCTTCGAGCTGCGCAACCGCGCGCACGCGCTGCCCCTCCCCCTCCCCCCCCCACCGGGAACGCAGTCGTAGCGCTTGCCTTCTCCACGTCGTCCTCTTTTATCGACTTCACCCAAAGTCACCACCTCACCGCAGGTATAATCCGCTCGCTTCCGCCACAAAAGACTCAGTGCATCCGTGTCTGCTTTGCACGTGTGGCGGACACAGCGAACTCGACATCGAAATTTAGGATAGAAGGCCAACGCCCTCCCATAGACGCCAGCACCTCTGGTGCTGCTAGAGTACACGTGCGCCGGTGTATATACACACGCCGTTCGCTTGCGCATGATTCGTGCTCCCCTGCCTCCATATCTTCTCTTGTTGGTGCTGTTCCTCGCGTGTTGCGTCATCACGCACCCCATAGACGTTACCTGTACGAGTGGTCCCACCCATCCCCGCGCCCCGCCACGGCCGAGAAGCACCCGCACTGAGCGCTGTCGTTGTGCTCTTGCTTCGCCTGTCCCTCATCTTCTTCTTTCACATTCAACTGTCGGAGGAGGGAGGCTGGACTTCTCGCTGTGCTCGCTGTTCTTTGCGAAGCTCACTTGTATCGTTTCCGTGGGTGTCGTGTGTAGGGGGAGGGGGGGGGACTCTGCCTCCGCTGCCGCCTGCGCTGCCCTGCGCTGTTCTACCCCTCTGTGAGGAGGCGGTACCGACAGACAAGCCATATGCTGAGACACACCTTTGTTAGGAGCTCCCGTCTGGGCCCGACGCGGCCGCCGGGTGTGAGGGTGCCTGGCGGGCTGAGTAGAAGCGTACCGCACACGATTGGCTGCGCGAAGCGTGACGACTGCGCTGTTCGACGTGTCAATGTACCTTTCTCGCCGCCCCCCATCGCTGCATCTTGCATTTCGGCGGCGGCGACGGCGGAGAGTGCATTGCGCGCATGGCTGCAGTGCCGTGGCACGGTGTCTGTAGCGCGCACGTGTGCCGTCGCATGTCAGCGCCGCACCATTACCTTCTCCTACTGCGACCGAGTTCCCTGTATCCGCTTCGACATGAGCACCGAGCGGCTGGCCCGCGCCACTGCGCAGCCGACCCTGCCAGCCAACGCAAACATCTTCATGATTGATGTTCGCAAGGGCCAACGCAAGTCAAAGCGGGTGAACCCCAAGTCCACCATGGCCTCCATCATAACTGCCCACCGCGCCGAGGCGCAGAAGGCGAAGGAGGAGCTCGACAAGGACGACGCCTACACCCCGCCGTTAATTTTTCTTTTCAGGACGGACGACACAAAGAAGCAAGCGGCGCGGCGGCAGGAGCAGATGGACGTCCAGCTCGACGCGCTCGGCGCCTTCGGTGAATTCCGAGCGTGTGTGCTCGATGGCATCAAATCCCGCCACTGGACGCGCTACATCGACTCGCCAACTACGCCAGACAGACCCACTCCTGCCAAGGCTGAGAGCGCCTCCTCGAGAGATGCACCGCATACCGCGTCTGTGGCCGCGGCGGTCGCAGCAGCTGTTGACCCCGCGGTCGTGCCCCCCAGTGGTGCTGGTGATGCGCTGGCGAGCCTTTTTCCAAATTCGGGGGGCTTTGCGGGAAGCGAAGGCAAAAGCCGCACTGGTACAGCGGAAGCACCGGTTGCCGCCGTGTCTCCGCGTGCGTCGGCAGCCGGAGCAGCGGAAGGCGCCGCAGGTGCGGCCAAAGAGGCCGACGACGTGGAGGGCGAGGATGAAGAAGTGTGGGAAGAGGTCGAGGTCGACGAGGGTGAGGAGGCCGTCGAAGGGGACGACGGCGGTGGCGGCGGTACAAACAGTGCTGCTGACGACAACGGCGCCGGCGCCTCCCAGTCCTGGGAAACAGCCACTTGCGTAGATCACACGGCGGCGCTCTCCATGCCGGCAAAAGAGGCCCGTCCAACGACGCCGGCGGATGCGAAGATCATTACGGCACCATCGACAGCGAAGAGGAGCGTTAATACAGTTTGGGCCCATGTGAAGAGCCAAACCCCCTCTGGCGGCAGCACGGCCAGCGCTGCAGCCCTGGTGGCTGCTGCAGAGGCCTCGTCGCGAAAGCACGAGAACACGGCCGAAGAGGATGCAGTGGATGTGGCAGATTTGGACGGCGACGACGTTACCGCCGATGCAGCATCGCCGGCGGTGCCAAGTCTGGCTGACCCCATGGACAACGCAGATGGTGTCAGCATCACTGACGCACCACGAAGGAGCGGACCTGAGAGCGACAGCGATGGTCGGCTATTCCTCGCCACAGCTCATGCACCTCCACTAGCGGAACCGGCTCCACTGACGCGCTCAACGGACGCAGAGGCACTGCTCTCTCTGGAAGAGCTGGAAGAGTTCGACATTGACGGTCCTATGAGTGAAACCATTACTGCAGGCGCACCTGCAGAAGCGGCCGTGTCAGCGTTGGCCGATGCCACGCCCGAGGCTTTGAGCACCGCAACAACGAAAGACGCAGAGTCCTCGGCAGCAGAGCATTTCGCGGCTATAAGCGTGTCGGGTGATGACGACATCACTGCACCTGAGGAAGCAGCGGGAGAAGCGTCAGCGAGTAACCATATCAGCGGGCCGGCGGCACTAGACACCGCTGCCGAATCCCTCACGGAGGTGCTGCAGGAAGATGCAGCGGCATGCGTTGCGGCCGGAGCAGCAGACGATGGGCCGACGTTGACCGCATCCGAAGGCGGCAGTGCACACACGGAAGTGGAGGTGAAGGACGCAGAAGAAGAGGCAGTATCGACCACGGCTGCCGAAGACAGCTCGAACGCAGCGGCTTTCAGCGCGGCTGCACCCGCGCCTCCCGTGTCACCGCCGAAGCCGTCTATTTCCATGCCGGTGTACCCAGAAGTAGTATCACGGCTGTATTACGGGGCGACAACGGTGCACCTCTCCGACCGCGCCTTCATTGAGCTGCCTGCCACCGCGAACGTGCTCGTGATCGACCATCTCGATTGGGACGATGCTCACCTGGCGGCGATCGAGGCAGCGCTGGAGCAGGTTGACCCAGTTGCCGGGCACGTGTTGCTCTACCCGGATGCTTACGCGCCGCAGAGCGAGCACGTGATGGGGGACATAAACACTTACCGCCGCTCTCTCCTGCCCTTCATCTTCGTCTTCCGCACCCAGCTCTCCACCGAGGTCGCGATGGCCGTGCAGCGCCGCCTCGCCAACGCCCTGCATGCGCGCCCCACGCTGGACAGCGCCGCGCAGCAATCGTTGGTGGCGGGGCAAAACGATCGCACGTCTGTGTGTGTGCTGAGCGCCGCGGAGAGCGAGAAAGGCGGCGAGAACCCGATGCTGGCACCGCAGCCGCGCAAGGCAACTCCGGCATCACCCCGGCGCGCAGTTGATGCCCCGGTCCGCGAGAGCAGCACCGCCGCGACGGCCGCAGCGTCGCCCTTGCATCGCACACCTCCAGCGGCGACGGAAGGACAGCAGAGGGGTGGTAATGCTGGCGGCGCGACAGACAATGCCGTGCAACTACTGTGGGACCTTCTCAACAGCGTTTCCTTCGATGCCTCCTCCTCGAAAAAGTCGGCGGCGTCGGTAGCAGCGCCGAGCGCGCAAGTGGAGGTTCAGCGAAGCCACCATGGCGACTGCAACGGAAATGGCGGAGCGGCGGCGGAACGGCGGCAGCGAATCCCCGCGCCAGGCGCCTCCTCTGCCCGGGGGAGCGCGGATAAAGCAGAGCCAGTTAACAGCTGCCCTGCAGGAACCACAACTAACATAACGACTAGCACCAGTGACACTCGAGAGACCAGCCATGGGCACATTACCGCGAACACTGTTGTGGACGACGCTACACTCTCACAGCCATCTCGACTTGCATACGCGCCAAGTCTTCTGAACTCGGAAGTCGCCGCCCCGTTCCTCAGCGCGAGCGCGAGAGCTGATGCAGCCGGCGGCGCAGACGCTGCACGCCAGAAGTTTCCTGCGACAACGCTGCTAGCCGAGTCGGCCGACGTACACGGAAGCACCGCCATGATCAAGGGTGGCCTCTTCAACTTTGGTGCCATCACGTTCGGCAGAGACAGCGGGTACTACACCACAGCGGTGCCGCGGCTTCGACGAGCCTCCGGTTCACGATGGGGCATGAACGATGATGACGACGACGTCGACGGGGAGCACAACGCGACAGACGCGGCAGACGGCGCAGCGACAAGCTCAACTCTCGGCAGTGTGAGTGATTTGGGCCTGTACCCCGTAAGTGAGAGCGTGGCTGCCACTCGTGCGGAAGCAGCGCGCATCAGCAGGCAAAACGGCGGCGGCAGTCCGTTTACGGATGAGGAGATCGCCAAGATCGAGGAGGAGATCATCCTCGCGCAGCTTAGGAAGAAGGAGAGGAAGGAGCGGCGCAGCGAGGCGCGCAGGGCGATGCGGGCGAAGGCCAAGGAAGCCAAGTCACAGTTTGCCTGCAAGACCGCATCATCGTCGTCACCTGTGTCGTCCGCGCCCTCCACCCCCAAGGGCTCGCGCCTGTGGAAACAACGGCTTCCGGGCAGTCGAAACGGGTCCGACTCGTCCAAGGAGACCGCCACAGCACGGGAGCAGGAACTTGCCGAGGACAGTCTTCTGGAGGACTTCATCAGTAGCTTGCTTGTCAAGAACAACCGCAGCAAAGGTCCCAAGACGAACAAGGTGAAGGTGTCCGTTTCGTCTGCGCCATCTCGAGGGGTCTTGCGCTCCGCCCGCCGCACGCTAGCAACGCCGACGCCATCGACCCGAAGAGGGGTCAAGCAGTAACACCACGCGTACGCGTCCGTGTTGGCGTGGGCGAGTCTTATCATGCGTTTTACCGGCAGCATCGAGCCATAGAGCAGGAGAGTCTCCGCGGGTGGAGAACGCGGGCTGACCTGTGTGTGTGTGCGCGCGCGTGTGTGTGTCTCCGTTGTTCCTCCTAAGTTCAAACCTGCCAGCACTAAAAAGGGCTGCGAAGGGCATCGCCCGCGCACGGCCTTCATGCCCATGGGTGAAAACTCGGGCTCCTGTGCGAACATCGGTGTGGATGTAGGTGCGATGCGCTCCCGTACCCCCCCCCTCCTCGCTCCCTCCCGAACCTCCGCTCTCGCGCTCCTTCGGTCCCGGAGTGTATCCGTTTCTGCTTACACACGCACACACCTCCCTCTCCTCCCTCCCCCTCTCTCTCGACGGACTGTCGAACGGGCCACTCACTCCGTCCCATGCTTTCTGAAACCCTGCCACTTCACGTGTGCGTCTTCTCTGATGGAAGTCGACGAAACGAAACCGAAGCAGAGAGGAGGAGGAGGACACACAGAGAAGACTTGTACACACACACACACAGACGGACGCTGACTGCTCTTCTCCCCCCTCTCCCCTCTCCCCTCTCCCTATCTCTGCAGCCTCCCCCCCCCATTGTGCATCGCCTCACCACCACCACCAACACGACCACCACCACTACCGCCGCCCGTCTCCCGCAACGCCATCACGCGCACGCGCACGCTTCTTTTGAGCATTCTCTTTTTCGCGTGTACCTGAGGGCGACCGAAGCGCATATCGAAGGGAAGGCAGAGCCGCACAGACGCACACACGCGCGCGCGGGAAGGGAGTGAGAAAGGTGTGCACGGTGCACGGCGGCCGCGCCAAGGGTGTACGCGCCTTTTGTGCTTCTATCGCGAGTCTGTGAGAGCGAGAAAACAAAGAGGCTCTGCTGTGTTTGAAGCACAAAATCGAGGGTGCGGCGGCGCTGGCAGTCTTCGTTGTCGCGCACACCCGCACATCCGCCGCGCCTCTCGTGCCCTCTCCCTCTCTGTCTCCATTCACTCTAATCATAGACACAAATCGGCGCTGTGCGTCGCAGCATTCCGCGTGCACGTCACACGCGCGCACAGCGGCGCATAGACTACAGCAATCATTAGCCATTACCATTACGTCGCTCTCCGTGCGCGTCCGTCCGTCCGTGCGTGTGTGTGTGTGTGTGTGTGTGTGCACGCCTGAGGCGCACCGAGGCCCTTTTTTCCCCACTGCATTCCCTTCTGTCGAGAACAGTATCACCTTCTCTCCCCCTCCCTCTCCCTCGCTCAGGCACGCGCGAGGCGGCGGTCAGCGGCGTCGACCAGCGCCACCCTGTCACTCCGTCGTTTTAGTGCCCATCCCAAGCTTAGAGGAGAGGAGCGGGGCATACCTCATAGAAGCTGTATTCCGTCATCCCCCCCTCCTACTCTCTCTGCCGCGTCGTGCGTCTCTGCGCTGGGGCGAGCGCGGTCTTTGTGTTAACGTACTTCCACCAGGCTTGACTCATGCTTCGTCTTGTCGGTTGCCGCCTAGGCGGCCGTGTGAGGCGACGCTCTTCAAGTGTCATCATTGACGCCGCCGTTAACGCCGTCCTGGCGGAGCTGAGGGCCAAAGCAGCGGATGCGAAAAAGCTGAAGCGGGCCGCTGCATCGAAGGCCCCAGCAGCGGTGAAAGCATCCGCGAAGCGCGCTGGGACACTCGAGCCACCACCGGCGGGCGCCCCACCACCTCCTGCGACTACGGCAGCGCCTGCAAGACCAAAGGCACGAAACGCCAGCAAGAATCTCGTTGACACTATCCTCTCAGGTGTGAACTGCACGCTGCTGAAGCACGTCCTCTCCTCCTCCTCGTCGTCTTCGACGTCGACCGACATCCCTGACGTGGGACGGGTGTTGCGCCTAGACTACACCACCATCGCCAGAAAGCACCAACTGGGGCACCTCGCAGACATCCTGCTGCTCAACCGCATCCACGCCGCCGTCGTCAACGACACACATGAGCGCACAGCCGACGGCAAAAACGATGCCGCAGTTGACACGTCGTCGCCGCTGGTGGTGCTCGTGGAGACAACCCTCCCTCGCGAAGATGCCGAAGTGCAGGAGTTCATCATCCGCAATGCCCTGAGCATGCACCCACTCCCGCCGGAGGTGACAACCGAAGACGGGCAGTCTATCCACACCCCACCCTTGACAGTCCTGGTTCTCGGCGACGAGCAGACAAAACGCGTGCGCACACTGGCGGAGCTGCCGCCCGTGCCGCCTCGCGTGCCAGCGGCAGCCCCCCTCCCCACTGCTCCTTCGACCAACTCCCATGGTGGTGCCCAGGCTGTCAGCGCCGCGCCGGCCTCCGACTGTTCAGCTGCTGCAGGGACGGCTCCGTCGAAAACAGGCGATAACCCCCCTCGATGCAACCCCAGTGGAGCGCCGGAGCAAGGCGTCCCGCAGCGCGAGGGGAACCCAAAAAAGGCGAACAGTTCGACGCCGCCGAAGCCCGACGCGGACAAAACGGCAACGGCGGCGAATGCCGTGTTGCCCTCTACGGCCTCTCCGTCTTCGCCAGTCGCCGCCGCTGCCGCTGCCGCTGCAAAGCCGGTACCCACGTTAGCAGCCACCGCTGGAGTCGGAAGCACCGCACCGCCGGCAAAGATGGCAGCTTCAGAGGTGAACACAAAGCGGGTGGAGCGAGTGGCACGCCGTGTAGCACGCCTCTCTCTCAAGGCGCTCGCCGCTCAGAAGAAGCGTAGACCGGCGACGCCGTCTCAGGCGCGCCTGGTCGCTTCCATTGCGGCCACTGTTTCGGGGAAGCGTGCCGCCGTAGCGCGGCCGCCACGCCTGCTGTCCGTGGACAGCTTGAAGGAAAAGTTGCTGTGGACATCTGAGCCTGGTCGACCGCTGCCCATTCGAATACTAGAGCCGTTGGTCAGCCCGGCTGTGTACGAGGAAATGCGCACTGCTGCCGCGGCGGATGCCTCGGCCTCGTCCTCTACCCCACCGCTCACAATGCACATGGTGGTCTACGGTGTCAGCAAGGAGAGCAGTGCCTCGACGGTGTGGCTTGGTGCCCTGCAAGCTGCCGCCGACCTCACCAGCGCCATGTCAGGCGGTGCTTCACAGCTGCCGGCAGAGGTGGCGGAGCTGGCCGGTCTCAATCCTGCGCGCGTCAGGCGCGTCTCGGAGCGCAAGAGCTCGCAAAAGGCCCGTTTCACGAAGGCAGCAGCGGCCTCCTCGGTCGCCGACGATGGTGTCACTAGCACCGCCACCACGGCGGCGCCAATGTCACCAAAACCGTATGTTTACATACTCATTCATACGCGCCTATCCAGAGAAGACGCCGCTGTCCTACAGCAGGAACTGCAGTACCAACTGGCGCAGCTCAAGGCGACGCCGGCGGGTGCGGAAGTGGCGGGTATGTCAGTGCTAACGGCAGACGACGTGTCCCCGGCACATCTGTCCTATGTGCTGGAGCACTCGATGGTTGAAGGTGGCGGCAACAACGTGAAGATGAGTGCTATGCGCCGCGGCAGCAAGTCCGTGATGGTACCACCCGCGGCGGCGACGCTCTCTGCCGAAGCCGCCGAGGTGAGTAACACCTTTCAAGAGGTGTACCGTATGCTGTCGGATCAGCCGTGGCTTCTGTGCTCCTCATTGCAGTGGGAGACGCCATCCTCCTCTTCTCCGCGACCGCCGCATCCGGACACGCTCGTCAGTGACGCGATCCGTATCGCAGCCCTCACGCAGGTTTTCGTGCAGCGCAAGGAGGCGCTGCTGCGCCAGCACTTTGAGGCGGCGCAGCAGTCGAGTGCAATGAACGCAGACAGCGAGGCCGTCGCCCGGGCAGCGCAGCGCGTTGAGATGAAGACAATGGTGACGGAGGCGGTCGAGGAGGTGTCGGTACGCCATGAGCAGGCAACCGCCCACCTCGTCAAGACGCTGTCCAGCATAGTAGGACAGTGGTCGCTGGAGAAGCTATCGGACACGCTGGAGGCGATCGTGCGAGACGAGGTGAAGCCAATCATGGATGTGCTTGAGGAACGCCTCGCTAGCACGCCGGGGCGCAACGCTGAAGCGGCAAACGTCGAGGCCACACCAATCGCCGCAGCACCGGCACTGATGGCGACGCCTGCATCGATGTCCCCGACTGACAGCGCCGACTTCGCGTCCTCTGTGCTCCTTGAGAGGCAAGACGAGATAAAGGGCACTATGTCGCAGGTCTTGGCGCAGCTACGCGAGCTGAGTGAGCGCACGCCAGCGCTGGCGGCGGCCGCTGCGCAGACTGACAGCTTGGTAGACTCCGCAGTGGCCCACCCGCCAGAGACTGCAGCCGCTCTACCGAAGAGTGAGGAAGAGGTGCGCCTCCTGAGAGACCTTCATGAGCTGCAGGAGCAGCACCATTCGAAGCTCCGTGAGGCACTAGAGAGCCTGCGGAGCGACGTTCGCACCTTTGCAGCCCAAGAGCGCGAGGCGGCCGAGGCGCGGGCGACGGCCCCTGTGGCAGCGTACGCGACCACCCTCTCGCGAGAGTCGCTGGATAGCGCCGTCGCCGACACTGTGCACGAGATTACGCACGCAATCCGGCAAGACATTCATGCGAGCGTTGTGAAGCAGCTGGACGCCTACTGCGACGTCTATCGAAGCACCCAAAGTAGCTCACGCGAGGAGCGGCGTGGCGAGGAGCCGTCGACGCCGGTGCTGCCGGTTACGTCGTTCGAGTTGGAGGAGATGCTGACCCGTGTCGTTGACCACACCGTGCGGACGTCGACGGGCAAGATAGAGAGCCACGTGCGGGCAGCCATGGAAAAAGTTTACCGAAACGAGCGGGCAACCGATCCCGCCTCCTTGACTGCGGCTGCGTCCACGACCAGTGCGGCAGAATCGGACGAAGCGCTGAAGACTGCGCTCGAGGGCCTGTGGACCCAGGTGCGCGCGGAGGCGGCGGAGGAAGAGGCAGTGAAGGTGTCGCAGCACAATCGCCAGCTTCTGCGCCTCTTCCGTCGCCAGCAGCACCTGCAGAGGAGCGCGCCTGGCCGTCAGCCAGCGGCTGCACCGGCGTCGGCCTCATTGCCAGCGTCCCCCTTGTCATATGTGGCGCTCGAGGAGGCCATGCGCGTGGTCATGCACCCGTACATGGCGCAGATGCAGGCCACCGTAGCCGCAGCAGCAGCCGCAGCCGGCCCTCCTCGCACCTCTCTGGAGACGTCGTCATCGATTGCATCGGCTGGCGATGGTGCCAAGTAGGACGGTGTGGCGCGTCCCACAGGCCGGAAGTAACGAAGAGGAGGCGGAGGAGGGGGAGGCGAGGAGGATGCCGTAGCCTTCGCAGTGCTGCTGCACATAGAAAGGCATAAAGGGTATAGAGAAGCGCGTGCGCGCATTCGATTGATTCGCGCTGCTGTAGAGAGCAGGACATGAGGGAGCACAGGAGAGGGCTCTCTTGTGGCGTGAAGGTTGTCCAGCTCCGTGTGTGGCTGTGGGGTGTGTGGTGGTCGGTGGAGTCGAGAAAAGAGCAGCAAAGGACTAGCGAAGAAGGGGCGGTAGGACAACGCATACACACGCGCGGTGGCAGAGGATGCTGGCGTTCGCTTTTCAGTTCGTCGCCTCCACGCGTCTGGGTCTGTGGGCGCGGGCACTTGTTGGCGTAAATTCCTTTCATGCTGTCGGCGCCCTCCATTGCCGCCGTCCATTGTCGCCCCGGTGCGTGTTTAGCTCCAGAAGACATACGCTTCTTCTTCCTCGCTCCGTCGCGGTTGCTGCCCACCCCACCCACACCCCTGCCAACCGTCACGGACGCACACCCCTGCATGCACATCCTTCTGGAGAGCGTCTGTTGTTCCCCTCCCCCTCCCTCCTCCATGGCAGTATGTGGCGGTGTTGGTCAGTGGCGCCACACATACACACACACAAACGCGTGCACGATCGTGCCTTGGGGAATGCATGCAAACATAGATCGATTCGAAGAACAATGGGGCCCCGAGGTCTAGGGACGTGGTGCGTGACGGCGTGCGGCGTGCGGCGTGGCGTGCGGGTGCGACCGTGTCGTCATGGGGGGATGTCTGGGCAATGTTCATCGTCTTTGTTTTTTGGGGGGGGAGGATTTCTCGCGCGTTACGTTGGGGAAACGTTGTATCGTTGGCGTCTGCTTGAGGAGGCGTCTCGCCGTTGTCGTTGTCGTCGTCGTCGTCTCCCTTTCGTTGCCATGATGTGTGTGGTTGTATGTGTGTGTGTGCGTGCGTGCGTGCGAGTGCACTCGTGGACTTGGCTGTGGTGGACTTTCCGGACACACTAAAGAAGAAATCGAATTTTTCGGTCTTCGGTTCTCCCTCTGAGGTAGCCGCGGCTATGCACGCGCGCAGACGCTCGCCCGACATGCGCGATCACTGGCGTGCCTCTCCCCCCTGCTGTCTTTTTTTTAGACCTCGGCGATGCCTCTTGCGGCTCCGCCGTGAACGGCATGGTGAGAGCAAAGGATGACGGCGCGTCTGTACCGGCCCCTCTTCCCCTGGCGCAGCTCCAGTCCACGCACGCCCATCGTTCACGGGCGTCAAAGAAACTGGAGAAGAGGAGGTAAGGGAGGCGCGCAACGGAGTCGGCTGTGGTGGTCCTCTGTACCATTGGCGCTCACACACACGCACCTCACCCAGCCACTCCCACACCCTTTACGGCATTCGTTATCGTTTCGCGAGTCGGACAAAGCGTCACAGCTGCTGCTCAGCGTTGCTCCTGGGCATTCTTGTGCTCTCCCTCCATCTGTGTCTCACCATCACCACCCCCTCTCCATCTCATGTATGTTCTCGCACATCTTTGCACACGCGCAGGCACACGCAGGGCAGACGAAGAGGAAGCTCGAAGAGCAGCCGAGGTGAAGAGAGGCAGATGAGAGCACGCGATCTGGTGTGCACCTCTTCTGCTAATTTTTCGTGTTCTTTGTTGCTTGGTCTCGCTGTCGCCTCCGGCCATCACCAGCGGCACCGGCACACACACACACACACACACACATACGTACGTACACGCACATAGCAGGAGAGCACCCGTCCTGTGCCTCGGCCAAGCGCATATAAAAGAGGGACAAGACAAGCGCGCTCGGTCCTGTGTGGCCTGTGTGCTGGCGTTGACCGGAGGGAGGGGCGCGGGAGGGGGGAGGGGGGAGGGGGGGGGCTGTGCATCACGAGCCCACCTCTCCTATCTCTCCCTCTCGCCTTTACGCCGGCCCACGTCCCTGGTGCTCACATTATCGCGCGCTTTCCCTTGCTCCCACACTCCCTTGCTGCTGCTGCTGCCTACCCGCTTTGCAAGTGTGCGAGAATACGGCCGCTGACTGCGTGGGATGACTTCTTGCGTTGCTTTCTTCGTTGTTCTTCTGCTTTTCGCTTGGTTTTTTTTGTACAAAACGACGTGCGCGAGGTACCCAGGGAGTCCACACGTGTACACACACACGCGCGCGCGCTGGCAAACCGCCTTGCCTCTTTTGCGCCTTTTGTCTCGCTCAGATCTCGACGAGGACGGCTCTCTGAAATTCCTTTTGTGTACACTTTCCAACACGGTTGCCGATCCAGCGCCTCTGAACATATAGAAAAAAAACGAAGCGGGTGAGGGAGGCAGGGAGGAGGGGAGGGGGTCAGTGAGTAAGCAGACGAAACATTGAAGCAAGGAGATCCTCGATACAGAATCCGGCGTCTGCACAGCAGCAAGGCGTCCGTCCCTCGCCTGTGTGTGTGTGTGTGTGTGTGTGTGTGTGTGTGTGTGTGTGCGTGCATGTAGGGGGAAAGGGGCGGAGAGGATACACCACCCAGGAGGAGCTGCGGCGCCCCTGTTCACAGACACAAGGAAAAAGAAAAGCCACCCTGGTGGCACACGCTAACGCCTTCACAGTGCACAGCTTGTACGACAGCTCCAAGTTCTTTATTTTTTTTTTCTGTTTCTCGTAGTTTCCCTTCCTGCTCCTCCTGTCGTCGCGTGCGTTGGCGAGTCCTGAAGTGGCGTCGTCACTGAAGCGAAAGAGGAGGCACCTCACTGTTAACTTCACACTCTCGACACACGCACACATACATACATCCACAGAAGAGCAAGCCGTACCCCCTCCCTCCTCGCGTTATCCTCAGGGAAGGCGGATGCCGGTGCCTTGGCAGCCATGACCCACGTGACTGCTCCGAACCCAACCTCGCACACCACGACGTTGCCGCGGAGCTGCTTGTACGTGTGGGTGGTGGGCAACCCGATCAGTGGCGGCGCACGAGGTGCGGTGCTGCTGGATCGAGTTGAGACACTGTTCTCCGAGTCTTTTGGCAGAGGTACAGTGCACACCACAGACAGCAGCAACCTCTTGCGCATCCTTTCCTTGCACCAGCCGGTGTCAGGGTCTTCATCGGAAGGGATGGAAAATGGAGCACACGGGCGCAGCCCTGAAGCGCCATCGGCATCAGCGTGGGGGCCGGCGGCTGGCTCGGCACCACCATACTCGTCGGCTGTGAGTGCTGTATGGAATGTCACAGCAGCGGCCATGCCGGCGACCCCAGCCGACTGCGCACTGTCATCCATAGCATCCTCCGTTAGTGGTGTCGCGCTGCGTACGCTTATCGTTCGCACGAACCAATGCGGGCACTTGAAGCCGCTGAGTCACGCGCTCAGCCAACTCATTCTGTGCTCGCGTCTCGACGACGATCGCCAGCGGCAGCCGCAGGGTCCCGCGCTCTCTTCCACGCAGCGCAGCGCCAGCGCTTCGGCAACTCTAGGGAACGGCAAGGGCGAGCGCGAATTGTCGCCGCTAGACATCGAAAGAACCTCCGCCACGTACCAGCGCGCACGTAGCAGTCGTCCAGAGCAGCCGTCCACGCATCACGTTATTCTCATTGTTGGTGGCGACGGGACACTCAGCGAGGTCACGAATGGACTGTGCGAGGGAACGCTAGCCGGGTTCACACAGCTTGCACTGAGCGGCGGTTCTGGCGCCGACGCTGCCGCAGCCACATCGCACGCACACGTTGAGCGCGAGGCGGCGGTGTTGTCGCACCTTCTTCCCGCTGTTCTGTATCTGTCGGGAGGGACTGGCTCCGACTTTGCCAAGCTTGGATTATGTTGCCGCACTCCAGAGGACGCTCTGCGAGTCGTGCGCGACGGACTCGCACGGAAGCTCTGCCCTGACACTAGCAGCCGCGTCGGCGACGATAGAGCACGCGTTGATAGCGAGGGTTGCAGAGCTATGGCTTCGAGCTCACCTGCTGCGCGGCAAAGTGTATCTGCGCCATCCGGGTTGTTCGCGTGTGCTGCGTACGCGGTTGATGTCGGCCGGATCGAGTTTCTGCGCACTGGCACACGACACTTCTTCATCAATGAGTGCTCCACTGGCATGTCATGCGACGTCATCCAGCGCGGGGAGCGGCTTAAGCACTGGCGATGGATCTCCATGCTAGGCGGTCTGGTGCTGTTTGCCGCGTCATCCTTTGTGTCACTGCTGCTCATGAGCCCGAAGCCACTGTACATCTGCAAGCTCCCCCCACGTGTGCCGCTGTCCGTCGCCTCGGCGGCCTGGACGGAAGACATCGGCACGGAGGGCGAGGCAACGGAGACCGGCGCGAGCCCAGAGCAGGCGAGCAAGGAAAGCATTGGCGGCAGCGACAACTACGTAGCTGGGGTGTGCAGCAGCGACACGGACTGCAATCCGATCTCCACAAGCCCGCTCTCCGAGGCGGCGTCAACTTCGCCGTTGGGATGGCCCCACTCCCTCACGTCGCTTGCCCCCTTTGCACACTTGAGCAAGCAGCTGGGGCGGTTGCATGCGCGACTGCGGCGGAGTGCGCACGTGGAGCCGAGGCCAGACCCTCCTGGTCGCCACTCAGACGCTTCCCGCGACACATCTACAAAGTACTGCACTCGGCTTGCAGCGCCAGCGGCTCAAGCCAAGAGCGGCGCGGCGGCGTACACGCTGCATGCGCGCACGCCAATGCCGCCTTTACATGCCAAGAAGGTTCGATGTACGCTTCAGACCCCCTCCCGTCAAATCCTGCAGCTCCTCGACATCAGCCCCGACGAACTTCAGGTGCACCGTATGCACCAAAAGCAGCGTGATACCGGGGCGCCGGCGATCACTTCCAGCACCGACTTAATCACCGTCACCTCGATGAAGGGCATGAGTAGGGACACCACGAGCAAAGGCGCCGCCCCCGCCACGAGCTCAGGGGGGGACGAGGAGCAACATGAACATGTGCGCCGAAAGCTGAATGCGCAGATTCGCAGCGATGACTCCATTGGCGAGCACCACTGTCGCGCAGACAGTGGGGCCCTGTATGTCGACTCCGCGGCCGGCAGAGGTGGCGACGCGTGGCCACACGACGTCAATGATGATCATCTCATGTCGCTGACGTGGGTGGAGATGCCGTCGTCCATGGTAGCCTTCGCGAACGGTCGCTGGTACGGTGGAGGCATGCTCGTCGCACCGCACGCGGATCCAACAGACGGACTGCTCAGCTGCACGAACTGGGTAGCGACGATCCTGCCCTTTCTCTTCGGCGCTCCCTCCCTATACACGGGACGGCACGTGCACTGGCGCAGCACGAGCGTCTTTGACGGCGAGCGGTTTCTCGTTACGAACGGCCCCCCTCCCACTACCGCCGAGGCTACAACAACATATCTGGACAGCTTAGCAGACGCGCCTCTGGATGCAGACGAAGCGCTGTACATGGAGGCGGACGGCGAAGTGCTGGAAGCAGCGCCGGCCATTGTGGAGCTTTCCGGCAAGCTTATCTTTCTCGTTCCAAGCACAGCTACGGTGTGCCTTGGCAGTGCAGCTCCCGGCACAACTCGCGAGCGTCTTGCCGCGCAGCAGCAGCAACAGTACGACGGCGGCGCGCGTTTGTTATCGACCGACTCCGACGTAGCGTTGTACACTCCCGGTCGACAACTTCGCAGCCTTCGCGACGGACTCGGCAGCTTGCTGAAGCGGCTGGCGGACTATGCGCAGCAGTGGATCGGCAAAGGCGGTCGTAGACGCGCCGTCAATAGTAGCGGCAGGGCTAATACGCGCTTCTGAAGCACACGCTATATGAGAGCGCGCGATGGCTTTGAAGGCGTGTTTGTATCTCGGAGCGCACTTTACGTTGAAGGGGGAGGGAGGAAGGTAGGTGGCAGGAAGAAGGCACACGCAGCACGCGGTTCATAGCGGGGGACGGATACCTTTGCCTCTCTTGCATCTTTTCCTCCTCCCCCTCCCTGCGCGTGTGCGTGTGCCACCCTCCAGAACATCATCATCATCATCCTCTCCCTTTGCTACGTGTGCATCTTCGCATCACGGATGCCCATTCGTGTGCCCTTCTTCCTTGGGCTATTTTGCGTTTTCTTTTCTTTCAGGCCCTCGCTCGGCCACCACCATCACCCCCTTCTCCTCCTCACCCCCCCCTCCCCGCGGAGACAGAGGAAGAACAGCTACACGTCTGCGCACGGTGAATGGCATGCGTTGCGCATGCAGACGCGCGTCCGTCGTCTTTATATATATCTTTACATCTCTCCTCCTCCCTTCCTCGAAGGCCATGTAGAGAGCGCAACGAGGAAGGACATCCATTGCGGTGCGCACGCACACACACACTCACACACACACGCGCGCACACCTCACAAGTGGAAGGGGTCGAGGGGGGGCATGAACATATACGCACGCACGCGCTCGCGCTATGAGGAAGGCAAAGAGCGAGGCGACATCCATGAGGTATGTGCCTTGGCCGCCCTCAGGTGTGCAAGTGCGCCCAAGATTCGGAAAATGCAACGGCTGCATCCCTTGCCCTTTGTTTTCGCGGAGATGCACACGTAGCATGGTCCGTTCAACCTATTCACTAGCTCTTCTCTTTACATGTATACGTCTCTTGCCGAGGTGCTTCGAGCAGAAAAACATCTGGCGCTGCCTCTCCATCCTCCTCTCGCTCGCTCACGGTTTTTTGAGCGTCTGTGATGGCCGCTGCGCTTCACACTCTTCTGCCGTTCCCTTGCCCCTCCTACATCGCTTCCTCACCACCTCTCCCCTCCCCATCAAAGCTGTGGCTGGCAGCGCTAGCGTGACAGACGGACTCGTCGCTGCTTCGCGTAAGACACGATTCAAGGCTCAAAACGTATACGTACACACACACGCACACGCACACGCACCACCGACCGACAGCATCCACGTTGGGCGCGCCGTCCGGGCGCCATCATGCCCTTTTCTGTCGTCATCCCTTACGTTAGTTTTCGTTTTTTTCCCTAGACCTACTTAGAAGCACACTTGCAGGCGCACACATTAACTTCTCCGCACACCATCCTCAGACCTTATCCACCACCCACTCACAGACACGCGCACACGTACACCTCTGTACCAGGGCCTCTGTGTGTCTGCTGCTTGCCGCCATCCCACCACCACCTCCTCCTCCTCTAGATCTGCAGCTGTGTACTTTCCGTTGCGCTCGACGCATCGGCGTGGGCCTTCGCCGACCCTGCACCCCCCCCTTCCCCATCCCCAACTAAGCGACCACCGCAGATAGGATGATCTTTATCGAGCCGGATGTGGACTGCTTCCGGCTGCACCTGCGCGACGTGCACGTGCCAGTACCAGTTCTCGAGCAAGCCCCGGACACCATCGCGGCTGCAACGGCCTCAGCGCCAACGTCGGCGCGCGCTACTGGGGTGCCTCAGTGCAAGGAGCTAAATGATGGCGACCACGACGCGCCTCTGCCACACAAGGGCTTGAAGGTGGCGACAGCGACGGAGACAGCAACTGTCAGGCGTCCTGACTCTGCCGCGCCCTCCGTCTCGCCCTCTACTGATCCCTCAAAGGTGCTGGCAGCCGAGCGAGAGCACTTGCACCGGTGCGAGAGCGGCAACGACAACGACCGCGGCCTCTTGGAGGATGAGGCCCCCTCGTGCGCCAAGATAACCCTCGAGGAACGCGCCGACGCTGTGCATCGAGCGCTGTTGAGCGCGCTGCACGCCCGCTTCCCCTACGAGGCCGTCGACACGCTCGAGTACGCCTACATTCTCGTTGTCACGCACCACGTCGCCCCGTTGCTTGCCAGCCAGGCCTTCAACGAGGGTGAATTGGGTGGTCTCACCTCCTTCAGCGGCCTCCTGCCGGAGGAGCTGCGCTATCGCACTTTTCCATCCCACCTCAACGCCGTCCTCGATCCGGCGTCAGCCTTCGCAGCCGCAACGACCTCCGCGAAGCCGGTGTCGCCAGAGACAACGAGTGGAGTAGCAGCTGACTCCGCCGCCGCGCCATCGGCGACTCGACCGTCCATCCGCGTCACGGACGACGATGCAGCCGCTCGCGCGGCACAGGAGAAAGAGAGCGCCGCTCGCGCCACTGCGCAAGTGCTGCACAACGTCGTCACGACACCTCCCTTCTTCGACTCGATCTTTCTACTCTCCCGTGCCCTGACCCCAGAACAGCAGGCGCTATATTACGAGGTGCAGCTCAGTGGTCGCTGCCCCGTCCGCTGTGAAGCCGTGCACCGAGGCAGCGGCACCAACACGCAGATGGAGTCCTTCTCTGTCATCCAGGGCCGCTTCGTCCACTGCGTGCCAGCGGACGGCGGTGGCGGCGGCAGTGTGGGGACAAAAGCCGCGACTGCCACCACTTCGAACAGCGGCCTTCGCCGCGTGGCAGGTGAAAGCCAAGGCTACAGAGTGCCATCCTCGGAGCCCAACGGCGATGGGCCTGCAGAAGGGGCATCGCCGCCAACGACATTGCCGGCGGCTCGCTCACTCTACTTCTCCGTCTACCGTATTCCTCTTACCCGCTTTCGCCCTGCCGAGCAGCAGTACTACACGAGCCAACGCGAGGAGCTGCGGTGGCGTCAGCGGCACCGCTGCCGGTCGAGCTATCGCAAGTTGCAGCGAAACGGGCAGCCTGTCGAGCAGGCGTCCAGTGCTGCAATACCGTCGTGCGGTTCGTGGCGTCGCCCGCAGAGAGAGAGCGGCAGTGTCGACGCTGCTCGCGACGCATGCGGCTGCAGTTGCAGCAGCGAGAGTGAGAGCGAGAGCGAGGACGATGAAGAGGACTGGGAGGGAGAGGTCGATCGTTCAACGGGGAAGGCAGTTTCTTCGCCATTCAGCGCCAAGTCACGGCGTACCCGCGACGTGGCCGATGCGATCGACAGGCTCCTCTGCAGCGAAGGTCATGGTGTTCACGACGCGGCGGAACAGACGTCAACGGCGGAGCAGCGCAGCGCAGCTCGCTTCTTCCGAACCTGTCACGAGGTGCTCACAAACTACGCGATGGCGCATTCGCCGTATGCGGCGACGGGCGCAGTGGAAAACGAAGAACCGGCAGCGAGGACGAAAGCGGCAACACACGGCGCGCCCTCCCCGTCGTCGCCCGCCACGACAGCAGCCGTGCTTTCTTCTGAACATCAGCGGCAGCTGCACCCCCGAATGCCGTGGTTCCCACGCCGATTCCCTGGCGTCTCTTACGTTGGTGTCACCCGTCTCCTCTACTCGCTGGCCCCGTGCGACTGCTACCACTTGGTGATGAAGGACCACAACCCTTTCTACTACGCGAACTCGCGTCGCGCTTCTTACGAGTCGCAGACTGTGCCGCTCTGCCTCGTCTCAGACGCCTCATCCGAGACCGGTGGCAGCGGAGGCGGCGCGCTGCAGCTGGCACAGCGTAAATCAAATTCGTTGCCGCGTGCACGGTCGCCTGAGCCAGGCTTGACAGAGCAGACGTTGTTGCGAGGTCGCACGGTACCGGGCCCCAGGACCGACACGCTGGCCGTCGCCGATGGTGCTGGTGGCGTGCCAGCTGGCAGTGGCCGGGAGGGCCTGGTGTCTACTCCGTTTCCGTCTCGCGCGCCCTCTCCCGAGCGTGCCAACCAAACGTCTTCCCAGGCCCGGGTAGCGGCCGCAGCGACAAAGCACGCCACGTCGAATCCCCCGCACTCGTCAGCATCGCCGCAGTCGCGCGGAAGCCTCGTCTCGGCCACGGACGGGTTCCTCCGTGTGTCGGCGTCTCTCGTCTGCAACAACATCTCCGGGAACCCACAAGCGAGACAGCAAAGCCTCACGGAGAAGGGGGTCCGCATCCCCAGCTTTCTCTTACCTGATAATGTGCGCACCAGGGGTGGCACTGGCGCGGGCCCGAGCTGTCGAAATCCGTATGACGCCGCTTCGGCAGACGGCGGCGCCGCTACCGCCGCCGTGAACCTCTTCAAGGCACTTTCGCAGTCGTCGCTCGCGCAGCACAAGCTGCGGTACGGCTGCATACGCTCCGTCATCTCTGTCGCCGTGTTGGACAGCTCGCCGCGGATGTCAGACGGCAGCCCTGCCGTCTGCAGCGGCGGCGGTGCGAGCTCGGACGGGGCTCGACGGGGCGGTACCCTTGAGGCGACGCAGATGCAACTCAGCCAGCACTACTGCTGCCGCGGCCTCGTCGACCACACGTGGCTCTCCATCCCCGTGCAGCGCACGCCAGCGGCGCAGGACGCGATTCAGTGGATGCCGGTGATGCTCGGCTCCACTGACTGCGTGAGCGACGTCGGGTTGCGGACAGCCGTGCATCTCGGCATTTTCCCTCGTGCGTCACCGCCGTCGTGCGGTGCGAGTAGCGGCCCTGCCGGTCTCATGCCTGCATGCTTGGCCACGCCAGCAGACCAGCTTGACGGAGTTCGGCCAGCCCGTGAAGGTGCGCTGTCGTCGCTGAAGCCGTTTAGGTTCAGGAGGGAGAACCCTACTGCGGCACTGAGGCAGACGGTGAGCAGTGGTGCCGCCGCTGCTGCCGACAACGCCCTCGCAGGTGCCAGAGTTTCAAACGACAAGAAGGGCATGAGCAATGCGATGCCTCCAGTGGCACCACTTCGAGCGCGCCCCGTCAACAGTGCTGACGACAGTGTCACTGCTGCCATCAGCCTCGGAGCGTTTCCACGAAAGATTCAGGAGAGCAGTCCATCGGCGCAGGGCGGAGAAGCGTATGGAAGAGACGCAGCCTCTGCACCCGCTACTAGGATCGCCGAGGCGCGGTCGTCCACGTTCGGTGCGGTGGGTCGATTAGAGCAAGCCCGCACGCCGCTGGCCTCCCTCACCACCCTTCCCAAGACAGGCGATGTAGCACTTGCTTTCGACTCCACTGGAGGCAGCCAGTCCCACGCGGTGCCGCCGCGCAGTACCACACCGTGGGACCGCCTGTCCTTCACGGCGACGACGACGACGGCCGAGAATGGCGAGATGGGCAGCGAACATGCCCACGTGGACATCGATAATGAAGAGGAGCAAGTGCGTGCCCCTACCCCTCCTGCGACGGCCACGTCGGTGCGGATCGAGCGTGGTGGTATCGCACTTACCTTTGACGCGGGGTCAGCGCAGCAACGGAAACCGCCGTCATCCTCTGCGGCCGGTGGCGCACCAACGGCATGCCGACGGAGCAGCAACCCGACCACTGTGAGTGCTCGCTGCTCTGCGGGGTTTCCGCGCAACTGCAGCAGGTATGAGGACGGTGTGATGAAGGGCACAGACCACAACGAAGAGTCCGTCGTGGTGACTTCGGACTTCTCTGACGGCGACGGCGATGATCCTGAGCGTCGCCTGTCGCCGTCCGGCGCCCGTACACCCGCAAGAACACCGCAGGCGTTGGCGCGGACGCCACCGCGAGGCAACAAGATGGCACGCATGTTGGCGGCAGCCGAGGATGCGGACAAGGAACGCCGTCGTGGTGGCGGTTCGAAGGCTAGCGAGCGAGCCAGCGGCGCCATCACAGCGGTTCTACAAAGCTATTCCGCCGGAACTCGCGGTTCACCACAGGCGTCAACGAGGATAATCAGCTGGGCCGACAAGTCCCTTCCAAACGCATCGGCAACGAGGACCGGCAACCGCAGCGGCGGAAGCCTACACTTTTCATCCGTCTTCCACACGGCAGTGGATGGCACGGCAATGGCGGACAAGGAGCAGCTCGATGCGAACCGCAGCGTACGCGGACGTGGCGCAGCGTTGATGCCGGCAACGTATGGGGCGGCAGCGGAGCGCCGTGCCGGGGTGTTCGGCACCGGCGGCAGTACTAGCGTCAACAGGAGCAGCGGGCCTCTACCACCCAGCCTCTCGGCCCCCCGCTCCAATCCCTTTCTTCTCCAGCTTCACAGGACGCCAGCTGCGAACAGCAGCCAACCGTACCTCATAGATGCGGGCACACCACCGCGTCCCTCGCCGCTACCACGTTGCTTCGCGGGATGCACTCCATTCCAACCTGCCAGCGGACTGCCCCAACACGTACCGCAACACCAGCACCAGACACCAATCCCGGCCAGTCGCCCCACAAGCGTCAGTGCAACGCCAACGCAGCGCTTCTCTGTTCCCTTCGCGCTGTTTGGCCAGGGCGCGGCGTTGCGCTACCAAACAACGGCACCGACGCTGGAGCAGCAACTGCTGCCGCACACACACCAGCACGGCGCAGGTGTAACCGGCTTCGCCGCCGTCGCCGCCGCACCGCACGCGCGCGTCCCGCCGTCGACTCTGAACCTCTCCGCCTCTGGCGTGTCGCTTAGCAGCAATAGCGGCTCGGGAAGCATGTGCCTGCCACTCCGGCAGCACCCATCAGCGTCGCCGCCGCCGCAGGAGTGCTTCTTTGACGACCCCGCTGCTCTACGTACAACGTGCGAAACGCGGGAACTCCGTCGTGGCACTGCGAGCACCGCTACACCGACGGCCACTAGCGACTGCAGCACCGCTCCGCGCGGTGCGCAGAGTGCGGCCAGCGCACCATCCTACTTTGCCATGGCGTGGAACGCGCGGCAGACGGCACAGGGGGCACCACAGCAGATTGCGCAGCAACAACAGCGCCTCTCAGGCGGCATCGCGGAGCACCCCTTATCATCCGCCTGGCTCTCTCCTCTGCCACGACACGCAACACACGAGCAAGCGCAGGCGCCACAGTCGCGTCCCCGCATCTCCTTCTACCCTCTGGCGCCGCTGCAGGGTCCGCCATTTCCGTTCGCCGCTGCGCGGGGCGCGCCGTCGTCGTCGTCGGCGGCGCCGCTGTTGAACCCAAGTGACTACTACACGCCCCCAGCGCGGCAAACCATCGGCGCTGGTCGCCTCTCGTTGTTCTCGTCTCCTCTGGCACCACGCCGTGGCAGTGGTGGTGGTGGCCCAGCCACCCCGGCAGTCAATGCGTGTGGTCTAAGTCGTACCCTCTTCATCGACGAGTACGATGACGGGGCTACCACAGCCGGCTCAGCGTCACACCTCCGCGACGATGTTCGGGCGGCAAGCCGTGTGCGGCCGCGTGGCGTCTCGGCGATGGATGCCGCGTGGTGGCAGCCCGTTCGCGAGTTAACCTCCGCGCCGAATCTCCGCCACGGACCTGCAGCGCCGGCAGCGGGTCATTCGCGCTCCAGCACGAGCGCGCTGCGCTTGTCTGGTGCCGACCAGCCGTACAACCTTCCGCTGGGCTCCACCTCGAACCCTCACGGCCATCACGGCGACCTTTGGGGTGATTGCGGTGGATGTCGCAAAGTCTGCGCCACCGCAGCCGGCGATGCCGCCTTGCAGCAACCCAGTCGGCACTCCTACTACCACGGGGAAGCCTCATCGCTAGGCCGTGGAACGGCTACTGCGCCTGTGCGCACCGGCAGGGCCGCCGTGCCGCCGCTGCCGACATCGCGTCTCAGTGACTTCAAAATAGATGCGAGGAACGCCGAAAGTCGAAACGTGGAAGACGCCTACGTTGAGGAGCTCTCGCTCTCTCCCGTGACGCCGCACCGCACGCAGATGCGGACGCCGTTCGCGGTGCGTCGTGCCCGTCGCGCAGCGGCTACCACAGTCCCCAGTTTTGGACTGCCGTCCCGTCGTCGCCCTCCTCTTGCTCCGCGCAGTGCCGGTCCCGATACCGCCTGCGACCCCTCGTGTGACTGTGCGGACGGGAATGAACGGGGCACGTTTCGCTCCCACTACGGTGCCGCCACGCCATCCTCCACAGCGGCGTGGCGCGATGGCTTGTCGGTCCGTGAGCGAGTTCAGCTGCGCCGGCGGCAGTTAGACAAGGAGGAGCGACTGGCCAGCTATCAGGCGCACCTGCAGGAGAACTACCTCTGCGGGTCGATGCCGAAGCGCTACTGCTTCGAAAGACAGACAGGCGGTGGCGTAGCGCGAGAGAGTGGCGTGACAGGGAGCAGGGAGCAGCAGCAGCAGTCCGCCGCTGGCGGCTACGCAATGTGGACACCGAGAACGACTGCTGTGCCGCCCGCTGGGGGTGAAACACCAGCGGTGTCGCACGTGGGGAGAAGTGCGCGGAACTTCAGCCTTGGTGTGCACTCCTCCGCGCCCGTGTCGACGGCGACGTCAGCGCCACGCGACGCAAGCTCGCTCCTCCAGAGACCGCCAACGGCGTCTGCCTCGACTGCGTCCGGGGCCAGTGGGACAGATGTCGATGCAGCGCGGGTCTGCCAAGCTGAGGCACATCTTCGTCAGCAGGGCAGCAAGCAGTCACATATAGAAGCTCGGCAGCAGATGGAGGCGCTCGCCGATGGCGCTGCTGCCGCACGACTTGCGACAGGGGTCAACGTGAGCTTTACGCTGCGCGACGTGGCTACCGTTTTCCTTCGACTGCCAAGCACCTCCCTGCATGCGTTGCGGACACCCGGGGCGGAGCCGTGGCATGTCAGCGGTGGTGCTCGCCTCGACGTGATGGATGTATGTGACGCGGTCTGTCGCACCGAGGGTGTGTCGTGCTTTCTCTCCCGAAAGCCCACGCAGTTGCGGGGTGGGTGGGCGAGCTATCTGGAACGCATCAACCTCTACCAAGAGCCCTTCTTCCTGCGTGATCAGGCGTTTGTGCTCCTCCTACCCGTCCCGCACGTGCCAACGCTGAAGGTGTGCGTCGCGATCCACAACATCAATGACCTGCTGGCGCTTGTGTGCCAGACGCCGTTGGTGCGGATTTTACCGACAGCTGAGGAGACGTGGATGCGGGAGCGTCAGTACGGATTCGAAGATGCAAACGACGATGCAGAGGGACGACAGGATGGTGCGGCGATGGTTGTCGCGGAGCGGCGGTGGGTCTTTGGGCTTTTCACAACTCGACGGCTCGTCCCTGCCGCTGACGCACGTGCGTCACGCAAAGCCCAGCAACAGCTGCCGTCACCCAAGGACGATGACGTGACACGTCGAGAAAAGTGCCGTCAGCTGCGTCGCGACTATCAGGTGGATGGGCTGTGCCTTACGTGGCGCCACCGAGTCCGACTGTGGTACGCGCTGCTGCGGGCAGGGTTGAGCTGCCACGCACTTCCAGCATGCACGTCGCCACTCTTGGCCGACCCCGTCGCGTGCAAAGCGAGGTGCGCGCTGTTGTGTGACCGCATCGTCGCCTACGCTGTGGCGCATCACCGGCTGGAAACACTCAAGGCCATACGGCAGTCGTACCTCGAGACGCGCGCCGCGGAACTGTCGAAGCAGTGGGTGTTGAAGCTGTGTCATCGAGCACATCACGGAACGGCCCGCGGGATTCAACTTGGTGGGGCGGATGGCAGCAGCAGCAGCCGTATGGCGGCAAGACACTTGCGGTGCACTCCGTCGCCGCTGCTGCTCCCGTCCGTGCCCACGCGACCGCAGCGGCGGTTTTTAGGCCTCGGCGATGATGGTGTCGATAGCACGGTGCACCAAGGACTCTATCCCGTAACGTGGGGCAGGGCTTGTGATTCAACTCTGAGGACGGGCCTTCATGACCGCTGCAGCAGCACTGACGAGGCTGCCCGAGACCCGCGAGTGACGCGCGGCGGAGTCGCCTCCGCCCTGGAAACACCGTCGACCGCATGGGACAGGCCTCTATTCGTCACTTCGACTTCAGCAGCGCCTCTCCACAGCGGGCACTTCGAGGCCAGCAGGCGGAGGTTTGACGATCGCGGTGACGAGCGGCAGCAGCGGGCAGGAACACCGATACCGCCTCGATCCTCCGCAATCGGGGGTATCTCACGCACTCATCCCACTCTGCGACAGCGCAGCTCCTCGCGCGATAGGCGGGCAACGCCGCCACCGCTGCGCACGACGCGCTCGATGCAGCTGCGACTCGCCGCTAACCAACGTGTGGCCGCCGGTGACGCGCCGGTATCCTCCCTGCGCCACGCCACGCACGCATCGGTGCTGGGAGAAGGTCGCCTGGCATTCAACGATGGCGAGCAATATAGCGACGCGTTCGGTCTGCACTCGCGCCGTAGCTTCACACCCCCTCCTCGCCCGCCCCCTAGTCGACCACCCTCACCACAGCAGCAGCTGCAGCCTCGGTGGGACGATGGCTTCGGCGCTGGCGCCACGTCGACGTGGGCCGCCAACGGTCGCGATGGGGCGGTCGACGTTGCATGGCAGCGTGCACACACCTGCAGCAATGCTGTGGCGACCAGCTGCAGACGCAGCAGCACCCTCGCTAGGCCGGTGGCGGGTGCACCTGGAATCGCCTCCGTCAACGTCCCCCACGACGTTGAGGCGGGCAGCCACCCATACGCTGGCGACGGCGCACTTGGGGCGATGCGTGCCGCTCGAAGCGCGACGGTAGCGGCGGCTCACGAGAGCCACGCGTCGAGTGCTACGTCGCACGGGTTGTTTTCACCCGCTGCATCCACGGTGGCGCCCTACGCTAGTGGTACGTCTATTGCCCCGTCATCGGGCGCACAGGTCACGGCTGCGGCAGGAAACTGCGCACATCGCGTCATGCTCTCCTCGACCGCCGCCTCTAGCCTTGCACTCAGCGCGGCCGCGGCATCCACCGACTTGGACCCTATCCTGCGTGTAGATCGTGATGACGCCTTGGCGAGCGCGCTGGACGGTCTCACCGAGCACCGCGCCGCGAACATTGCGCCGCCGCTGGTAGCCGTGCTGTCCATTGTGCCCCTCGCAGCGCAGCCTGTGCGCGGCGCAGGTGCGGGCGTGGTCGAGGACGGTGATGCCGAAACGGTCAACCCTGCTGACACCGGTGCAGTATCGCCGTTGTACCCCGGCTTCATTCGAACCCCGGTGGAGGTGCAGCAGCGCCTTGCTCAGCCGTTCAACCTCTCCATCGCACAGGTGCAGCAGCTGCTCCAGTGGCAGTGGGAGCATCACCAGCATTCCTACACGCTGATGCCGCTTCCTCTCTTCGCTGGCGCGGCAGCCGGTCCTACGGAGGTGGACTTCTCGCTCAGGTTCTGCTCGTCCCAGGAGAGCGTGGGCTCGATGAGCCGTGGCGAGCTGGATGAGCAGGCATCGGCTGCGTCGCCGTCCTACGCCGTCTCGCCGCTGGCGCGCGAGCTACTGCTACACCTGCTGCGGTGGTCCTGGCTGCTGCCAATCGACTATGAGGCGAGCCGGCGCAGCCGACGTCATCGACTGGCCGCCACCACCATCAGCGGCCTTCCTTCTCTTCTTCGCCGCCTCACTTCGCCGTCACCGCTCCGTTGTCCCCGATGGCGCATGCTGGCGCTCATCGCGCTCCTTGTTACCGCGTCGGAGCACTCAGCCTGGTGCCTTGGGGCTCTTCTCTGTTGTGGCGTCGGCTACTGCACTTTGAACTGTGTGACAGCTGGCTTGCTGACGCGGCTGCCTTCGCACCGTGGTGCGAGTAGCCGCCGCAGTCGCGGCGGATATCGTCCATGGCGGTGGTGGTGGGGCAGGCGGGGCACTGACGCGGCGGATGTGTGCTCCCGAGGGCACCGCCGCTCTGCCTCTCGCCTCTTGCGCTGCCCTTCGTCCGCGCTGCAAGACAGCGTCCCACCCATCGACGACCGTGTGAGCCTTCTCTACTCCCTCGGTGAGTCCGCGACGCATGAGATGCTCGAGCGGCGACGGGTGCATTTTTCAGCGCAGGCGGTGCTCGTGCGCGTGCTGCGCCTGCAGAGCGCGGCTGCTTCGCTCCTGAGTCGGCTACAGCTCTTCTTCTACGGCTACTCCACAGCGTTGTCGCTCTGGGTGGCACTGCTGCTCCTTGCGTACGCCCTCTTGTACGTGGTGTACCTGGAAGCAGTGCTCACGGTGCAGCGAAGCGCAGGCGGTGCGGTGTGGTCAGCAGAGTGTGACGGTTACGCGAACGCCGGGACAGTGTGGGCGTTTTGGCAAGCCACAAGGAGGATTCCGCATGTTATGTGGTGGAACACCAACGCCGCATCAACGACATCATTCGGCCCCCCTCAATCGGCGGCATCTGCGCTCGCGGGGGCTACCTGGCGCGAGGTGCTCGAGAGTGCTCGGTATATTCTCCTTCAGAGACAGCGGACTGTCGTGGATGGCGGCGATGAGCCTGCCGCTGCCGGAGTTGCGAGCGCATTGGAGACACAACTCTTCGGTGACAGCGATCCGGCAGTAGAGGCAATGGAGAGAACCGGCGGTAGTGCGGGGGCAGGGGCGGCACATGACCGCCATCGCAGCCCCTCCTATTTTTACCAGAACGGCAAGTACTTTGCGTACGACGCGAAGCCGCCGGCGTGGGCCAAGTCGGAGACCGGTGCCACACCAGGAGCGCGCTATGAGCGTGTGTCTGCACAACCGCAGCGACAGGAGCCGTCGCCGTCGGCGCGCGTCGTGCAGTCGCTGAGCGAGTGGTTCAGCCACATTGTCCAAGGCGGCGGCAGCGATTGTAATGATGGTAGTGGCAACTATCGGCCGTCCGCGCTTAACCACCACTCCGCCGACCCGATGGGCTCGAACTCAACATGCATGACGGCCAACAGCAGCGCCGGGTATGTGTGCCCCAACAAAGCGGCAGGCTCCTCAGTAGGGGACCCCAGCGTGCTCTGGTTCCTCGTTGTTGCCTACGTCGTCACGGTCTGTCTGCCGTGGTCGCCGTACCGGTGGTTGTGGCGGCGGGTGTGGAGTGTGCTGACGCACGACGACGCCCTGGCCAGGCGACCTCTCCTCACTGTGTGAAGGCTCGGTGTTGTCACCGCACATGTGATCTTCGTCTTGTATGAGTGAATCTCGATCTGCGCGTGTTGTCCATCTCCCCCCCGCCCTCACAGAGGTGACAGCGCCGGTGCGGTAAACGTGTGATCTCTTCGCCTGCGCACAGTGGCCGCTTGCCATCATCACAGCTTTCCGTGCTCGTCTAACATGGCCCCCGGAGACGTGTGGACGACGGAAGAGCGAGGAGGCAGTGAGCCGCTGCCGCTGCCGCTGCGCCCTTTCGTTCGTGCTCGCTTTGACGGATTAAGTAGACTGCGCAGACGTGTGTGTGGGTGTGGGTGTGGGCGCAGGCGCGCACAACACACCCTCAGTGAGCAAAAGGGCCGACGCGGATCAGGAGAAGCACCAAGCATATCACCACGCTAGTTGGCCGATGCGTGCACCCGCACTCTCGCTCGTTGCTCCTTGTGCGGGTGACCTTGACCGCTGGCGTGTGAATGAGTTTACCATTGTCAATCATGGAAGTTTTCGATGCGCGCTTGAGTCCGTGCATGGGTTGCCTTTACGCTGCGCTGCTGAGCGTTGTCGCGCACGTCCACCGTCTCTCCCTACATGCCCCGTGTGCGCGCGATCGCCATCCCCGCCACATCGAATGGCCGCCGGCGCACTTTCTCTCCCTTCCCCGCTGCCCTCCTCTTCCCTCCATCCTCATGCGCATGCGCGCATATATCTGCAACAGATTCTCATGCGCCAACGAATGGACGCTCAGGACAGCGGCGGCGGCGTCTTCGACACCTACGAGAAGCTCCGTCAAGCAAATTCAGAGAAGCTGCAGACCCTTCTCAGCCGCACCGCCCGCCGCACCACGGCGACAGGTGGCGGGGCGCAGCGTGTAAAGAAGTCTGCCTCCTTGACAGGGGACTACCTCGACTATGAGGATGACGCGTTCGCTGACAAGTGGATCAACCTCGGCATGGGGCTGATGGTGGCGCTGGCGCTCGTCCTCTTCTATGTGCTGTGGTTCACGGACTGGGTACGGTAAGGTGGCTGTATATGTCTGGAAGGTGCGAGGACTTCCTCCCGTCTCCGTGTCCGCTCGCATCCACGGCAACGACGTGCAGCGAGAGTGTGCATGTCTGTGCGGCTGGAGACAGCAAACGGAGAAAGACTCAGGGCGACAATGATCAGCCACGCTAAAGCAAAGTTTTTTCATTCTGCTCCCTCTCGGCCTCCCCACAGGGATCGGCCCGAGGCTCTCTTCTCTCTCCACGGTGGTGGGACCGGCTGAGTGCGGAGCGCATCCAGACGCCCGGCCTACGCCGCGCCTTCTCCGCTGATGACCTCGCACTCCTCACATCCTTCACAGCGAAAGACGTCATGCGAACCACACTACGATCCGCCAGCTGGAGGGCGGAGCACTGCGCACGGGAGCAGTTCGTCGAGCTGAGTGCCCCCAGAACGAGGTGCACACTCTTCGGTGCGCGACACCGCAGCCAACTGCAACTCTCCCCACTCACGCGAGGAGGTCACCTTGCGCACTTGGGGCGGCAGGTGTGCAGGCCGGATCACGGTGCCACCGCGCTGCCTCGGCAGCTCTCATGCGGGCATGCCGGCAGGCACACCCAGTCAGAAGCCGCCGCGGTGCTTTAGTGCCACCATGCACTCGCAGGCACCGCGGCAACAGGCTGCGGCCGCGCACTCGCTCTCCCTCCTCACGGCGCTCCGCACCGGCCCGATAGCGGTGGAGGATGGCGCATCGCGACGCATTGCGGCACAAGTGCCGGCGCTGCCGGCCCGTCTCTGGCCATTGGGAGCTGGTGCACAACGACGAGGCCGGCACGCTTGCAAAGTCGGCCATGCCAGAGGCGGGCGGGTTCAGGAGAGGGTGGAGTCCCCCCGCCGATACCCTCGAGGGCAGGACCCTGGACGCGGCGTGATTTGCATCGCGGCATGCTGTCCATCCGAGTCT
Source organism: Leishmania mexicana MHOM/GT/2001/U1103 (assembly GCF_000234665.1). Lineage (NCBI taxonomy): Eukaryota > Euglenozoa > Kinetoplastea > Trypanosomatida > Trypanosomatidae > Leishmania > Leishmania mexicana. The sequence goes on from NC_018323.1 coordinate 438,552, forward strand.
CCCGTTTGGCGCCGATCGCGCAGCACGCACCCGAGGGGAGGTGCGAGGAAAGGGCAAGACGAGCCGGTTGGTCGCATGGCCCCGATGCGACGCCAGGACGGCATGTCCCAGACGACGAGGATGCAGCTGTATCCCTGCGAAAGCGGGTGAGCTGTGGTTGTATGTGTATGTGTGTGTGCGTGCGTGCGAGTGCACTCGTGGACTTGGCTGTGGTGGACTTTCCGGGCACACTAAAGAAGAAGCCGAACGAACTGTGGAGGCGTGCGTCCGGAACGGCTGCTCTCGCCTCCATTATCCTTGCTCGCTCTTTCATTTGGCGCGGCGGCGTCTTTTGCTCTCCTCGACCTCCTCCTCCCTCCTCCCCCCTCCTGTGGGCTGCCCGCCTGCCCGTGCTCTCCTCATCTTACCGACACCCGCACTCCAACATCTATCCGCTCGTTGGTGGATAGGCACGCACCACTCCTGTGCGCAACGCTGATGGTTGCGCACGCTTCTCTTGCCTCTCGGTTCTACTTTTTCCTCCCTCAGCTCCTTGCGAAAGTGGCTACTGGCAAACCGTGTACCCCGGCGCACATTGCCCATCACACTTACTTGGAAACCCCGCATCACAGGTCACGATGAACGACTACGATGAACTCTACGAGGACGACTTCGAGGATGACGAGCTTGCCTCGGTCGCCGCCAAGTCGGTCTCGTGCCGCGCTGCATTCATGTCAACACCGCACCGCTCCGCCCCTGCCATCAACGGAACGGCCTCAAAGGGCGGAGCGGTAACCTCCACAGCCGTGGGCCATAGAGATGCCGCAGCTGAGTCTGGGATGGAGCCTGCTCCACAACGGCCCATGTGTTCCTTGGGTTCCAGCTTCTCCAGTTATCAATCATCTTCGGCTGACCCGCTGCTGCAGTCTGCACACGAGCTCTGCTCCTCCTCGTCGCACTCCTCGTCCACGTCGTCGTCCCGACAGCACAGGGACCCTACGCACCCTACCAATGACAGCGGCAAAATTCCATCTGACGCAGGATCTGTCAAAGCCCATCGAGCCTCGCCCAACACCAATGGCGCCAACGGTGTAGTGGTCGCGTCCGGTTTCGTTCGCGAGCCCACGTCGCTAAGCAATTTCGGCGCTGTTACCCCCGCCTCTGCGCGCCTCTCCGCTCCACAAACCCTTGAGCAGCGCGAGATCGCCTCTAGTGGCGCCGCAAAGGCGTACGTCAAGCTCGGCAGTGATGACGGGGTGCAGGTGATCGCCCGCATGGGTGGCGAGCAGCTGCGACCGATGTCTCTCTCCGAGGCGTCAGCGACCGAAACCGCGGCGTCCTCCTGTGCCTCCTTCCACTCAACGCCACATGCTTCCCTGTCGCCGGGCCGCGCTGGATCCTCGCGCCACGGTATGCCGAGTGTCGGGAGCGGCAGCGCTTCAGAAACGGGCGCAAAACACCCGCGACGCGTCAAGTTCGTGGGGCAGGCCTCGGGAAGCTCGTCGGACTCATCCTGCAGTAGCGACGATGATGGCGGTAGCGGCTGTGGGCGGCTCCACGGCACCTCTCCGCCCCCCTTCGCCTTCATCGCTGCACCCCCGGCAGCCGCAGTAGCGCCTGGCATTGAGGCACCGGCCGCGCGGAACGTCTCCGCCGAGCGCCGCCACTCCAGAAGCGGCTCGGTCACAACCCATAGTAGAAAAAAGTTGCTACACCAGTCGAACTACACCTCGGTGGATGTACTGGAAGCGGACGACGACCGCTGTCATCGTCGCACCCCGGCCGAGATCGACGCTGAAGCGGCCCCAGTCGATGATGAGGAGGAGGATCACGACGACGCAAACGCCAGCAACACCATGCCGCCCATGGCTGCAGTGGCAGGACAGCCGCAACGCTTGGCCCCCTCGCCGTCGGGTGCCCACTCGGACTCCTTCACGAGCCTCACCCCATCCGCCTCTGCGAGACCGTCGCCTACGAGCCACCAGGCCCCCTCTCTCCACACCACTACGACAGCGCCATCATCCTCAATAGCACAGACGACACGCTCCTCATCGAATCGTGCCCCGCTGCAGAGCGGGCCAGACAGCGTTGGTGCTCACCGCAACAGCCGTCCAAACAACTCGGTCTCCGCTGTGGCGTTGCAAGCCTCAAGCAGTAATGCCTCCCCATCTAGGCCCGCGTTATCCGAAGCGTCGCCAAAGACGCGAGCGACAAGCGGCACTGCATTTCGCGGGGCCATTCACCCGCGTCAGGTCACCACCGTTTGCAACGATACGATGGATGCACGGCGTTTCGATGGTGTCTACGACTCGAAGAGGTCATGTGACGACAGCGGTGAGGTCGACACCGACGAGGATCATATGGAGAAGCCACAGAAAGATGCGAGGTCGTCGAAACAACTGTCGTCGCCGCCGCTCCCGCCATCGAGGACCTCCCGGCTTTCGACCACGACGTTCGAAGATGCCTGTCTCTCTAAAGTGGGCACCGCAAAGACCAAAGGGCGCACGAACACGTCAACCACGGTTGCCAAGGACGGCGACGCACCCGAGTCGGGTGAGCGTGCGGCGCTGCTGGCGCGTGTGGCGCAGCTCCGCGAGGAAATGGCCACGTGGGACAGGCGCATTGCACGGCAGCACGCCTTAATGGGAGCAGAGGCGGGGAGGTCAGACGGTGCGGCAGTCTCCTCGTCAAAGTGTCGCTCTGCCGATGGTACAGGTGTGGCGCGGAGTCGCAGGGGCGCGAACGGCGGCAAGCGGCGCTCTGACTCGATGGAACAAGCGCTACACACGCAGGCCGACGCCAAGGGCGACGGTCGTCCCGCCAACGCACGACTCACGAAGCTGCGGCGGGAAAACGAGCAGCTCGAGGCCCAATACGCGCGCCAGGGCGCCGGCGGGGCGGAGATGAACGTGCAGGTGCTCGTGGTGCGAGCAGACACCCAGCTGCAAAAGGCTCGGCTGCGGCTAAAGGAAGTCACGGCCGTGCGCCGCGCTCTCGAACATCGCGACAAGCGTGCCGCCCACACCATCAAAGAGGTGCACCGTCGCATGCCGACGACTGATGAGCTGGAGGAGCGGCAGCACAACGAGGGTATTTACTCACTCAAGGGTCTGCTACGCACGGTGAAGGAGCTCAAGGAGAACCTCGAACGCACACGGGCGGCGACCAAGATGATGAAGGCCAAGTGTGCTGAGCTCGAAGCGCACGTGCGGCGCAAGCACCTGTCTTCCATTGTGCCGAAGGAGTACGAGGCACTCTGCGCCACTCGTGACGCCAATGTAAAAGCGATCGAGAAGCACAAGACTGCCATTTCCGTCTACACGCTCGCCTTCGCGCATGAACTGCGCAAAGCCTCGAAAGTCGCGTGTGGTAGTGATACTGGTGTTTGTGGTACGCAATCAAGTCACAGCTCCTGCACGACGTCGCCATTCAGCCCCGCCATCACGCCAACACGGACGGAGTCGACAGTGAAAGAGCAGCAGCAAGTAATCGCCGAGTATGAGGCGAACAAGGCTGACCTTCTGCTTCAACAGAAGAGGACACTGATGTACCGCAAGCAGGAGCTGCAGGCGAGCATCGACAAGCTGTGGCAGCGTGTGCAGAAGTACAACGAGCAGATCAAGACGAATCACGCACAGGCGGGACTCAGCTACTTCGATGTCAACTCTGCCGCTGCTGCCAATCCTGGCGCGCCCCTGTACGCCGTCGGGGGCAGTGACCCAACATGCTCGACGCCGGCGACGACGTCAGCGGTGTCTGCTCGAGATGGCAGCGTCCTGGTTGCGGGAAGCGGGGCTGTGGCGGCGCGCAAGAGGTCGCTGCGAGATGTGCTGCTCTCTCCCATGAAGTGCCGCATAGAGGCAGATGCGAAGGCCAGATGCGGCGCGGCCACAAAAAGCCTCTGCGGTGGCGTCGCCGCTGCGCTCAAGGGAACGCCGGAAAATGCGAACGGTAACGCAAAACATTCGAACCTTGGCTTCAAAGCTCTACCAGCGCTGGTGCAGGCGGGCAAGCGCACCGCACGCGCCGAGCACCGGGCATCTTTGCCTGCCGTGAAAGCGGTATTAGACTTGCCAGTGAAGGGGCCGGTCCAGATTAGCAGCAGCATGGCAGCTGATGGCGAGATGCCAACCTCATCACGTGATGACATCGAAGAGGAAGTTGATGACCACGACAGCATCGAGGCCGTGCTGCGCAAGATCGACGCGGACAACAAACGACTCGGTCATGATGTGTTTGGGTTGGAGGGCATAGAGAGAGCGGCACCGCCGGCGTTCCTGCACAGTCTCTATGACGCCAACGCGGTGAGGGCGGCGGACAACGTCCCCGGTGATGGTGACGGGTTTGAGGAGGAGTCGGTGCCTCACAAAGTCAAAGGTGACAGCGGTGGCTACGCCGGTGGAGCTGGTCACCACGATCATGCCACCAGCGCGGCGGAACGCCTACATGAGGTTTATGACAGAGCAGTGCTGGCCGAGCCGCCAACGGAGGAAGAGGAGGTAGAAGCGGAGCTCAGTGCCGGCAAGAGTGACGAGTCTGGGAGGTCGACGCCGGAGTGGCTGCGAGACGACTAGCAGGTGAGCAGTAGCATCGTTTTCCCCATCCCTCCCTTCCTCCCCAATGCCGTCAAAGCGTCCCCTTTCTCGCTCGACTTTTCTATACCCTGTCATCCCTACTGCCATCTCCAAGTCAGCGCGCTCCATCGATGCCTCCAGCTGCTCCCTTCCTCCCCCCTCTCACCCATCCACCCCCCCCCTCCACGGTGCCTTCCCGTGTTTCCTGCAACCCGTCGCGGCTGATGCGATCACCACTTTCTGTGCATAATTTGTTTGTTGCCGTTGTTGCTTTCAGTAGGGGGGGCGCGGTGCGTGCGCGTACCCGTAGAGTGCCGACCGGAGGTGGTCCAAGCGTACTGAGCGAGAGAGCGAGCGACACACACACACACACACAATACACCACGCTGGCGCCTGCTTCTGTAATTAGATGCTCGATGTATATATATATATATATGTACATACATATATATACATATACATACAGACAGCAGAATGCAACGAAACGAAATGCGAGAGAGGGAGGGAGGGAGGGAGGGAGGCCGAACGGCAAGAACCGCGGACGGGGCGGGGCGTGGAGGAGGACAAGCAGACACGGCGGGAGCCTCACCTCATCACTCGGTCTTCGCCTGGCTTCTTTATATATGGCCATGCGTCTGCGCGCACCGGCTTCTGTATCGCCGCTGGGGCCGCGTCTTCCTGTTCCCTCTGCTCGTCGTGTTTGCCGTTTTTTTATATATCAGAGCTTGAGCCGTCGTCCGCGCCACTTCTCTTCCTGTGGTTGTTTGGTCTGCTTCGTGCGTGTTTAGCCGGTGCGTAGTAGATAAACCACCGCCCCTTCTCCCTCGGATGGTCTGTCCTTGTGTTGCGCGTATGTGTATGTACAGAGCTATGCGCACATGCACACCTCTATGTATATGTACATATGTCTATATATATATATGTATATGTGTATGTGTATGTATATGTATATGTGTATGTATATGTATATGAAGATGTTTGCGGGCAAAGGGGGCTTGGCGTAACAGCGTATCCTCGTATATGTGTGTACGTGCACATATATGTGTGTCCCTGGCCGTGTATGTTACCTGTATCTTCTTGTCGTCGTCCTCTTTGTCTGTCGCTCGCCGCGGTTGTTTACGGCCTTCTTCTTCCCCAAGGCGCCTCTGATGCTCGGCTGCCCTTCCCTTTCTCGGCGCCGTGTGTGCATTTGTACGTGAGCTCGCGGTTTGCATGCCTCCCGGCGAAGGTTTAGACAAGCCTCTATTGTTGTTGCTATACATTTCCACCACTCTCTGTTCGTCAGTATCTCGCGGTGCTCTGCCCAAGCCTTCGCCCTCCCTCTCTCACCACCATCACCGCCACCGCCACCGCCACCGACACCCCTGACGCCTCCTCAAGGCGAAAAAACATTGGTGGTGGATCGGAAAGGATGTAACGATGCGCGAACAATTTATCATATACAAGATCTGGTGACGCCTCGGTCACGTTGGACTTTACATGGAGTATTGTGTGTTTGTGGATGTGTATGCTTCTGTGTATGTGTGCGCGTGTGCATGTGTGTGTGTGTGTGTGTGGCGCTCACACACACACGCACACACAGCCGCCCATTCGTTCACCTGAGCGCATTGCCTTGTCGACTCCTCGTCCACCCGTCGCCATCCGTGACGTCAAACATTGCCTCATCTCTCACCCCCTTCCTCTGACGGCACCTTTGTGTCGCCGTTGTCGCACACATACCCCGCACACCAGCAACGCAAAGAGTCGGCGCAGCGCCCATCAAAGCCAGAGCCCTTCCGCTCGAGAAACTCCGCCCACCTCGATTGCCACCATCACGTCGAGCACACGCAGCGCCAGGACAAGGAGTTGAACACTCGCAAAGGCGCGCGCGGGCGTAGACACCTATATATATACACGCACACGAGACCTAGTCCATGGTCCCACATACAAGTGCATAGATCGATTTGTGGAGGGAGAGAGAGAACGGTAGACGGGCAGAAACCTTGTCGCTGCATGTGTCTCTGTGCCGGCGGGCCTGGAAACGTTTCTCATCTAAAACCCTTGAAACCCTTATCGCCGGTGACGTCGTCTGTCGTGACTAGTCCTTGCCCTCCCCACTCCCCACCTCCCCAAACCCCTCTCTTCTTCGTCATTTGGGTACTCCTGTTGTAGCTAACGGGCCTGGTTGCCCTTGTTGATTGCACGTTTGCATGTGTATATCGCGCTGTTCAGCGCTGCCGCCTCTCCCCCTCCACCCTACCGCGCACTTGGTTATCGCGCGGCGCTCTGCCGATGTCCAGCAGTGAGAAAAAGCATGCCGCGTGGGTCGATGTAGTCGCTGGTGGCTTTGGCGGGGCACTCGCCAAGTCGCTCCTCAGTCCATTTCAACGCATCGTCGTGCTGCAGCAACTCGGGCAGCACAAGCGCTACAGCATCGCTCAACTGGTGCGCCACATCTATGCGCAGGAAGGCCTGAAAAGCTTCTGGCGCGGCAACCTCACCTCGATGGTGATTCGAGTGCCATACAGCGGAATTCAATTTCTGCTCTACACCCAGCTCAAGTTCTTCTTCCAAGATTGGCTCGATCGTCGTCATGCGGTTGCGGCGCTGTCTGGCCACCAGACGGGCGGTAGCAGCGACAAGGACAGCGCGTCCGGCGCCGCGACGTCGCGCGGGTTCGAGCTGGAGAAGTTCGTCATGAAGTGCGGCGCTGGAGGTATCTCGGCCACGATCGCTGGCGCGGCCGTCTACCCGGGCGAAGTTGTCCGCCTCCGCCTCATGTCTGGCGAGAAAAAGTTTACCGGCATTGCGAATACGTGCGGGCTCGTTTATCGGGAGACGCGCTCGCTGCGCAACTTCTACCGCGGCCTCGGGGCCTCGCTCATGCAGCGCGTGCCAGACATCCTAGTCAGCTTCGCCACGTACGAGACGATCAAGTACACCGTGCTGGACAGCCCGAGCCCGACCCTCTTCAAGGACAATTACGCGGCGCGCAACGTGCTGTCAACGATGGTCGGCGGCTCCGCCGCGGCGATCGCCTCCATCCTCGTAGCGTTCCCACTGGACGTAGCGAAGCGGCGCATCGGCATGTCTGGCCAAGGCACCGACAAGACAGTTTACCGCGGCGTCGGCGACTGCCTGCGACAGATCTACGCCAAGGAGGGCATCCGTGGCTGGTACGCCGGGGCCTTTGTCGAGGCGGTGCGGTGTGTGCCGCAGGTAATCCTCATGTGGATGTTCATCGAGGTCATCCAGAAGGAGTTGTCACCCTACGCGAGAGTGGCATCCGCCGAAGACGAGATGGCAAAGCGGAAGAAGAAGGATCCCTAGTGCGTGCAGTGCTCTGCACATCCACCACCACCACCACTTCCCATCCGCATTCCATCCCTTACCCCACGCCCCTTTTTCGGCTCTCCTTTTACATACAGCGCGGAGGAAGAGGGGGAGAGAGGGCGAGACGCACGACGACTGCCACGCCCGCGTCAAGGCACTTGCACGAGGATTGGATAGGCGCATGTCCGTAAGGGGGTGGGCGTGTTGTCTCCTGGCGTGTTCAGCAGATGCCGTGGATGTCGCGTGTGTGTGTGTGTGTGCGCGCGCGTGTGTCATTTGTTACGCCTTTCGAGTGTTGTGATGAAGGCGCGGTCGTGTTGATCTCTCTGTACGCGTGTATGCGGCGCGTCCTCGTTGTTGTTGAAAACGATAGAATGGGTGCGCTCGTGTGTTTCGACGTGTCCGTGAAAGCGAAGCACCGGTGCGAGACAGAGGGGGTGGGGGATGCCCAGCGGTGCCGGCGCGTCCGTCTGCAGGCGTGCCTCCCGCAACACGAGCTGCACCGAATCACTTCCATGATCCTTTCTCTTCTGTTGTGGCGGGTGGGTGGGCTAGCCGCCTGTCACGCATGTAAGGACCTGTCTTCCTGTCTTGGTAGGCCTGGCTGATTCCTTGTGCAGGAACACGCACAAAGGACAGCGCGACACCCGCGCACACGAGCGCATGCATGTGCCTGACGGGGGACTGCATACGTGGGCAGGCCGCCTCTGGCCGTAAAAGGAGAGGGGCACGGAATGCGCTGGTGCTCTCCCCGTTCGCTCCCACTAGGGTGCACTCCATTGCCTCTATCCCACGCCATCCTCCTCCTCGCGTGCCTGCCTGCCTGCCTGCTTGCTCTCCCCCCCCCCGCTGCCCGCACCTCGCTCAGCACAAGTGTAAGCAACACATACAGAACAAGATCGGTCGCCGCCGCACAGCTCAGCCTTCGGTCGCGCTTCCACTTTGCCGTCTTCCGTTCGTATAACTCTCCATCACCACTCGACCACCCACGCACATCCTCGCCTCGCCTCACCAAGCATCGCCTGCACAGCTCTTTTTTTATCTTTATCTTTCCATCCAAGCTGGCGCGCCAGCAGAGACAAACCCCTCAGCCTCCCCCCCCTCCCCCGAGCAACGGCTCCTCGAGCTTGCACAGACACACTCCCTCTCCCACGTAACTCTTTTCACCTTTCCGTGGTGTCTCTCCTGTCACGATACGCATCAAGCTGCAGACACACGAAAATCATGTCGACTCCAGAGGCCCGCGCACAGGTCTACCTGGTCAACCTCCGCAGCAAGCTGGAAGAGCAGAACAATGCCAACGCCGCTGCCACGGTGTCGCGCGCGCTCGACTACTTTGAGCAACGCTTCTGGCATGAGGTGTCAAGTGAACTGCTGCAGCTGATCCGTGACCCAATGGTTCTGGAGGACGCGTACGAGCTGTACGCGGACGTCATTGTAGCCGTACGGGCTGACATCTCGCCTATCGCGTACGTCATGATTGTCCGCTCCGTCTGCTTCGCCCCGCACAGCACGACGCAGAAAGCGCTGGAGCTTGTCGAGGGCGCGTGCGCCTCCCTCATCCATAGCAGCTCGGAGCAGGGACACTACGCTGCCTTGTGCATCCGTGCCCTCCTGCTACTCGAGAGCACGAGCGCCGAGGAGAGCGCGGCGCTGGCGGCGGTGCCTGGGTCGCCGCCGCACACGGCACGCAAGTTACTGGAGCAGACTGAGATGTACCTGCACGGCCTCAAGATGCACGAGGTGGAGCCGGTGCTGGTCGCGCTCTACGGCATGGCACGCGGTCGTGACTACGAGATTCGACGCCAGCATACGAGCTACTACAAAAACGCGTTCGACATCATTATTTTTCTGGAGAAGGCGGACCTCCCCATGCGCGACGAGGACGTCACCGCGCTGGCGTACAAGACGGTGATCGCCGGTCTCCTCTCCGACAAAATCTTTAACTTCGGCAAGCTGCTCAACTTCGACCAATTTGTGTCCCGGCTGCAGCGGGAGTCGTGCCCGCAGCGCTGGGCGCTGGAGATGATGCGGCTGTGCAATGAAGGCGATGTGGCCAACTTCGAGGCCTTCTTCCGCGAGCACCAGCAGCAGATTTCACAGGAACCCCAGCTCGTGAGCGCGTCGGCGACGCTGCACCGCAAGGTGCGGCTCATGGCGCTACTGCATCTCATCTTCTACACCCCTTTGAGCGAGCGCACCTTTGCCTTTCACGCGGTGGCGCAGCGGTGCGGTGTCCCGGATAGCGGGGCGGAGCCGCTGTTGCTCGAGGCGCTCGCTCACGGCATCATCAAGGGCCGCATGGACGGCTTGAAGAAGGAGGTGCACATTACGTGGGTGGAGTCGCGTGTGCTGAGCCTTGAGGAGGTGAAGGCGTTGGCGCAGCATGTGGCGCAGTGGCGCGAGCAGGTCGTGGGGCTCACGAACTCGGTGAAAGAGATGACAGAGAGGATCCCGCAGTAGGAGGCACGAGAAGAGGCCATGCAGACGCTCTCTGCGAGGGGGACGACGACGACGAAAAGCGGAAGGGTGGGGGTTGTGGGAAGGTGCGCCGCTAACGCCCCCCTTTCCCCCTCCCTCCCGGCACTGTTGCCGTTGTGAGCGATGCAAGAGGATGCAGTTGGTCATGTCTTTCGTTGCCGTCCTTGTGATGGGGAGGTCATTGCCGTCTCCTCCTGTCCCATGTGCTCGACGCCATCGGCCTCCGACTCACCCCTGCTCGCGGCACTGCGCGTGCACGTGTGCGGCGTTGTTGTTGATTTATTCGCCCTTGACCGCCACCCCCACTCCTTCGTTACGGTGCGCGCAGGGCGGCGGAGTTTTCGTATGCATGTTGCGCGCTAACGGATGCGCATGCGGCACAGTGTGTGTGTGTGTGTGTGTGTGGTGTCGGTGGGTGGGTGCGTTTTGAGAGGATGCAACGCGCGCGGGCGAAAAGGCGGAGAGAGAGAGAGAGACGATGGATGGCGCGTGCACCGAGTCCACGCCCACGGCGGCCGCAGACAGGACATCTATGCGCGTCTTCGTCACATCCACGACGCAGGACCACCCTTGTTGCCTCTCCCTGCCGCCGCCGCCGTCCCCCTCCTCCCCAACCCTGCATATCCCCACCCTTCACTATTCGCATGCGTGTCTGCCATGTCGGTGATTTCCTGTTTCTTGTCAGCGCACCTGCCCGTGTATGTAGTTGGATCGCACACAAGCGAAGGACACAAACCAGAAACGTGAAGTAGGGGGTGGAGGAGGGGCGATGAAGTGCCGCCCCTCAGCCGCCACCACCACCACCCTCCTCCCTCCTCCTCTTACTCATGGCACCCATAGGTTGGGGGGAGGGAGATGAGACAGCCACGTCAGTGGCTACGCACGGGCCCGGCGCTGTGCCGCTGCCACGTCAGTGGTGCCGCTGTTGCTGCCATAAAAAAAAACATGCCCTTCCCTCACGTGTCTCTCTCTGTCCCTCTCTGCTTTGTGAACTCCTCCTCTTCGTCAGGAGCGGAAGTCCTGCAGCGCGACGTCAATCATCTCCTGTCCGTAAGCACGCCCCAAGGGCGAGTGTGCTTGGCTCATGCGTGAAACTTGCTCCTACCGATCGGCTCGGCCTCACTGCCGTATGCCGCGCAACCGCTGCGCCTCAGCGGACACAGCAGCACCCGCCCCCAAACCCAAACACGCGCCCTCTCCGGGACAAGTCACTAGCAGGAGGGTGGCTGGCGCTGAAAGCCCCACCCCACCCCTTCTCCGGATCTCTCTCCATCTTTCCCTCCGCCCGAGCTGGTTACCCTTGATTGCTGGTTGGTTACCGCACCACCGCCACCGTCATCCCACGACGACCTTTGCCGCTGCTGCTGCTGCTGCTTCGGCGGCGACAGCGAAGGCTGTTGTGGAGCAGGCGTTTGCATCAAAGGTTTATCCTTTTATCTGCGTGCACTCTCTATATCCCTCTTCGTTCTTTCTCTGACGCCTCGCGAGTCATTTTTCTCCACTTGGTTATGGGGTGCTCTCTCCTCCCCCGTCCCCCTTCCCCCGCCTTCACCCCCCCCCACACACAGACACACGCACGCACGCACGCACCATCCCCCTCACTCCCTCCCTCTCTCTGCGTGCACGCCTGTGGCACTGTCGCTCTCTGCGGCTGTTCTCGCATGTATGGATGTACACTAACTCACCACCACCACCCGACGTAAACTCATCGCCCACCACCAACGCCATCATAGCCGTTGACCCCCTCCCCTTCCTCCGTTTCCTTCAATCAACTGTCCGCTGAAACCCATTCTCTGGCGGCGCGAGCAAGATGTACGCCTCCATGGAGACAGCTGTCAAGCTAGAGACGGCGCCCACGATGGCGTCGCAAGAGCCTGGCACAGTGCGGTGCACCCCGCAGCGACCACTCAACGCGGCTTTGCAGGCTGAGGCGATCACTTACCTCATGCACGAGCGGGAAGCCGATGCGTCGGCGGCGCTGTCAGAGAGTGACCTGCACTCCTTGGCCATGCGCCGAGAGCAGCCTCTGGTGCCGCCGGAGCTGTTAATGGAACTGAAAGGCAGCGAGCAAGCCGGCGCATCCCTAGCACTGCCGGAAAAGCTGAACCCGTGCACGTGCACCGCCGCGGCGTTCGACGCGTGGCTCCGCGCCGTCGTGAAATCGATTCCTTCGCCAGCTGAGGCGGCGGACGCAGTGCAACGGGGGAACTGCCGTGGCTCTCGCACCATCCATGGTCGAGCGAAGTCTGGCGGCGTTACAGGGGTGTCCCGTCAGCAGGCCCTCTACAGGGTACTGGAGATGCTCGAGGCGGCCGCCCGTTTGCTTCAGCGGCACGCCGTACTCTGCCGCGACCGAAACCGCCTTCTGCACGCCTACTACGACGCTCTCGAGGAGGACATCTACCAGCACGCAACGGCCGTGTCGACATCGACAGCAGCGAAGGACACCGTCCATCCCACGGCGGAAACACAGCTTCAGCAGCTGCTGCTGCCGGAGCAGCATAAGTTTTCTCCGTTCCACTACCACCTGCGCTTTTACAAGCGCGGTGTGCCGCTTCAGCACTACACACAGGAGAAGGAGAAACTGCAAAGCCGTTTGGAGAAGGTGTACTACGTGCTGCTGAAGCTCGAGGAGGTGGAGGGGCTAAGCAACTCAATTCTTGTCGAAGGTCAGGCTACGTCGCTGCTGAGCCAGCAACAGTGGCAGGGCACGGACGATGTGCAGGGCGGTAGCACAAAGGCGGGGTCCATGATGCGCACCAACGTGGGGAAGACCGGCATAGGTGCAGGGAGCAGCGCGGACTCGCATGGTGCGCTCACGCTCACCGGCGGCGGCGCGCGCGGAGATGGAGCAAGCAGGCCGGCAATGAACGGGCCGACGTCGCAGTTTTCGCGGCGGCTTGTCGGAATGGAGTGGCGGGTGCGTCACCTGCGCCGCCAGCTGCGCCTGCCGCGTCCTGTGTCAGGGGTGACGTCCCGTCTGCGTAACGAGCTCATTCTCTCCTTTTCCGCCCGTGTTCTGGCGCTGCGGGAGCCAGCTCCGTTCACATCCGAGATGTACGTGACGTCCGCCGCGTCGCCGTCGCCACAGGCCGCCCCACAGCCCCCCGTCGACGCCGCACATCATCAGAGCTCGCACTCCATCAGCGCCTTTGTCGAGTGGTACGTTCAGCGTGTCATGGATCCGCTCGCCATCTCGCAGCTTCTCAGCATCGTCCCGCGGGAGTATGTGGTGACGACCACCTGCCGCCTTGTCTACGCCTGTGAGGCACATGCCTCGCTACGCACGTCGCGCGCTCTCCCAGACCTGGGCCCCGTGCTGCTGCGTGCTGTGGCCGAAGGCCGCGTCGACGCCGTGGCACAGCTGCTTCTCTCTTCAAGCGTCTCCTACGGCAGCGTCCTTTCTCACCCGGTGGACTGCCACACGTGCTTCTTCGCGGGCCTCCTTGGCGGCCAGCTCGACGTGCTGACCCGGCTAGTGGAGCAGCAGAGCTGGCATGTGAGCGCGCTGCACGTGTTGCTCTTCATGGGCGCCCCATGGAACACGGCCGCAGCACCGACGGCGGTGATGTCGTCGCGCGGGTGCCACGTATACCAGCAAGCGCTAGTGGAGCGCGTACAGACGTTCCTCAGCGTAGCAGAGCAGGTGCTTGCGGCCCGCAGTCAGGAGCCCACGTACAAGTTGCCTCTCTCCTTGGAAGAGAACTCCATGGGTGCAACGGGCGTGAGCACCATCGCCGGCGGCGCCGACTACGAGGCTGACGAGTCGGCCCTCGCAGCGCTGCGCAAAGCCCAGCTACTCGACGTGAGCGCAGAGGGTGAGAAGCTGCTCGCTACCTTGGCCTGTTTCCTCGGTAGTACCGCGTCGTCAGCCTCCATCCACGACGATGCACTGCGCGGTGAGCGTCACCGCTCTCAGCCCCCCACCCACTCCGGCAGGACAACGACGGCAGCCATCCCGTCATTCACGCGCAGCGGCGGACTGCAAAAGAAGGCCGAAGACGCCAGCGACGCGGACGACGACGACATCACCGGCTCCGCGGGTGTCTCGGCATTAAGTGCATTGCCGATGGCATCCATCCCCCGAGCAGCTCCCGTGCCGCCGCCGGTGTTTCTCAACGGCACTCTTCACCGCTTACAACTCTTCCTGGCAGTGCGTAATGCCATGCTGCAGTATGAGCGGCAGCGACAAGATTCACAGTGGGAGACGCTGCTAGGCAAAGTCAAGGCACGGCCGAACAGCGGCGACGGCACCTCCTCCGCGGTCGCAAGCACCACGCAAGGGCTCGGGAGCAGCGCCAATAATTCGGCCTGGCTGCACACCAAGGCACCCCCGCTCCTGCAAGGCTCAGCTGCCGCGAACCCTCGCACAGACCACGGAGAAGCGCCGCTCGCCTCTGCCGTGACGGCCCCATCGTCCTTTGCGCACATCCTGCAGCAGCATCAGCTGGACGCCTTGACTGCTGTCGCGGTGTGCCCACTGCGCTGTCAGATGTGCCCAGCATTCACGACGCCGCTGCTGCAGCGCGTCGATGCGTGGAGCTATGGCCCGCTGCAGCCAACGACCGCCATTACAGCAGCGTTGGGTACCGCGCGCGACCCCGGCAGCGAGGGAGGGGCGCCGCAGTCCAGCAGGAAGCTCATCTCTCTCGCCGCGCAGATGAAGACGCTGATTGGGATTGGGCAAGACGATTGCCGTCCCGACGAAAACTTGCGTGACCGCCTCAGCCGGAGCCTGAGCTCGTTGTCCCTGCCTAGCCGGCCCATCACGGCGCTCCTCATGCGATCCGACGCGGCCATCGACATGACGGCCAGCTCGTGGTACGTGCACGCAACTACCAGCCAGGCCAATTTCGTGGAAGAGGAGCATATGCAGTACAATAGCAGCAGCAACAGCAGTGCACTCAACATCATCAACGACAGTACCGGCAAGTGCAATGTTGAACGCCAAACCGCCCGAGGATCTCGCCTTCACGGGCTCATGAACCCGTGGCAGGGGTGCAGTGCCACCGGCTCGCTGATGTCAGCCCTGCCGTTTCGCTACTCGTTCTCCATGCCGCTAGAGGATGTGCGTCGAGCCGCGCAAGATGCAAAACAGCGGCGAGCACTGCGCACCCTGTACGGTAGCTCCGCGGCGGGGGCGGCGGACAAGAGCATCTCTGACCACGACGACGACGGGGACGGGTCGGACGACCACCACCCCCGGGGCAGCGGCGTTGACACCGCAGCTGAGAACCTGGCTAGTCTCTTCGTCCATCGTGCACCGCCGCCGCCAGCCAAGCCCAGCTTCTACTATGAGGTCCAGATGTCAGTGGAGTACCTTGTAGCTATGTACGCGGCCGATTACCTTGGTGCAGCGCCACCCGCCATCGGCAGTGAAGCGCTCGCACACGGCGCTAGTAGCCCTCTCTCCGAGGACGCCATGCACCGACTGTGCGAGAATTGTGTGGTAGTCGGGCTGTGCAACCCTATCACCGCCGCTCAGGCGAACGGGTGCACGCACAGCCCCTCTCAGCCGTATGTGGTGACGCATCTAGGCCACGAATGGGGCGCTGGGGGCGCGGCACAGGATAAGGAGAGGGGCGGAAGCGGGAGCGGCGCCTGGTCGGCGGGTGTATCGGTATCGGTGATCGCCCACGAAAAAGTGACGGCGTCACGCCTGCGGTCGACCTGCGCTACTGCACACACCTCGCCAGCAACGGCAGCGGCAGCGGTGGTGGAGCCCGGTGCGGCATCGATAGCACCGAGCGACTACGACACCGATACCGATGTTCTCTACTTGGGTGTGTGGAAGCATCAGCGAAACAGTGTCTGTGCCATCACGGCGATGCAGACCCCGCTCCACGACGTGGACGGGGATGCCGCGGATGTCTGCGCAAACGTCGCCCCAGTTTACCTGCGGCTGGAACTCCCGCGCTGGTCGCATCCGGCGCCGGAAAAGGCGGCAGGGACGGCAGCAGCGCAAGATGCCCCACGCCATCGCGCTCCCGCCGCCAACGGTAATTCAGTCCACGCCGCCGAAACGAACGCCTCCGCTGCTGCTGCTACTGCTGCGACGACGAGCACGAACATGTTGATGGTGCCCCTCATCACCCGAGCCTGCCGAGATGACGTGACGAGAGCAGTAGCGAAGGCTCAGCAGCAGCAGCAGCAGCAGCAAGCGGAAGCGGCGCAGACGACCGCGTCGAATCAGGCCAGCGAGCGCACGAGGAAGAGCCGACGTAGTGCAACTTCTCTCTCTCCCCCTGCAACACCTTTCCCTTCGTTGCCCCGCGTCCGCTGTGAGGTCGCGGCCACTCTGGTGCTGGGGCTGCTGTTCGACCCATCGGCGTGCACACTGCGCCTGCGGCTCAACAACTACACCGACTTCGAGGAGATCACGCTGGGCCTGCAGCTCGGCAGCGTAGCCGAAGCCACCGCAGCCACAACATCAGCTCCACCCCCGCCACCGGCGCTGCAGTCTCGCCTCTACCCTGCCGCGACCCTGTCGCTGAACGACTGTGGCTGGAGAAGCTGGTGTGACCATCAAACACGCAAGTGGGCGAAGCAGCAGCAGCAGCAGCAGCAGCAGGGGGCTCAGCCGACGGGACTGACGTCAGGCAAAGGGCGAGGTGAGCGCGCGCAGGGCGAATACAGCGCACTGCCGCCGTTAGCATCGACGCCGTCTTCGTCGCTATCTGTATCCAATGCAGTGCTGCGCTTCAACTTCGACGCGGCTGAGCTGCTGCTCGGACCCCCACCGCCCCGCCAAGCGGTAAGGGTCACGTCCGCTGACGCGACGGTGCCTGCCAGAAAAGCCGCGCACATGTCGCATCAGCAGCGGCGAGTCAGCGAGCCGATCGGTGCGCCGTCCCGGACACCTCAGCCTATTGCGCTGCTGGACAGTACTGTCAAATTCACGGAGATGCTGTCGCTGCTCACAGACGTGTCGCTTCTCGCTGCGACGAAGCAGAGCGGCGACAAGAATCAGCGACAGCAGCAACTCCCCAGCCTCGGCCACGGCGACGACGTGGCGGCTGAGGACGAGAAGGACGAGGTCGACGGTGTCGATGCAACAAAGCTACGAGGCGCGGCGCCGCCGGCACATCCGTCGCCGTTGCTCATCGGCTCGCGCGATCGCCGCACACACGTGGCGATGATGCAGGTGCAGCGTCTTCTGAACACTCCTGGAGGCGGTGCAACCGGCACAACAGCCGGCAGCAGCTCCGTCTTCAACAGCAGAGACCCCGCGGACATCTTTTACCCTCCTGTCCGCATCTACCGGCACAGTTGCCACTGCCCTCCTCACGAGCTCTATCCGTTGCCATCCTCCTCCTCGCCCGACGCAGCCGACAAGGACGACGTTGGGAAGCGCAGCCGGCGCACGCTGCAGTGCCGACGGCGTCTCGGAAACCGGCGAGTCGGACTTAGCAGCGTCGGCGAGGCGCCATCGCTCTCCTTAGCCAGCGTGTATTGGCACGACATCATTCCCGAAAATGCTCGCCTCACGCCGCTCTGCGCGGCACTCGCGTCGCGGCAGCGAACCATGGCGTACGTCATCGCAACGCACCCGCTCACGTGCTTTTGCAACCTCACCGCCGACGAGGAGAGCGCCTGTGATGCCTCCGTGCGGCAGCAGCAGCCTCAGCAGCGCCGCGCCGCCCTCTACGCAGCGTGTGCGCTTGGCTACATGGAGGTGGTGCAAGTTCTTCTGGAGCGCATCCCCGTGGAGGAGCTTCTCTCGTACTTTGGACTTATTATCGAGAGCGAGGCACGCGCGGCGCTGCAGCGCTGTTACACGGTGGCGAGCACCGTTTTCTTGCGCAACTACCAACTCCGCTCACTCGCGACTCAGTCGTCGTCGTCGTCGCCAAGCAGCGCCGATTGCGTCGACGGCAGCGCCACGGTGCCGGCTGCGCAGGCAAGGAATAGCGGTGGCACTGCGGCCGCAACCTCGGCACCAGCAGCGCCTTACTTGTCGAACGAAAGCCAGCGAGCCCTTCTCGACGCCTCCGCCATCTACTCCTCCTCACGGTTCACCTACACCCCGCTGCACGTGGCGCTTCTCGGCGTCATGCTCGACAACGGAGATCAAGACGAGGAGGGTGTGGAAGAAGCCAGCTGCGTTGACGTGGACACGGATGAGGCACGCATGTGCTCGCTGAACGCGCGCCTCAGCAAGCAAACAGCCTGTGTAACGGTGTTGCTCAACGGCCTCTACGATCTACTCTGTGTGGCGTCAGCATCGAACACAACGGCGCGGAAGGCGCAGAACACGGCGGAACTAGCGCATCCGCCGCACTCGACAAAGTCGCATGGGCGGGAGGAAGATGTGCTGGGGAGTGAGGCGCAAGCACGGCGGGCGTCGTCGGCAGGCCAAGAGCTCCTTGTCGACGCGCTCAACCTGCAAAGCCCGACAGGCGAGACTGCTCTACTAGTCGCTGTTCGCCACAACAACGTCGCCGTCGCTCTTCGCCTCCTGAAGCTGGGCGCGCACCCGGCTTGCGTGGATCGTGTCACGAGGCTGCTCAGCCTCGAGCTTGCCTGTGCGAACCGCTGCTCACCGATTGCAGAGGCTCTGCTGCAGTCTCACAACGGCGGCGGCGCCGTGTACGCCACGTCGCCCGTCCTTCTGAATCACGCCGGCATCGCCACTGCGCTGTGCTGGTGCGCCATCAACAACATGCCCGCCATCATGCAGCGCCTCCTGGAGTGCGGCGGGATCGACGTGGACAGCGGATTTGAAGGGAGCTCCCCGCTGCACCTTGCAATCGCGTTCGGCAGCGAGGCGGCCGCGCTGACGCTGCTCAACGGCTCCCAACCGAGGAAAACAGCCACTATCAGCGCGCGCAAGAACCGAGGCGGCCGGGCAGATGCGCCACCGGCAGTTCCTGTTGTGGCCGCAACCGCTCCACCTGACACCAAAACCGCATCGTTGGCGGCAAAGCACTTGATCTTTGGCTCCAGTGAACGCGGTGCCGCGGCACCGTCTGCCTCAACGGCGCGGCCAACGGAGGCCGTCTCCGCGGTGGAGGCGCACAGGAAGCCCTTCATGGATGTCAACATACTTCACGAGCGCACGCACTGCACACCGCTGCATCTCGCTTGCGAGCGCGGGCAACTACGCATCATTCGCTCTCTTCTGCATTCGTGGCACGCTCAGCTAAACATCTCGGCCGCCTACACCAACTACACGCCGCTCCTCGCGGCGGTGGCGAACGGCCAGGAAGAGGCGGCGCTTCGCATCCTCGAGTACAGCAAGGACGAACTCCGCCGCGGCCGTGCAGTGCTCGATCTGTGCGCAATCGATCAGCACAACGACACCGCGCTGCACCTGGCTGCGAGTCGCGGGCTAAATCTTGCGGTGGAGTACATGTTGATTCAGTTCAGCGAGGAGGAGGTGGCGCGGCTGGTAGCCCTGCATCCTACGTTAGCTGCATCGCCTGCGTACCTGACAGCGACGTCTATAGTGCCCCTGCACGCTGTGAACAAGCAGGGCAAGACAGCCTTGCTCGTCGCTGTGCAGCATGACCAAGCCGATACGGCCGAGCTGCTGGTGAGCATGCTTATCGACAGCGTGGAGACTCGGAAAGTGGGAGACGCCGCGGCGGTGTTTGGAGGTGGTGGTGGTCCCAAGTCGCCTACCGCGGTAACAGATGCTGAAGAGTCGTTATGCAGTGCACTGGAAGCCGCCGCTGCATCGGCGCCCTCGCAGGTTGGTGGCCCCCTTATCGAAGGCACCTGCATGGCCCTGCATCAGGCGCACAGGAAGCATCTTGACTCTGTGGTGCAGATGATGTTGTCCGCCCCTCCCAGCCTGTTTCCATGCACCGCTGCATTTCGCAACTCGGTGCAGCTGTACAAGGAGCAGCAGGCGGACGGACGACGCTCGATGGCGCTGCTGAGGAGCGAGTCGTGCGACGGCGACGTCTGTCCAACCTTTCTTGCGGATGCAAGCACTGGCCCGGTGCCAGCGAGTGAGCGAAACGAAAACGCGTCGCAGCGCAGCCCCGCTATGGTGCAGGATCGAGGCTCCTTTGTGCGCATTCTCCTCACGCGCGCCGCCGGCCCCTCCATCTCGCCGAACGACGCCCTGCGTATCCTGCTGCGCGGCTTCGCGCTCCCTGAGTTGTGCGTGTACCTCAGCGAAGTGGCGGCGGAGAGTGCCGCGGTGGGGTTGCAGCGAGGTACGGCAATGGCGCACGCGGAGCTCTTGATTGGCTACCTGCAAGAGCACGCTGGCTCGGTGGTGGCGCCTACGCGGGCAGTTTTGTTCTGCCGCGAC
Source organism: Leishmania mexicana MHOM/GT/2001/U1103 (assembly GCF_000234665.1). Taxonomy (NCBI): domain Eukaryota; phylum Euglenozoa; class Kinetoplastea; order Trypanosomatida; family Trypanosomatidae; genus Leishmania; species Leishmania mexicana. The sequence goes on from NC_018323.1 coordinate 459,162, forward strand.
GTATGGCTGTGTCTGCAGCAATGGATGGTCAGTGAAGCGTCTGCCGACCGCGAGCGCGTCGCGGTATCGCGCGCTCATCATGCTTTGAGTAGTAGGACCATCGACTTCACCCACTCGCAGCTGCCGGTGGGCATAGAGAAGGGAAGCGAGCACAGGCAGAAACAGCAGCAGCAGAGCGAGCCCGAGGAGACGCCGATGGGCTGGCTTTGCCGCATGCTGCTCGTCCCCAAGTCTGACGTTGGCAGCCGCGCACATGGGAAGACGGTGCAACCGCAGTCATCATTGCCGGCAAGTGCGCCGAGCTCCTCTGCGCTCTCCGCTGACGCGTCTAGCGCGGCGCAAGAGGCGGAGCACTACCACCACGCCTTGGAGGCGACGCTGAACCGCAAAACGCTAAGTCTTGAGGTGGCGCGCATGATTCGCCTTTACGGCCGCTCTCACGGCGGCGCAAGGGCCATCGAAGAGATCAAGAGCATCGTGGCAGCCTACGTGAGGGTACACAGCAACGCACTTGCCGTGCACGTGAGGCTCACAACGGCGGCCGTCACAGCGGCTGCAGCGGCGACGTCGACCACGCTGAGCAGCAGCAGCAGCAGCAAGCACTCCTCCTTTTCAGTGCGCACTCGCTCGAGGGTGCAGAGCGTGTTAGATGTGGTTGAGCAGCATGCCATATGGAATCGTGACAGCACTGTGGACTTGGACGCAACGGACAGCGAAACCCCCGATCGAAGCTCCATCGACGTGATCGGCAACGAGCCGCTTTTCACGACGCCGATGGGCTTCACAGTGTTGCAGCTGGCGGCCACGCTCAGCCTCCCGGAAGTTGTCACGTTCCTCGTGGATACCTACAAGCTGAACCCCTTGTACGCACCGGCGCAAGGCATGTATACGTGCGTCGCTCAGTCAACGGCGCCGCCGCCGGTCCACCGCCCCAAGGAGGGAACGGCGAAAGAAGAGGCTGCGCGGGTGCGTAACGTCCTCGTGCGTACCGTGCGCGCCGTGGTCGGGGTAGCTTCTCCGTGCGCAGGCCGCGGTGACTACGGCGGCGGCAACGGCAGCATCGGCAAGAGCAGGGAGGATGACGGCCTGTGGATCTGTTGGACTCCGTACCGCCTCGCCGTGCGCTCCGGCAACCTGCACACTGTCAAGACTCTCCTTCTGACGGGCAGCGGCGCGACACCTGCGGTTGCCGAGGTGAACCCCCGGGAGCTATGTGACACCAGCACCTCGCCCCGTCTTTCGTACTCAGACAGGCACGTCGAAGACAGCGTTGCTGTCGGCGGCGCAGGTGCGACTGTCGCGACGGCGACCAGCTCTGCTGCTTCTCTTGTCGACTACAAGGAGCCCGCGTGGCTTGACCCATATCAGCGGACAGCGCTTCAGGAGACCATTGTGGTAGCGACAACGGGTGGCAGCGGCGCCTCGGGCAGCGACTCGCTTGTAGACTCTCTCACCTTCACCGCCCCCGCCGGCTCATCTTCCTCCAGCGCAGCGACAAGGACCGCCCCTTCGCTGTCAGAGATGTTGGCACTGGTGCACCTGCTGCTGAGGCACGGTGCTCAGCCGAACGGGCTCTTCGACGCCACCGGCAGTGATGCCTGGCTGCTCGCCATGGCCGGCAGCGGCGCCGCTGGTCTGCCCATCACGCACTACAGCTACGCAGCCAACTGCAAGCGCAGGCCGTACAGCGCTGGCTCGGAAGTGTCCTTCTCCCTGCTCTCCTTAACTGGGGTGTCTGCGTCAGCGACGACGTCGCTGGCGCTAACCCAGACGACTGCTGGCGAGGCGGCTGGGCAACGGTGCGTCGACTTGCTCCTTCGCTTCCGCGCTCCATTGCTTGGGTGTGCGCCGGCAACGCTGCGCTGTGTTGACACTCACCTTGATGGCAGGCACCTCGTCAGACAGCAGGAAAGCGCTGAGAGCGAGTGCTTCAACGAGCAGCTTCTGCGCTACCCACGCCGCCTCCTGCACCAGTGGCGGCGTCTGCCCTGCATGCGCCTCGCGCCTAACAGAGCAGCTGCAGCAGGATTTGCTCGAAGAGGCCGGCGGGCCGCAGGCACCGCTGGAAACACCCACGACGGCAGCGGCAGCGATGAAGACAACGACGCTGCGGGCAAGGATGGCGACGGCGCCGTCGCTCACGGCTACTCCGTCTTTGAGCAAGCGGACGCCCTGTGTGCACAGTACGAAAAGGTGCAGCAGACCCTGTACCCGAGTTCCGCGATGGCCATTCCACGCGGCAGTGGCGGAGTGGGGCCGTGTACCCCCTCACCGCAGGCAACGGCGCTCGCCACAAAGGTCTCCTTCGCATCCCTCTTGACCATCACCTCGGCGGAGGTAACCCGCTTGCCACGGGCCGTGGATCTAGGAAGCGCGGTGACGCTAAACCGCGGGGTGTTGGCAGGCGGATGTGTGTCAGAAACAGACAGCGTCGCGGGAAGAGAGACCGAGGCGTCGCCGCTCACGCCATCCTTCTCGCCCGAGCTACTTAAGACGCGACTCATCACGGCGCTGCGACTTTGCTACCGCGTCGTCCTTCTCTACACCTGCGTGGAGTACACACCGCTACAGCTTCCCCGACTCGTGCGCGCTTTTGGCGCGGCGGCGATCCCGGTAAGTGCGCGGCACCCACTAAGCGGCGACAGCATCGCTACTCGACTGCTGCGCAAGATGCACGCTCACCTGCTCGCCGGGACAAATGGAAGCGGCGGCGGTGGCGACGGCAGCACCAGCAGCACTCCACGCGAGGAGCCCGAGAGCGATGCTACGTCGATTATAATGCGCGACGCTGACGACATGTCGGAGCTGCCGATGAGTGTGCTGAAGGAGCCTCCGTGCACCGGCGACCCGACCGCCAATGCAGAGACGCGCGCCTTGGTGGACACGTGTGTGGCGCTGGTGCACATGCTCCGCGACGCTGCCCTACGTCTGCCCTCACCTCCGTCCGCGCCACAGTCGCAGGCGGCCGCCGTGGCGGCCGGGCATGCACTGCGCTCGGTACTCTTCCAGCCTTCGTGTGACGGGGAGACCGCGCTCTCCTTGGCCGCGCGCATCGCCCACGCCCCGCTCATCTCCGTCCTGGTGCAGAGCGGGGCAGCCGTGACCTCAGCCTCTCACAGTCGCCGCCGAGGCGGGGATGAGTCGTGGCGCTGCTCGCACACAACGTGCAGTGTGCCTCGGCGAGGCGACGGCAGCGACACCGAGGCGGGTGGTGAGGACGGTGCTGGCGTGTACGACGTCTCCGGGATTCCGGTCACCTCCCAATGCTCCCTGAAGACGAGTCTGGCCGACGTCGTGGTACGCGTGCTGCTCGCCACCCGTGTCTACTACCCTGCGCATGAGATCGGCACCGTGCGTGCCTTGCTCACGCATATGCCGAACGAGACCGCGCGGCGAGCCTTCCTGCGGGGTGTGTACCCGAACATCCACCCCCTGCCAGCGCTGCAGCTCGCGATGGACAACGTGAACATCGCATCAGACTTTCTAACGGGCCCTAAATGCATGAACGCGCTCTGGACGAATCTGATGTACGCGCACTTCACGGGTCAACTGGACACCGCCGTGCGGACGACGGCAAAGGCGTGGAGTGAGCTGCTGCACGTCGTGCTTCCGGGGGCGCCGGCAGTCCCAATTTACCTCGTCATGTGCGCCGCCGTCCGCGAGGAGGTGAGTGCCGGGGAGTTGGAGGCGTCGCGCAGTGGTGTGCGTGCACAGAACCCGCAGCCGACCCTATCCCCGCCGAGGCCTCTTGCCAGCTCGTCGAGATCGTCGAGCACGGTGAAGAAACGGTCAAAGGAACGCACTGTGCCATTGGCGATGTCGAACTGGTCTCACATTGTGCGCCGCACGAACCTCTTCCTGCAGCTCATGGCCATGTCCGCAGCTGAAACGCTCATGAGCAAGAGCAGCAAGCCATCGTCGCACATGTTGGCAGATGCGAAAACGCTCTCCTCTACCGCCGCGACAGCCTCCGGGAGTGGGCAGCGCATCAAGACCACGTCGTCGCTGCTGCACGAGGTGCCAAAGAAAGATAGTTTCGCTGCGCTGACGGACGTTGGCGAGCCTCCATCGCATGGGCTGTCCGGCACGTTGTTGTGGGACACCATCGAGCTCGCCGTGCGCTACGACGACAAGGACATGTTGCGGCACCTATTGCAGCTTCGCCTGCCAGACATCGTGCTCAAGCACATCAGCAACATCCAAAGCCAGCAACAGGCGCTGTCGTCGACCGGCACCTTTGGAGGAACGTACTCGTCTATGGGCGTGAGCGCGCGTGCAATGGAGGCGGTTTCGACGACAATTCTCGGCAGCTACCCGTCCTTTGCCGGCGTGAGCACCACGTCGCAAGCGGCGCTCGTGCTCGAGCGGCTGCAGCGCCTCCTCTGGTGTGAGGCACTGCAAGAGTGTCATGTTGACCTGCTCGCTGTCGCTGCGGGAAGCGTCGCAACGCTGCGGTTCCTGTACACATCTTCACCCCCTGAGGTGCGCGCGCAGATGGCCCCCATGCGCTACGACCGCGTAGACGTGAAGAGCGGGATGCCAGAGGGCGTGTCGCCTGCGCCAGACATCGCGGCCCCCGCCGCGGCAGCGCCCGCCGGAGCCGAGGAACTCATGGGGTCCGTTCAGAGGTCAAGGAAGTCAAGCTCTGCACGGGTCGCCAGCGGCGTGATGTCACCGTCGGCGCAGGCCTTTGTCTACTCGTCAGAGGTGGAGACGAATGTGAAAGCCGTGGACCACCAGCTTACGAAGACTCCCTTCTCAGCTAGCGCCGCGTCCACCACGCCTTCGGCGGATGGCGTGACTTGGTTGGCGGCACCGACACCGGAAACGCCGACCTCGCGTGCCTCGTCCGCGGCGAAGCGGACATCAGCTGCGCTGGGTGTGGACACTGTAGAGACGCCGGATGAGCGAAGCCTCACACTGCCACTCACAAACGCGCCGCTGCTACAGCCCAAGGCGGGCGAGGATAAGGAGGAGGAGGAGAGTGCCGCTGCCGTGGCGGATGCGGAGCTGCGCTTCATGGAAAGCTGCGTGCAGAACGGACGCCGTCGTCTCGCCGCGGGCGAAGAACAACGCCGGTGCGTAACAGCGGTGACATGGGGCCTCGGCGCGGCTGCCTGCGCAGTGAAGCTGCCGATGGCCCAATCCAGCGCGAGGGCCGTGTCGTCCTCCAGCGCGGACGCCGCCGAGGCGACCACCGCGCCCGGCACAAGCGTAGAGGTGCAGCCGCGCTACACACCGGCACTACCACAGCCGCCGCGGCCGCCCGCTCAACGTCGCATCACCCTAGATGGCAAAGTTGGTGATGTCGTCTCCGCTAAAGGCAGCCACAAGCCAATCGCCGATGCGGAGAGGACTGCAGCGCGACGGGTCGTGCAGCGCCAAGGGCGGACGAAGACTTCACTGCCCACCAAGGCATCGGCGGCGGCCAAGGAGGCTAGCGGGCCGGCACCGTCCAGTCCAACGTCGCCGGCGGTGATGGAGCCAGAGCCGGTCTACTTCATGTACCTCCAGCTTGATTGGGCTCTACATTCGACTCGTCTCCTTCGCTCGCCTCGCCCCTCCAGCGCCACGCTCGAGACAATCATGTTCCTGCTGGATCAGCGAGTGGCTCTCTCGGTGCCCGTGCTTGACCTCTTCCTAGCTGGCACCGTCGCCCCTAGCAACGCCGATGCGCGGCAGGAGCTCGCCCTCGGCCTTCGCTACCAGACCCGGACACATCGTGACACGCTGCTCCACCTGCTTGTCTTTCACGACCAGTGCCAGCTGGCGGAGTACTACCTCGAGTACTGCCATTTCTGGTTCGTGTCCAATGAACTCGATCCAGAGCCAGTGAGCGGGCGGCCGGGTCGCTTCCCAATCGACCAGCCTCCCGCGTCGCCCGACGGCGATTTTAGTGAGGATGACCTCCACGACGATGACGACCACCGGCGTAGCGGTGTCGGGTATATGGGTCACGACAAGCAGAAGCGAAGCACGCATTTAGCCCCGCAGTTGCGGCATCGCTCTCGCGACCACTCTTCCTCGGGGTACGCCGAGACCGTGCCGCGCGAGTTCCTGCGGTGTATGCTACGAGTGAACGCGCACGGGCTGACCGCCTTCGACTACGCCTATACGCCGGCAATGCTGCAGCTTCTCGAGTGGTACGGCTGCGTGCCGCCCACGTACCGGCCGAACCCGCACGCCTTCCGACGAGTTGTCTTTCTCGACCGCGGAGGGCATGGTGACATGAGGGAGGCATATACTTTGGCGGGCAACATGGGTGATTGTGACAGCAGCGAAGCGGCCGATCGGCGGTGGTCTGCGAGTACTAGGACGTCGATGGCGCGTCACCAGCGCGAGGTGCTGCGTTTCTTCCCTGTGCCACGCCTGGTCCTGGCGACCGACAACTTTGTGGCGCTGCTGGACCCCACCGGCACGGAGCTGGCGTCCACAGTCGGCTCCGTGGCGACCGCCCAAGCGCGCGCCGCTGCCGCGGGCACCGCAGATGGAAAGAGTCGCAGTAATGGCAATGACGTGGACGAGGGTCTCGCCAAGGATGAGCTTCTGGTGTCGACCCGCACGCAACCGCTGCAGCTGACCGATCGCCGCATTGACGCCATCATTGGCGCGGAGCGGCGGCAGCTGCAGGCGAGCTGGCGGCGCCACCACCAGCAGGAGCGCGCCAAGGCGCTTCTGTTTGAGCAGGTCGCTGCGCAGTCCCAAGCACTTGTCGTGCGCAGAGGTGGAAAAAGCGGTGGAGCAGACGAATCGGTGAGAGAGAACGCGCTGCCGTACCTGACACGCACCGTGACGGCTCACCGGCGCCAGCAGTGGGAGTTGCAACGGCACCCGCCTTGCAGCAAGATGACGCTGTGGCACAACGCCCTTGAAGCACAGCGACTCTCTGTGTCCGCCTTCACCGCGGCATCGTCTCGCGGACAACTGAAGCGGCGAGCCAAGGCCGACGCTCGCGGCAGCGACATTTTTGGCGCTGGCATTCTTCCGATCTTGCTCAGCGAGGAGGTGAGCTTACTGCACCTCGGTCTGTGCTCCTTCGAAGATGAGCTTGTTCGCCTCTATGGCGAGCTCCACACGGCGTCTGCATCTACATCCGCAGCTGGCAACGAGGACACCAGTGGCGCTGCACGCGCGCACCACAAAGGCAGCGAGGAAGTTGGGGCCATGGGTGACGGCGACCACGCTGCCTCTGTCCTGAGCGCCTACAGCCGTCTGCTGCTGCCGCCGTCGGTCACCGACAAGCCCGAGACACACCCGCAGCAAGACCACGAGGCAGTAAAGCAGAGCTCCGGCGTCATGTTCGGAGACACCCCACTGGAGATGGGCAATCCAAATAGCACACCCAGGACGAAGGCGAGCCGCACTGGCCACACTGTGCTGCCTCATGTCTCGTTCCCAGGTGGGTCGATCGGCGGCGCGTTGTCGCCAGCGCAGCAGGGCACCCAGCTCTCTTCCGTCTCCACCACGAAGGCGCTCGTGGCGGCTTCGCAGAACTTTGGATCGTGCGGTGGGGTACCGGCACCACCGCCTCGGCTGTCGCAGATGGATGTGGTGTTCCTCCTCGAGTGTCAGCAATTTGTCGTGTACCCGCTCTCGATGCCCAGCAGCGCCGACGCCGTGGGGGTGATCCACGACGGCGGTGACGACAGCTACGACGAGAGCAGCAAGCCACGCAGCAGCGTGAGAGGCACCGGTGGGCTCAGCGTCAGCGTTGGCAACACCAGTCGCGCCCCCAGCGATGACGAAGGGAATGCCGCGTCTCCTCGCCTAACTCTTGGGAAAGGGGGGGTCGGTGTCAGCGAGTTGCCTGCCGTGATCCAGCGCTGCACCGGCGGTAGCATCGGCACGGACGAGCGACATGTAAACGGAAATGGCAGTGGCGCGCCGCGTCAGCGCGCGCTGGCCCCCGCAACAACAACGCGTGACACCACTGGTCGCTCTTTTGCTTCTCCACACAGATCATCCGTGCGTCGCGAGCATGAGCACAAGATGCGTAATGCGCCACCGAGCGACTTGCCGCTGCTACGCTCTCTTCTGGCGCGCAAGGCCGCGGATGATCTGTCATCGGAGCTGATCGACGTCGCAGTGCACCGCTACGAAGCGGCGCTGCTGGTGTCCCTCACTCCAATGCTACTCTCCGGCATCAGCGGCGACGGCGCTGCTGGGGCTCGCGTGTCGGCGGCCGCGACAATGAAAAACTTGGCGGTTAAGCTCATGGACACGCGCTGGAAACAGTTCGGCAGCCGGCCCATCATCTCAGGCACCAACACTGATGCCACGACTACTGCCACAGAAGCGGTGGCGCTACTGAACGTGCCCCCGTTCGCTCTAGCTGACGCTCCGGCGCTGTACCCGCACCGGGCATCGTTGTCCACCGCACCAGCGGCAGATGAGCACGGGTCAGTGACGCCGACAACAGCACTAGGCTCTGCCGCAGCACGTGTGCCAACCGTCATAGCAGCGCGACTAGAAGAGTGGGTCGCGCGTCGCTGGCCGCTGCAAGGACAAGCATCGCCCTCCCTGAAGCTGCACAGGGCTGGCGGTCGAGCAGACGTGACATCCTCGCGATCGCCTCCCACGACGACGGTTAAAGCCTTCAGGCAGGAGAACAAGGACGAGAACACACAGGACAGAGACGGCGTTGATGAGGACGGCTACGACGACGAGTCGGCAGCGCTGCCGGTGCTCGATCAGATAGAGCCCGTTGGCGGAGTTGCCACGGCGGCCCAGCAAGTCCTCATGCGTGCGCTGCTGAAGCGCTTTACTGCCGCCACAGGTGCGCAGCTCTCTGAGCAGATGGGGCTCGTCATCACCCCCAACTACGATGTCGTGGAGGTCGGCGACACAGCGGCGGCTCTGCGAGACATCGAAGCGAAGTTCGTCGCACCAGCGGCGGCGCGACAGAAGCGGCGATAAGAAACGCGGAAAATGAAAAGTAGATGCGCGTGTGCGTGTCTGGGCGGAGGCGGTATTCGCTCCTTGCTGCTCTCGCTTTGTTGTCGCCGTCGGCGTGTTTTGAATTCCGTGCGACATGTCAGCGAGGTGAAGGCGTCCATCACGAGAGGAAGCCGCCGTCTCGCTCTTCACGCCGGAGGTGCCCTCTCCGGCCCTTGTCTCTCTCCGCTTGTGCGCCGTCCCCCCCCTTCCCTCCCTCACTCTCTCACTCCCCATGTACATATCGCCGTAGTCTGTTGCGTGCGCATCATGCCTAGCAACGGCATACATGTACCAAAGACCAAGAGCAACAAGACGAGGTCTGCGAGGCTGTTTTTTCGCCTCACCCTCTCTCTCCCGGTGAGGAAACGACTCGGCGGTGGGCGTTGCTCACAAGTGTTCTCACCCCCGACTCTCCACCACCAGCGCACGTGTGCTTCGAACATGATTTTTTTGGGGGGTGGCTCCTCCCTCCCTCCCCCCACCACCACCCTTCCACTGCCTCTCGAACTTTCTATCAGGGCGCGCAACGCTGACCAATCCACGTGACGCCACGCTGCACCTCTTCAGTGACTTCCCTTCCCCGCCCTATCTTCTTTCCTCGCCCTCTCCTCTTCCGTTCTTCTGCCGTGTGCCCTCTCTATACACATGCGCACGCGCATGCACGTTCACGTGCGCTCACCATCATCCGAACCCAAGTGCATGTCCCAGGTAGACGCCTTTGCTCGTGCTACTCCGCTACCCCGTATCTGCTCGCTGTCTCTCTCTCTCTCTCTGGTTGTTGTGCCCTGCTTGTGTGGGTGTGATCTTGTGCGCGTGTGCGTGTGTGGGTGTGGGTGTTGCTTTTGGAGAGAGGGGGACGGACGTGTCCTGTCGAACTCGCGCTTGACCTTCTCTCGTGTGCCTCGGCATCTCCGCCGCCTCTCCTCATTTTCTTTTCTGCCGTTGGAGAGGGGGTTTCGTGCTGTGTGGTTCCGTCTGCGAGGCGGCTTGTCTTGCTGCGCAAGGGCCCACCACACCACACCCAACACCTCTTGCTGCGGCGCCAGCCGAGCGGGGCCCACGAGGCGACGAAAGTGAACTGCAGCAGTCCCGCCAGCATCGCCCTCTTTACCCTGCTCGTGCCCAACCTTCGAGTCTGCCGGATGGAGCTGCAGACGCAGCCGCGCTTCTGTCCGCCGCACCCGCGCCCCTACACCGCCCCTTTGGTGTGGGTGTGCCTGGCATGCGGTCGGCTTGCCTCGTACGAGGCAGCTCCCCACTATTCGATGGACAACGTCGATGGCTTGGACAACTCTCTCCAAGGAACCTCCTCTGCCGCCAACGCCATGTCAAATGGATTCGGCGTCATCACGGCGCTCAGCGACCGCGAGGCAGCCGCCCACGCCTATTCGAGCCCACTTCCAAATACAACACAGCATCATTTCGGTCACCCGCAGTGCGGTAGCATCACTGGATCTACCGCAGCCGCTTCAGCTTCATCGGGGTCCTCACCGGCGACGTCAACGCCGCCTCGGCCGGAGCAACGACACTCCTGCGTGAACAGCTCACCAGACTCCTACCTGTCTCAGGCTGCCTCGTCCAGTCAAAGACAGCGTGAGCAGCAGCAACAGCAGCGGCGGCGTCCCTCGAGCGTGAGTCGGCGTGTAACGGGTGTCACCGCTGAGATCATCCACCCCGATAGTGTCGCTAGCGCTAGCGAAGGCGAGCTGGTCTCTGCCGAGCCCTCCGACCCTTGCGCGGGCGCACAGGCTTTCGGAGATGACGAGATCTTGGTCTGTGACGGCATCTCGCCAAGCCACTGCTGGCGCGCACCCACAACAGTCACCACACCCCGCAGGTCGCAGCTCCCCACGTCCCTGGGGAGCACCAGCAATGAAAGCAGCACCCTCGCCGTCACTCCATGTGAAACGGCTGTCGCTGCTCTCCCTCCGCTGTCGGCAATCTCTTCGCCCCTCTGGAGAGACGCGGGCGTCCATGACATAGGAAAGCTGTCGAGCACCGGGGCACGCTCCCGGCAGCAGGAAGACCATGCGTCGTGCTCCCTGACAGCGCTGCTCATGGAGGAGCACCTGGTCGGCAGTCGCGAGATGCGCTTTTGCCGTTGCTGCGGTGAGGTGCGGTGCGCTGAGATACGAAAGGTTACAGAGCTGCTGTCCTCGCCGCTGCCAGCAGGAGCGGCGGACAAGGTCCCGTACACGGACAAGGAGGGATACGAAACGATGGCGGTGGCGGCCCAAGCGACGGTGGAGTCGGAGCACGAGCATTGGAAGGTGAAATCGAGCCGCAGCTGCAGCAGTGCTGCCATTTGCCTGGACGGAGGCGCAAAAACCGTGTACGGCCCCTTCACCTCGCAGGCTCTCTACAGCAGCAACGAGTCGCAGCCGCTAGGCGTTTCGTCCCCCGCTGCCGAAAGTGGCTGCAAGCCACCCGAGACAGCGCAGGCGAAAGCTCGGGAGGAGATTCCCTCTGTCTACGCCGTGGCCCTCTCCGTCACGCGACTCCTGTCAAAGGTCAAGACCATGATGGTGGCGGCGCTTGGCAACTTTCATCCGCTCTCGCCGGCGCTGCCCAAGGCGTACTTCAGCCGTCATGGCCATGACGTTGGTGACAAGGCGGCAATACGCGGTTATGGAAACGGTGTCCTCGCCAGTGACGCGGCGCCGCGGTCGGCAAGCTCGATCGCGCGCCATCCACCGCGGGGCCAGGAAGTGTGTCGCCCGACCTACCCTCTGTACAACCCCAGCGAGGGGACAGGGACAAACAGTGACCACTGGAAGTCCCTCTCCGCCTCCACGGCGACGAGCAAGACGCCGCCACTGGCGTCCGTCTCGGCGGAGGAGTACACGCTCACGTGCTTGGCGTCGCTGCTCGGTGGCGGGGCAGTGGAGGACTTGAACGGCATCTCGCTGGACTCTAGTGCGCAGCCGAGCTGGGTCTTCACCGCACCGGACGAGGAGGAGATGTACAGGGCTGAAGACGACGACGAGGGCCTCATGATTCACCACCAGCGAGGAGGCGTGCAGAGCGACGAGGACGCCTGCGCAGGCGGCGCCGAAGACGCGCACACGTGCGTGCGAAGGCTTTACGATGACTCTACCTCCATGTCTAGCATCATGGGCTCCACGGCGGCCGCCGCTGCGACGAGGAGGATGCGCGCGTGCAAAGACAAGTGGAACTCGATTAGCGTCGCAGAAGCGCTGTGGCGCCTGGTGCTGCCGTCCTTCAGCGCCCCCTTTCTCTCGACGGCGTCAATGCCGTCGGCACCGCGTCGCGGGGCTGTGGAGTCGACTGCGAGCAGTACTTTGGTTACCAGCACGCGCCCCTACCGGGGTTTTCGCGGAGATGTCGAGGAGGCGGTTTGCCAGCTGGATGTGGCGCAGCTAGAGGTGGCGAAGCTGCGGCTGCAGCAAGTGCTGGCAGCTGTAATGGCGGAGCAGCTGCGGCGCGAGGGCCAGTCGAGGGGAGAGTACCCAACTTAGAGCGGACACGAAGCCTCTACATACCACTCGCCCTCGCATTGCGTGTCTGTATGCTGGTGTTCACCGCCTCCTCCTCCTCCCCCCTTTCAGTAGCTCATCCTGCTGCCACCCGCCCGCGCAGATGTGCACGTAAGCAAGGGTGTGCCCGACAAGGAGTGTGTGTGTGTGTGTGTGTACCCTGGGCGCCTATGCGTATCTTCATGTGTGCCGTCTTCGCACGGATCCCTGTTGCTTTACGGAGCGCGCGTAAAGTGTGCTGTGCTCGGCTTCCTCCGGCATCTGTTCAGAAACCACAAACGGAAACAAACAACGTCACGCCAAGCCAGAGATGTGCGCAGTTCGCTCCACAGTGTCAGTAGCCAACCACCAACCCGCCTCCCCCCCACACACACACACCCGCTGCGAGGCACAATGCCTCCACGGAAAGACGGCTCGGCCTGTTGTAGCTCTGTGACAACAAGACCGGCGACAACGGCGGAGGGGGACAGTCCTGTCGCACTCGAGAGTTGCGATGACGGCTACTTATGATGAACCAAAGGAGAGGGGACGGGAAGGGTGCACGTACACTCACCATGCACGCAGGCGCATCTGTCCTGCGCAGCTGCGGCCCAATGTCTACCTACGCCCGTACCGGATTTGAATGTACCTACCGATGCAACGGGGGAGAGGAGGGCGGGGGGTGGCGCCAGCACCAACATATGCGCGCGTGAAGCCAAGACGACGATGATCACTCTTGTGAGGGAGCACCTCTGCATGCCTTCCACTCCTTCTGCCTCATCTACCTTCTCTCTCTCGCTCTTTCTGTGGACTCGCGTCGCGCGACGTCGCTGTCCTGTCGCGGGCGGCACACGTCGCACACGGGGGGGAGCTCCTCCCTTGTCGGTTATGTATATTTTCTCGTGTGTGTGTGTGTGTGCGTGTGTGCGGTCGGTGCCTGCGCCTCTCCATGAATGAGAGTGCATCACCACCGTAGCGCAGTCACCGAAAGGACCGCAGACGTGAGCTGAAGACATCGTCGACGCCTTTATTCGCCAGCTTCCCGTTTCTTTCATTGTGTCACTGGTCATCTGTCGCTGCACCCTCCTCACCCCTCCCCCCTCCCCTTGCCTGCATCCCGTCCTCACGCACACACACGCACAGGCGCGGGTGCCTTCCTGTGCACACAGAAAAATAATAGCCACACAAGTGCGCAGAGGGAGAGACGGAGACCTCTATAGAGAGATAGACCTGCGCAGACTCGCGTCCACGCACATTTCGATTTATTGGCGCGTGTGTGTCCTGCGGGCCCAATCAAGCAAGCACTGCGCCTCAACCCTCATCGCACCGCAGTGCCCCGCCTTTTGTCTTTCACGCGTCGCGACGACGACGACAACAACAAGCAGAGCAGAGAGCATTCGGCCAAAAAGAAATACGCAACGTTCTCGCGGGAGAGCGCGGGTGTGCTGACTGGCCGTCTTGGCATTGTAGGCCAGAACTGCCACCCGACATCGACTGCCGCTCCCCCCCCCACCACCACAACCACCACCACCCTTCCTCGCCCTTTTATTCTCCCTGGCACCGCATCCGGTAGCATTGCATCACGCGCACGCGCTGGGCAGCGCACTTCGGGTCTTTTTCCGGTTTCTTCTTTGCTTCTGGCACGTTTCACGTGTATAGGTCTAACCCTGTGTGCCCGTGTTTGAGCATCGAAAAGGATGGCGGGGCTGCAGTCAGAGAACATCTCCATCAACTCCACGCGGCTGCCGGAGCAGAGCACGTCAGATAAGGATATCTGCGTGTTCTGCCTCCGCCGCGCCACCCCCTCCGCCTCCGACCCGCATGCGCCGCTCTTCCCCTTCTTCTCTCTCGTCGACTGCCGCCACTACGCATGCCAGCCGTGCGCGCTCGTCCACTGCGACAATGCTGGCCGACGCATCTTCTGCCCCAAGTGCCACTGCGTCTCTCGACTGGCGCAGTCGGGTCGGCGGCGCACGCGCAGCGCCGCAGCGGCCACCGACGCCGATGTAGACCGCGTATCCATCGACGACGGCGTGTCGTCCACCCGGTCTCGCCGCACCCGCACTGGCACGACGCCACACCGCAGTGCTCTAAAGGGTAAGAGCGGGACCTTGAAGCGGCGCGCCAGCTCGGTTCAGTTTCCGGCCAATCCAACGACATCCATCGTGCCTGGAGACGGCGTCAGCATCGCGAGCAGCGCAGTGGCGGTCCCATCAGAAGGCGACAGAGCCGGTGAGCAGCACGATCAGCGCAGGGCGTCGTCGCCCTTAACCCAGGAGGCCGTTGACGCGCTCCCGCTCGACCCAGTGGAAGCACGGCGTCGACGGACTCGCGAGCAGCAGCAGCAGCAGCAGCTCCGCTCCGCTGAAGCCGCGGCTAAGGCAGAGAAGGCAGTAGGCCTGTACGCTATCACAGCCGCGCCCCCGCCGAAGGTGGCGCCCCCTCCGCCATCTGCCTCCGCCGCCTCGGGCACCGCCACCAACGAAGGCTTCAAGAAAGCAAAGGACCGCTCGCGCTCGCAGCCGGTGCCGAAGCTCCCATACACAATCCTGGAACCGAAGGAGGAGTACCCGGTGCCCCCTCCGCTGGTGCTGCACACGGTAGAGGAGGAAGAGACACATGCCCCTGCCGCTACTGGCGACAAGGACCGGGACCCTAAACCAGTGCTACCCGCAGCAGCAGCCGCGGATGCGGCCGCTGCAGCAACGGCCGAAGAGGATGTGAAGGCAGAGAAGGGTGCATCGGCCTTGGCGTCTGCTTCGAAGACGTCGGTGCCGCCGCGGCAGAGGGAGGATGAAGTCAAGGTAGCCATGGCGGCATCTGCGGACAAGTCGCAGACAACTGGCGTGCTGCCGCCGCCCACCGACCCCGCCGAGGAGCTCGCGCGACCGCATCAGCTACTGGACGACTGCGAGAACACCGAGGCTGAGGAGCGCGGCGTCGTTCGAGACCTCGAGGCGCACGAGCGGGCCGCCCTGATGCAGCGGATGGAGGAGGAGGACACGGCCATTCGTGCGCGCCGAGGCCTGGTGCTGGAGTTTGATTCAACACCCATCCTGCCCCAGCAACAGCAGCCAACACTGCAGAACCAGCACCCGCATCACGATAACACCGGATCCATCTCCTTGGTCGACTTCTCCGACCAGGTCAGCGTCACCTCCGACGACGAGCTGTCGCAGCGGGCATCTGGGCACAAGTCGGCCACCCGCAGTAACAGTACAAGTCGTCGGCGACGTCGCACCTCTGTCAACGGCGCCTCAGAGCTGCGACCACAGCCGCATGAAAACATGGCTGGCGAACTAGACGCGAGGGTAGAGAAGGGTGGTCAGGCGACCGCTGCCGGCACTCCTGGCGATGCTCTCTCCAGTGCCGCGAAGTCCGTCGCAGGCTCGGGCTCGGCCGAGAACACGCTCTCGCCCATAAACGCCGCCCGCCAAGGCCGGGTCTCGGCAGGCGAGCAGGTCGACGATGGCGGCAAAGTCATCGCGGCCAGAGCGGCGGAGGCGGAGGCGGAGGCGGAGGCGGAGGCCAAAGCCAAGGAAGAAGCCGAAGCCGCTCGTGCAGCGGCGGAGGCCGAAGCGCATGCCGAAGTAATTCGAACTGCGGAAGAGGCCAGGGCTCTCGCAGAAGGGCAGGAAAGGGCACGGCAGCGGCAGTTGCAACGTGAAGCAGCCGAAGAAGCAGCCGAGCAGAAGCGGCAACAGCAGCGACAGGAAGAGGAGGTGGTGCGCCAACGCCAGCAGCACGAGGAGCGGGCGGCTTTTGCTTGTCAGGCTCTGCAAGACCGCGAGGAACTTGCGCGAGAGGCGCTGGAGCAGTCTGAGGCGGCCGTGCGTGAACACTACGAACGCGGCGCTGATGAGTGGCTAACAGCGGCGTTGCCGCATGAGCTGGTGGCGCAGCGGCTGGTCCGTGCGGCAGCGGAGCACAGGCTCCAGCAGGAGCGGCAGCAGGCGCAGTTGGCCGCGGAAGAAGGCCTCAACCGAGACGAAGTGGAGGAGGCGGAGGCTAACGCGTGGTCTTGGCTGCTCTCCGGTGCCCGCGTTGACCGTGTGCTGGCGGCGACCGAGGAGGGCGACCGCGTGCAGCGAGAGTACGAAGAGCTGCGTTTGGAGCGGCTTCAGCTGCAGCTCCGTGAAGACACGGCAGAGCTTGTTCACGAAGAGGCGCACGGTCGAGCCTCATTTATCGAGTACGAGGCTGCAACGCGCAGTCTCCTGCGGAGCCACCACGCGGTGCAGCGGCAGGCGCTTGCGGAGGGCGAGCGGCAGCAGGAGGCCGAATTTTTTAAAAAGGCGGCGGCGCGCCGAGAGGCAGCACTCCGCCAGCGCTTTCAGTGGGAACTCGATGAGTTGGATGTGGAGGAGGTCGGCGGCCGCGCGATGCTGCGTGAGGTGGAGAGGGAGGAGCGGCGAACGGCGCACCTCATGTTCCTGCAAGCACTGGCGTCGATTCGGCGCAAGGAGGTGTTGGCGCAGCACGCGGCTGCCGTTGCAGACGAGCCTGGTGGCTCCTCTGTGTTGTCCGAGGCGCCAACGATGATTGCTGCACAGACGCACCGTCGAGTGCAGCAGCGGCAGACGGATGCCGCTTTTCCGCTGATGATTGAAGAGGACGGAGACGGTGCCGACGCCGCCGCCGCTGATATGGCCGGAGCGGCGACGCCGCCGCAGCTCCGCACTCCGCTCATTACGGCGAAGGAGCTGGCGGAGCTGCGCGCGCGCGAAGCTTCGTACGCCGCTGAGCTGCAGGTCGCCTTGGAACGCCTGCGGGAAGCTGAGCGGCGTGTTGCGGAGGAGGCGGCCATCCGTGCGCAAGCGGAACAGGAGCGCCAAGCGGCGCACGCTGAGTCGCAGCGCCTCGTACGGGAAGCCGAGCAGCGGGCCGAGCAGCGCATCCACGAAGCACGCGATGCGGCAGAGCAGCTGCTGCAGGCGCAGCTTGCCGACTTGCGCGATGAGGCGGTCCGCCGTGCTGAGCACGCGGCAGTCATGCAGGCCCTCGCTGAGGAAGAGCAGCGAGCGGTCTTAGAGGCGAAGCTGCAGGCTGCGCAGCGTCAGTTGGACGAGGCGCAGCAGCGGGCACAGGAGGAGGTGCGTCGCGCGCGCGCAGACGCGGCGGAGATGGCAGCCGCGGACGCCGCCCGTGCGGCCCGCGAAGCCCAGCGCCGCGACGAAGAGTGGCAAGAACGGTGCCGCGCGGAACACCTCCTGCGGCTAGCTGAGCAGGAGCGTGAAAAGGAGGAAGCGGTCCGTCGCCTTGCCGAAATCGAGGCGCGCGCCGCAGAGGCGGTGCGACTGGCGCGCGAGGAAGCTGCACGGACCACAGCGGAGGCGCAGGAGCGGCTGGGGGAAATGGAGCGGAGGCAGCAAGCGCGGGAGGCGGAGGTGCAGTCCGCGGCGCAGCGCGTGCGTAGTGCACGGGACAGCCTGCGTGCGTTCGACTCGAGCGCTCAATCATCGCGGTACGCGACCCCATTCAGAGCGGTGGTACCAGGGCAGAGACGGCCAACAAGCAGCAGCAGCCATAGGGCGCCAAGCCTCGTCGCAGTCTCCTCCGCCCACGCCACCCACACGGCGGGATCTGTGGCAGCGCAAGCGTCTGTGCACACTCCCCTGCAAACCCCGCCGCTGGTTCCGTCCTCGTCCCGCACATCCTCGGCGATGCGCCGTCAGCCGTCGGCGCAGTCACCGACGCCGCACGTTGCCGCAAGGGCACCAGCAGCAGGGACGGCAGCATCCTTCGCCCCATCTGACACGACACCCCCAAGGGTGATTATCAGCTCACAGCACACACCTCTCTCTCCGGCAGTCGCACCGGGCCTCGGGCGCAGCGGAGCTGCCGTGCCGTCGTCCTCCGCGTCCGCTGCCGGCGCCACCAGCCTTGCCGCGATGGACCCGGCGGATATCATTCGCGCCGCCATCCGCTCTGCCGTGCAGGAAATCGTCGAGGCGCAGCAACGGACCCAAACACTGCAGGATCGCGCCGAGCAGAACGTCGAGCTCAGCGAGCGCCGCTATCACCGCCGCCAAAGCGATCGCCTGCGTGCCGAACGCGACGTCGCGGTCATCGAGTCCTCTTACGCTGCGAGTGAAGTGGACGAGAGCGAGGCGCGGCACCAGCGCCGGTGGGCATGGTCCCAGCAACCGCAGCAGCGGACCCGGCACCGCCAGCCGGTGCGCGGCGACGAGCGCGACAGCCGCATCGCGGCCTCGCGCATGTCAGAGGAGCGCCTGCAGTCGGCTCGCTCCTCTCGAGGCGACTACGCACAAGAGGTGAGCGAAAGCCCGTGGACGCGCAGCTCGTCCTCGCCTGCATTACACCTGTCACCGGCAGGCGCACCACTGTCAACCGCAGCCCCTGTCGCCGCAGCCCGCTCGGTAAGCAGCAACACGTTGCCCAGCACGTCGTCTGTGTACTTCGACAACAGCTACCGGCCCTCGGCGGCCGCACTCGGGGCGGCGCACCAGCGTTACGGGCGCAACGGGTGCGATTACGCCGCCGTCCCGCAGCAGCAGCAGCAGCGCCTGGCATCCTTTGCGCCATACAGCTCGGCGTCTCGAGTTCTCTTCGCACCTCGTGTGGTGCATCAGGCCCGCGAGGCGTGGGCTGCCGAGGACGGCGAGTTCAGCTACGCACAGCGCATGCATCTCGGGGTCGGTGCGCACGCCTACTCGCACGTCGCCTTTCAGCAGCAACAGCGGTACGCCACTGGAGCCCCTCAGCCTCTTCCTCGACAGCCGCTTCTTCAGACCGTCGGCGTCACCGCGGCAGTCCCTTCCGTGGCGCACGCCTACAACGAGCCAGAGCCGCTCCCGCCAGCGCCGGCGGCGATGGAATACTCGCCGCCGCCTCGCCGTAGCACCACACGCGCCGCAGCAGAGGCGGTGCCACAGCAACAGCATCAGCCCGCAGGTGCAGACTCTAACGTGGATTGTGGTGGCGGCATCGGCGCACTTCCGGAGCCAAGCCGCATGTGTCCACGCTGCTACCGCACAGACACCACCTCCCCATGCTGGCGTTGCGGCGAGATGATCTGCAGGCACTGCGGGTTACCGCCCGGCTCAGCGCGGAAGCTGTGCTGCACCGCGCACCACCGCGCGCAGCTGCGTGAATTTACGCGGCGCAAGACCTACGAGAGCGGCAAGGCGGCCACCGCCGTCGGAGCTGGCAAGGTGCCGTCGCCCCCGCCGCCTCAGCAGCAGCAACAGCGTCTTCGCGGAGAGCAGCAGGTGCAGACTTCCTTTGCTTCCTCAACAGCCAGCGCTCGAACCCACGATGCTGCGCACTTTGCAGATGAGCCGGCAGTCCGGCTCGACGTGGGCACGTCACCGCTCACAAGCATGTCGCCACCGCCCATGATATCCCCGTCGGCGTACCGGGTACCGGAGCAGCGTGAGCGGCAGCAACAGCTACCACAAGCGCAGCCACACTACCCTACTGGTTACCAAGCCTTCACGATGGCGGGGCCGGCGGCACCGCCACAGCAGCCAATATATTCGCCAGGCTACCATCCAGCCGCAGCGGCGTACCCCTACGCGTACTCACACCCAACGCCGCAGCCGCATCAGTTGCCGCCCCACCAGCTGCCATTCTACGCCGACAGCGAGAGACCCCATACGATGCGGCCACCGCTGGACCCGTATGTGCAGCCATTCGGCCAGCCGCAGCCCTATGCTCCATTCGGTTACTCGGTTCGTGCCGCGACGGCTGCGCTGGGGAGCGCTACGACTGCCGCTGACTTTGCAGCACCTATCACTGTGCCCGAGGCGCAGCGACAGCAGGGGACGGCAGTCGTGGCAGCAGAGGCTTTGGCAGCACATGAACTGTCTCCGCCCGCGAGCCGAGCGGCGGCTTTCAGTGTCGTCGCCATGCCTCATGCTTTGCCTGCAGGGCTAACCCAGTCACCGCCACCACCCTCGGCACTGCCTCCGTCGCAGCAGGAAGAAGCACGTGAGGTCATGGCTCTTCGTGACGCTGAGGGCGGCGCCATGGCTGAGGCAACGGCACCCGCAGCGGCAGCTGTGAATGGCACACCGGATGCGCAAGTGCAGCGGCATCCGCCTGCGTCGACGCGGGACCATGAGGACCGCGCAAATGTGGAGGCGAAGCAGCCAGCGGCGGCTGAAAACCTTACCTTGCCGAACGCGACCGTAGCTGCAGCTGTAGCCGGATCGGCGGCAGCAGACGCAAGTCTGCCCGGTAGCGCACCGGAGAAGCAGGGCGGTACGACTACACACGGGGATGCTGGGTCGACCCCGGATGGCGGCGCGGCGGCGGCGGCGGCGGTTCTTGAGGAGCCCAAGACGGAGCGAAAGAAGACATTCCCGGCATTTTTCGTGTCGCTCGGCGACGGCGGCGACGCTGCGGAGCCGCGCCGGCCGAAGCCTCCGACGCCGCGGAACTTTGTGCCAAGCCAGTTGGTGCCGCCGCCGCCGCCGAGGAAGCAGCAGCGGAGGACCTTACCGTATGGTATGCTACTCACGTCGCAGAACCGCAATGGTTGGCAGTCGGCGCATCGCCAGCATCAGTCCCGCAAACTCTCTCCGCTTCACGCCCACGAAATGAACTGCGCACGTAATAGTCGCAAGAGCGTCAGCCCCTGTCGTGGCTTTGGGGCGCAGCGCCGCCAGCGGCACACGTCCCCCAGCCCGTACGAGCAAGCCCCAAAGGTCAGCGGCGCAAGAGATGGACCGAGGAAGACGCCGTCCCACCCGCCATCGAAGCAGCCGCAGCGGCCGCATGTCCATGCTAACGACACGGTAGCCTCCATGACGAAGTCCATTAAGTCCTACATCAAGTCCCTCTCTCCCATGGTTGTGGTGGATGAGTCCGGCGCTGCGGTCGTGTACGAGGACGTACACAAGGTGGAGTCGAACAACCCCTGGATGCAGCAGCAGCCGCAGCAGCGACCACAGGAGTGGAGCGCCACCGCCACCCCAGCTGCCCATGACATCTACCTCCGTAGCGGCGGCGTCAGAGGCGTTGTGGCCGAAGCAGAGCGCAACCACCCTGAGTCGAGCCATGATCAGAGCAAGGCGGGCCTCTATTACGTCGACGCACCATCGCAACCGCATGATTCCTTGTCGCACCAGCACCAGCACCAGCGCTCGTCCCACAGTGACTCCTACTACCCGTACTTCACGTCCTCCGGTGCGACAAGTGAGACGCAGTCTCAGCCTCCTCAGCAACAGCTGCAGCAGCACCTGTACGCGCCACCACAGTCGCACATACCAGCTCAAACCTCCTATGCTGCCCCGTTCGTGGATCGCCGTGTGCCGACGCTTGCAGAGCTCGAGAAACGCCTGCAGCAGCTGCGGATCGTGGACGAGTACGAGGCTGCTCAGTACCATCGGCGTCAAGCGCAGCACGCGCACCACCAACAGCAGCAGCGCATTCACGTGCTTCTTCACACCCCCGGAGCAGTGGCTGTGGGCGGCAACACCGGGGCGTTCGTGACGGCATCCTCGTGTGCCGCTCGTGAACTAGTACAGCCGCAACAGCGACGCCACAACAGCGCAACAGGGGGGCACCCGCAGCAGCGCACAGTGTCGCCGCCGTGGCGAACGGACCTTAACTCGAGTCCGGTGCGACCGCGGTGGGACATCAGTCAGCCTCGCTCACCCATCTATCACCCGGCGCCAGCAACGATGACTGGAAATTGAAAGTCGGCGAGTCAGCCTGTGCACATGTATCGGTGTGAAGGTCGCGGCCGACGATGGTGCTGATACCGCCATGTGAGAGCGTTGCCCAGTTAGGTCGTCGCGGGTGCGCTCCTCCCCCCCCCCCTCTCTTTTGCCGTAGCGTGCGCTAGACACCGTCCCTTTGTTGCGTTTCTGCTTAGTGTTTGGCTACTCAATGCTTTACTGGTTGACGTGACCGGGGCCGCACGCTGCAGCTCGCTCGCGCAATGTTTCCCCTTCCCTTCCGTGCGTCTCCTCCCTCTCCTCCGCCAGTTGTGTGGGCATCCCTCCTCGTGTGTGTGTGTATGTGTGGTTGGGGTACACGTGGATGACGCTCTCGATCCATCGAATCGCGCGAAGACAAAAAGCATGCAGGTGGATGCCCCGGTCCTCCCCCTTTCCGTGTCGCTCTCCCTTCTCTCTCCTGTTCTTTTTACATTTGCCTCGATGTCGGATTTCTTGTTTCCCTTTTTGGCTTCGTTTTTTCTCCGGCGCGCTGCGTCTCCCCCTCCCCCGCCCACAGCGAAGCGCATTAGATGACACCGCACGACAGGAACACGCAAGCACGTTCACGTCGTGGCATGCGTGTTTCTCCGCACACACACACACACGAGGAGGGGGGAGGGGGAAACCATCGGGGGCAGGGAGTTGAGCACTGCTTCACCCAATCACCCATGCACCCTCCCTCCCTCCCCCCTCTCTCTCGTCGCACCACTTTCTTTTGCTTTTTTATTCTCTTTTCCTTTTCGCCATAGACAAGTTTACATGTGTGATGTTAACCCGGCATTCCAACAGGGGGCATGGATGGACGGACAACGATCGCGGCTTTGACGCGAAGCTGGTGAAATGGTGCGACCACCGTGGGCACCACCAATCACCACCACGCGCCTCAACGTCAGCGACGGACGATTTTTTTTTGTTGTTCGGTGTGTGTACGTGTACGTGTATGTGTGTCTGTATTAGGCATGTGGGGGTAGGTGCACGTCAGCCGTGATGATGGCAGGGTGACCAGCCGAAAGGATGCTGGTGGGCGTGCCTGTTGTTGTTTCGGTCGCTTTCTGTTGTTCTGGTGTTGTGACCTTCCTGTCTCTCGTTTCTTTTTCTGCCCTTTCCCTTCCTCCTCTTCCCTCCCCCAACGAGACCCGCCACCGCCACTGCCGCCCGGTGATGCCCCACTCTCCCCCCCCTCTCCCCCTCTCGAATGATAGAGCTGATAGCGCTGTGAGGCGGACGTACGCGACGGCGTCTCGAGAGTCGCGCGCACGCTCATGTGTGTGTGTGTGTGTGTCTAAGCAAGCTACTCTCGGTTGTGTTGTGAAATAGGTGGGTGCAGAGTCTCCCCCCTCCCCTTTACTGCTCTTCACGCGAGCTCGAGGGCCACTGTTCCACCATGAAGAGCATCACCAGCAGCAGCAGCAGCACCTGGTCCCCATCCACGGAGGGAGAGACGCGTGTGAATCGCCGAGATCGGTGTTTCCTCACACGCCTCCCTCTCTCCCTTTCTTTCACACACACACACACACACAGCGCATCCCTGTGGCGCTCCCTGCTGCTCATGTGATCTGCCATGCCGTGCACCGCGCTCCCACCCCCTTCTATTGTCCATTGCTGCATCTCTGGCGTACGCCCACGTGTCGACTCAGCAGTCTTCCTTCTCCCCTCGCCCTCTCCCCCTCCCCCTCCCCTGGTGAATCCCTCACCACACATCAGATCACGCAAGCGTTTCCGTTTTCTTCTCCCTCTCTCTCGAACACACACATACACGTACATACGTAGGTACGCCCCAAGGTCAAGGACAGCACCCCGCCCCCCCCCCTCTCTCTCTCCCCCCTCCCACCTCCGCGCAACCATGACCGCCCTCATCACGAAGCAACGGTACAACTGGATGGGGTACGATGGCATCGAGTCGGTGGAATGCGATACGGCCCTCCTGCGCTCCGATAACGGACCGGCGAATAACTACAACTACATGCATCGCCAGCAAGTGACTATGGAGCTGAAGGAGCGCCTCTACCGTGTCAAGCGTGACCTCGGCCTCATCCCCGAGGAGGAGCTGCGCGCTGAGCAGGAGGCCATCGAGCGCCGTCGCATGGAGAAGCAGCGTCGTGAAGAAGAAGAGCGCATGCGCAAGGAGGCTGAGGAGGTCGCCCTTGCCGAGGAGATGGAGCGCCGGCGTCTGGAGGCGGAAGAGGCGGAAGAAGTCGAGGAGAGGGCCAGCATCCAGGATGCCGCGGCCCAATCAAATGACGATCGCAAGCGCTATATGGACGACAGCGACGAGGATAGCGACGGGGGGGACGGCACCGATGAACAGAGTGCCATCCTCGTAGCTATGCTCCGCACGCAGGAGGAAATCAACAGCGCCGTCAGGGGCTTTACCCAGGGTACCCGTATGATGCTCGCCTCCTCTGGCAGCGGCTACGTCAGCTACCTCGACGGGAGCGTACACTTCACAATCGCCAATGTCGAGATGTACAACGCCGCCAAGCGGGAGAAGGTGATGGAGGCCCTGGCCGGCACCAACGTTTCCGTGCCTACCGCCGAGGAGTACTCGCTGGGGGAGGTGCGGCAGGCGATCGAGGCCCGCGACATGGCGCGTAAGAAGCTGGACGTCATCCGCGCTTTCCAGGACCTCACGTACACGGCGCGCATCCGCACGACCGAGAAGGACGCTTACGACACCCCGTTGCAGCAAGTGACGGAGGAAGACGGTGACATGTCTGCCCTGGTCGCCAACTGCGAGGACACGAAGCGGTTTGCTGAGAGTGTGCGCAAGGCGTACAACGCGAAGGCTGCGGCGAGCGGCCATGCCCTCTCGTGTGCGCTCTGCATGTGCCCCGTCGCTGCCGACCAGGCAAGTACACCCCAGGCCCAGGCCACTGTTGGGGATGAGATGGACAACGCAGAAGACGGGGTGCCGAAGAACACTGGCAACAAGTCGCCCACGTCGGCGCCGTAGGGCGCTGATGCTGGTCTCGTCGCTGCCGCACCCAGTGGCGCGGAGCAGGCGTGATAGGAATAGGAGAAGGGGCCCCAAGAAGGTCACGCACACGGCAACCGATGATGCGCTTCTCGTGTGAGACCGAGGGACGTGGAATGAGCAGCAAGATATACATAGTCGTGCACATGTCCACGCCGATAGACGCACCGTGGGACAGCAGGTGGGTCGGAGAGGATGGCCTGAGAGTGTGGTGTGAGGCGTGTATGAAAAGTAGCTGCAGCATGCACACACGACCACGTACCTCACGCGCGCATACGCGTCTGTGTCGCCTTGTGACCTTTCCCTCCCACAGGAGTTCAGCTCACCACTCCACTTGCAGGGCGCATGTGCCTTCATGACCGCAGCCCCCTAATGTAAAATGCACTCACCCCACCTCAGCTCTATGCGCGACGGTGGGCAACTGTGCGGAAGTGCATGGGTATGCGTGGTGACACGCTCGCTCGCGACTGTCGTGGCGGTCATTGCCCTTGTTATGTGTCGCTGCCGCTGCCGGTCGCATCTCGTGACGGGAGGAAGCGCATGCATGCGCGAGCGCACACGTTACCCGTGCAACCTGCGCGGTGCCTGCCCTCTTCGTTCTTTTGCCCCCCATCCCCCTTCGCTTGCACCCTTTTGCTCCCCTTCCATCGTGTGTCATGTGCGCGCGTCTGTGCTGCCTCGCGGCGCTCCAGCAGCAGAGGTGACGGTGCAGCAAAACGCCGCTGCGGCAAGGCACAGGCGCGTCGCGATGCACAGAGAGGAGCGGGAGCGACCCAGAGAACGTCCCACCCCGAGACGCGTCCACAACCGTGAGGGAGGGGGGGACGGCACTCCTTCACCCATGAACGTGGCGGAGGCAGCAGGAAACCGCCCGACAGTGTAACGAGGGCCACAGCGGGAAAACCAACCGCGACAGCACGCAAGCGAGGAACTGGCAGTGGTGCGGGCACCCCTTGTGTGTGTGTGTGTGTGTCTTACCTTTTTTTACATTTTTATATATCTGTTATCTTCGCCGATTCCAGGAAACCGACAGCGGAAAGCGGAAGCGAACCATATTCCGAAAATGGGGACCTGTCAACACGCGTGTATCGCTCACAACCACTGCGCGCACACCCACACGCACACACCACACACACTTTTCAATTTTATCTTCTCCCCTCTCCCCTCCCCCACCTGTACGTCCTCCTCCCCCCCCCTCGTCATCTTCATGTTTCTTTCCTTCTCTGTACGCTTGTCTCGTGTGTGTGTGTGTGTGCGTGTGCGTGTGTGTGTGTGTGTGTGTGTGGGTGTGTGTGCGTGTGTGTGTGCGCGGTGGTCTCGGTGATTACGTCCATGTTTGTTTTTCCGCGACCCCCACAATTCGAAGAGTAGAAGTGGGGAGGGGGGCACAAGTCCTCATCGTGCATGTCTCTGCTCTCGTCTAACGTGATCGAGCGAGCCTGTGCACGCGCACGTGTGCATCCTCCACTTTTTCTATGTCTTCCGCATCGCTTTATATCGGCTTCTCGTAGGACAGAATGCACTCGAAGGGCCAAGCAAAATGCAACCAGAGAACGCATGCGGCCATCCCGGTCGCTGGCGCGGCGTGCCGGCTCGCTCTTCTCTGTAGCAAAATCAAGGAGAGGCAGCGACGATGGTGTGCGGAGAGACGGACAGGGAAAGAGAGGGTGCTAGAAGACGTGAGAGCGAGAGAAGAGGAGGGGGCGAGCAGGTCGTTGCTCCCCCTCACCCCATCCCCACCATTGGATGTTGCGCCTCTCTCCACGACTTCTCCTTCCTCATGCATGACGGCCCCCCCTCCCGCGGTGCAAAGTTGATGGCAACGTCACCGCATACGGCACACATCCTTTTTCGCTCGCTCTCGCACCCTTGCCTTCACCCTCCTTGCTTCCCCCCTGTCGCTCGCTCGCTCTCTTCGGTGACCCCGTTTGTGCCCTCCGGTCGACTGTCTCGGACGGCCCTCGCACCACCTCTTCCCCACCCCACCCCATGGCACTCCTGGGGGGTAGGACACATCCGTGCACGCATGCGTGCATCCATCGCTCCACCGGGTCATGCGAGGCGGCTCAGACAGCAACACGTCTTATGCAGCTGTGCGCGATAGGGAAGCAAGCGAGGCGTGGGAATTTGAAAGTGAGGGCACGCCCTTTTTTTGGCAGGTATCTGAGCGCAAGCGTGTCATCGACAGGCGAAAGGCAGCTGATGAGTGAGGAAGGAGTAGGGGGAGGGGAGGCGTCACGTCGCGACCCTCGCCAGCTCACGCTATATCATTTCCTCTCCTCCTCCACACCTTTTTCTTCTTCCCACCTCACCCCCACCACCACCTCCCTTCCTCTGCTGCAGTCCTCCTCCCGCTGCACAAACCCGCTGCAGCACGTACACAGCGCATCACGCTGCGTCTCGGGAATAGAATCGGCTCACACTCCACGCACATACACACACACATAGATACGGATACACCTCTCTACCATTATATACCCATACACATACATTGAGTCACTGGGGGGCGGGGGACGGGGGCACGTGTCCGTCACCTTCTCCTCTCAACACCGCCGACTTTCTCCGCTGCTCACTCTCCAGGTATCCCGACGAAGGCCGACGAACGCCCAAAAAAAAGAAAAGACGGAGTGGAAGGGCGAGAAACAGGGCCCGGCGCCGTGCACAGCCCTCTGCCCGTGTGCGGCCAAGCGACCTCACCTCACCATCGCCAGCAGCACCCATGAGCTACACCACCTCACACCCCTTTAACTTTCCTTCGTCGTCGTCTTGCACACTCCCTCTTGCACGCCTCTCTGCTGGTACATCTGGGAACCCCATGACATCTACAGCCCCGCTGACATCCTCTCCGATGCAGCCGTGCTCTCCCCAGGCTGGGCCCTCTCTGGGCCCCCAACAGCTCGCGGATCGACGTCAGATCGTGCCTCTCCTAAGCAGCAGTGCCGGTGGCAGCGATGCTGTCGTGCCGCAGGTGTCTGCAGGCACGCTGGGGACGGCGCCGCGGAAAGCCTCCTATATCGCTAACCTTGAGGCGCAGGTGCGCGTCCTGGAGCAGGAGGTACGCCTCCTGCGCACTGGCGTGGAGCAGAACGCGAAACTGCGTTACGCCTCCGCAACTGCTTCGCCGCTGACGCAACGCTCGTCATCGTCAAAGCGGGTCCATTTCGGTCCGTCATCGGTCGTCGTGCTGTCCCAGCCACCACAGTCGACGAGCGCATCCTCCACTGTGGCCACGGAAGTAGACGGTCGTCCTCGCCTTGCGTTTGGGCAACGTGTGAGCGCGACGCACTCACGGACCTCGGCACACGGCCCTCCTCATGCGGACCCTGTGCGATCACGTCGCATGGCAAGCCTCGGCAAGCCCACTCGGACGAGCGCGCGGTCTGGATCAGTGCCCTCGTCCTCTCCTGCACCAGCTACCGCCACCACCTCAGTGAACCTCTCGCCGGCCCCCGCCTCCCTGCGCGGAGGCAACACCAACGGCATCCCTCTGCAAGGTGCCGCCACTGGTGGTACACTCGTCACCCCCGTCGCCGCGGACACGCAGCCCCCCACCTCCTCGCTCCCCCACCCCTCCTCTACGTCTCCAGCGGCGGCGACAGTGTGGGCGTCGACTGACCCGAACCTGCTCTGGCCACGCGCAGCAGCGGCCGCGACTGGCACTCTTGCGAGCGCGTCCGATCTTTCCCGCTACCCATTCCGGACCATGACCACCTCCTCGGCGGTGGCCGCACCCACGCCAGTGATTCCAGAACTACCTGTCACGACTAGTACGCAGGTCGTCAGCGCTCCTGCAGGGACAGCCAGCACCGCTGCATCACCCATTGTAGTAGCGATGAGCAGCGATGGGCACCCCGTGACATCCTTGACGCAGCCGGCAATGCCCGCTTCAGGTCCGGCAACGGAAACGACGCCCTCCCCCGCTGCAGTGCCGGTCGCTCCGTCAGCGACCCCGCCACCTGCTTCACACAGCGCACTCGCCGTTGCCAACCCACTTGCCTGTGTTACGGCTCTGCCTCCCTCCGTGAGTGCCACCGCTACACCCACGGGGACCTCAGCACCCCCAGCAGCGAGCTCCTCAGCTGCAGGGTCAGCCACAGTCGCGCAACTAGAAACGGAAGTGTTGTCCCTGCGGGACGCCCTTGCGCAGCGAGAAGCCCTCTTACACCGCGTGTTGCTCGAACTCCACGACCGAAACGGCAGCGGCGGCGCTCGCCGTCAGAGTTCCCCGGTGAGGGGAGAGACGCCACCGCGTCACCGTGAAAGCATTGGTGCAGCGGTGGCGGCGCCGGCGGAGAGGAGGGAGTGTCAGCAGAGCCGGCAGGCCATGCGACTTTTGACTGAAGAGCTGTTTGCCGTGCAGACACAGCTCAGCCACGCTCGAACCTCGCATCAGCTGGTCGTCGCTGAGCTTTCTACGTGTCGTCAACAGGCTCATCAAGCGCCACCACCGCAGCAGCAACAGCGAGCAGCAGCACCAGCATCAGAGAAGACTTCTCCTGCTCGACCGTCGCAGCCGTCGTCAGGCCCTCTCCAAGAGCAACTCGGCATCGCTCTCAAGAAGCTGAAAGCGTGGGAGGACTGGTACGCGACAAGCGTCACTGCAGCGGGGGACAATGCTGCGGGTGTAACCGCAGGCAACAGCAACGCTGTCCCCAGCGCGAAGGATGCGCCCTCTTCGTCGCAGCAGCCGTCACCGTCGAAGGCGAACAATGCAGAGCAGCCGGCCGGGGCAGCAGTGGCAACCAAGCGTCCTCACAAGAGGAAAGGCAGCCCCGAAAAAGAGAAGCGCGCGCACAAGACAACAGCACCGGGCTGGTGTCCACACTGCGGCTTCGCCCTGCCAGCAGCGCCATCAGTGGTGGACAAGAGTGGCAGGGTCGGCAGTGGGGTTGTGCCGCGCGCCTTCGCCCTGCCTGGACTCGCACCGGCATCCGGTACATCCGACCCTCCAGCCTACTACGCATCTCTGTCCTCCCCCTCCGCACTCCTACCGCAGCAGCCGCCTGCTGCGGCACCATCAGCGCCGTACGTGTCGGCATACGCACTAGACTCAGTCATGTTCCACCACCTGACGAGCCAGCGCGGTGGCAATGGCGTCGGGGCTAGCGCCAGCGCAGTTGCGGCGCCGGAGGCGGCAAACAGGATGCCCGGTGGGGCGGCAACCCCACCGCCACCGCCACCGGAGACAGCGTCGCCGCCGCCCTCTCCCATGCAGGCGAATGAAACCCAAGGCAAGCCGAGAAGTGTGCATGTATCGGAAAAGGCGCACACAGCCGCGGCGCATCAAAACAGTCGCACCGGTGCCTGCGGCGCGTCTCCGATGTGGGCAGTGCCGGTGAGCGGGACCAGCATCGCCGGCGCGGGTGGTGTCAACGGAGGTGCCCGTGAGAGAATCATGAAAACTGCCTTCATGGGCGGCAGAGCGGCGAGCGACCTCTATGTCTCTCCGTACTGCGACCGCCTCGACCACGCGCAGCCGCAGGCCTACCGCGCTCAGCAGTATGTCACGCAGCTCGCACGCGAGGCGGCGGTGCGGGAACTCGCGGAGGCAGAGCGGCAGGTGGCAGAGCAGCGCCTCTCCTTCTGGAAGCATCATCATCCAAGCTCACACGACCTGTCCGCCGCGTCACCAACACCGCCTCCCCTCGCGCCGTGCTCCTCCACGCCAGACGGGTCGCACAGTGCAGCAGCGGGCAAGCAAGAGGTTGTTGAGTAAGCATATCCCTGGATGGAGTTTGCATGGTGGGTGCCACACGTGTGGCCATACTTTTTTTTTTTCAAGAAACGCTCAGCTGAAGGGGGCAGTGATGACGTGAGGGACGACCAGCAGAGGGCTTGCGCGTACATGGGCACGTCAGGGTCGGTCTGGGGTGCGCAGGGACTGCTCTCCCCTCCTCCCTCCCGCCATTGCTACCCTTGATGCTTGTTGGAAAGGGGGGGAGCTCCGTTTTTTTGTTTTTTTATAGAGAGACGTCTGCCTGATGGTGTCTGCGTGTGGGTGGGAGCGTCGGAGGTGGAGCAGAGAAGTGACGTGGATGGAGCAGCCACTCATGTGTGCGCCGGGGCGGGGCGTGTAGGGCGGGGCACGTGCTGCGCTCACGAACGGCGCGGGCAGTGGTGATTTTAATCTCTGTCCCCGAAGCTCCCCGCGGTGTTCTCCCGGCTTTACTCGCGTGGTGCATCTGGTCGCGTGCTCCTTCTCCTAGGCGCTGTCGGCACGCAGCCCCCCCCCCCTTCTGTGACACAAGATGCTACTGTGCGCACAGGACACATGTTCACCTGCACGTGCGCGCACACACGCGAAAACGGAGACGCATAAACCTGCTGTGCGCTTCCCGGTGCGCGCAAGTCGAAGGCTCGACCAGAGTGGACATGAGTGGCCCCTCCCCCCCCCCCCGCCCGCCCAGGTGTGCTCCATCATCGTTGGCGGGGGTATAGAGCGAAGCTCTGACCTCCTTTTCTCAGCCACACCACCACCCCTTACGGAAGCCGAGACATGTCCGACATCGTATAAAAGGCAGCGAGGGTGCAGAGGCATCTGCGCAAACGCTCGCACGTCAGTATCATCCACTCGACCCACTTGCGCCTGTGCACGGGTTAGACGGTGTGTATGTGGGTGGGTGAGTGGGTGAGGGTGTCTGTTTCTCTGAAGGCGATGGGCACACCTGGGGACATGGATTCCTGACAGCAAACCCTTCGCCTGCGCATCACTCCCTTCGGGTCCTCTTCCTCCTCCACGACCATCACACCCCTTCTGCGTCTGCTTTTTCGCTTCACCCTTCGTGTACGTGCACCCGTGCGCGCCTTCTGCTACGTTGCCTGTGTTGGTGACGCGCTGCCGTGCTGCGGCTTCGACTCGTACACCTGCATGAGCGCGCATCTGCAGCTCAGAAACTGAGAGCCAAGCAGACCTACACACACAGAAAGAGAGAAACGCGAGTGGGCGCCTGCAGCGACCCCCGTCACGAACGGTTATCTTTGTAGCTCCACCACTCTTCCCCAAGCACACGCACACACACACACGCCCGACTTTCATATGAACGATGGGCGGTCCTTCTGGTTCTCTGACCACCTGCGCGGTGTAAACCTTCCGAGGAGTGAGTTGAGAGGTGGTGGCCACTCCGACAGCAGCGACAGCAGTGACCGAGCGGCGGAAGTCTTTTACGACCATCGATCCGGTCTGCCACAGCATGAGCCAACAGACACCCCCACCGCTCGAAGCGGCGACGGTCTTGCCCACCAGTCTCTCCGGTTCATCTCGGGGAACCAGCAGCAGCAGCAGCCACCAACCAAGCAAGTGTCCTCTGCGTCTCTGACGTCCTCCCTAGATGTCGCGCGCAAAGGCGGCGTTGACAGCTTCCCTGCCAGCACCTTCGCCTCCACGACACCGGGTGCAACGTTGTCCGCGTTGGTTGGCACGGTGAATGAGGCGGTGGTCACGATGAACCACGCCGTCCGTGTCCCGTCTGCCCTGCGTGGTGCTGGTCGCCGAACCATGTTCGACGTTCTCGTCGACGTTGCAGCACGGCAGCGAAGACAGGAGCAGCGGCGGGCGAAACCGCAGGAGTCGGCAGAGGGAACGAACTTCGCCAGCAAACCTAGCCCCACTACCAGAGACGCGCAGGTGCTGGATGTCGCCTCCTCTGCGCGGGAGGTGACGTATCAGATGCTCTTTCCTCGAACCGTGGTTGCTGCAGCTGCAGCGCGCATGTCTTCATCGTGCCCGACTACTTCTCCCCCCGCGGTCGGCTCGGCGCGAGAGCCTGGCAAAGCACACACTGTTGCGGCAGCTCCTCCACCTCCTGCAGCTGCGGTGGTGCCACCTTCGCCGAGCGGAAGCGAGCGCATACACACGCACACCTCGCCAGTCTCTCACCTTTCGCCTCCACCGTCCTCTCCGCCACCGCCTGAGCGGGCGAAGCCGGACCGCCGCCTGCGCCATCTTCTGCCAGCGCACTTGCGCGGCTGCCCAGCTGCGTCGCAGAGCGCCGATGACAGCTCACAGAGGCAGCAGCTGCAGGCAGCGCGGAACCACGAGGCCAAATGCCCGCAGACTCGGCATGCAGACTATCGCACCGGTGCTTCGGCTCTGGATGCGTCAGATATCTCCAGCATTAGCAGCTGCAGCGACGGCGATACCACGAAGCCTAACACGCGACACCCGCTGGCGCCACCAGCGGTCGCACGGCCGACAGTGCTTTCCAGGCTCATCGACGGTGACGCCGAGGAACTCGTGCGCCTCAGCCACCACCGTGGGGGACGCGACCGCGGCGAACCAGAGCGACCGCAAGCGGTGGCCGTAGAGCCAAAAACGAACTGGGCGCTGCTGGAGCGGGTGCTCATGGGAACGGCCGGGGCGGTGGCGTCAACATCGCACGCAGGCGGGCCAAAACGCTCCGGTGACCGCCACCGCCGCAGGCGCCGCCGACACCATCGTGTAGGTCGTACCACTACTAGTGGCAGCTCAGAGAGGGGCACAACGCACAGCAGGGCCACCGACGCCTCCACATCAGACCGGGACGACACGAGCAGCGGCGTGGAAGACTCGGGGCACAACAGTGGCGGTGTTGTCGACCTCCGCAGGGACCTCAACGACGAAGTGCCGCAGTGGGTGAGGCAGCACGAAGCCGCCCGCGAACGCCTTGCCCAGTTGCAGCAGCAGCAGCGGCAGCAGTTCTCCTGGGCGTCACCGACATTCAGCAATGCACACATGTTCGTCACCGCGCGAGGGGCGGCAGCGGACAAGGCCCAGGCGCAGGTGGCGGCGACTGCGGCAGCATCGCAGGCGTTCTTCGGAAAGCCGCGCAGTTTCTGCCCTTCATCGATGGCGCCGCGCACGCCGAGCGCGGCATCATACGCGGCCAGCGGACTTGTGGGTGGTGGGGCTCCTTGGTCGGCTGTGAGTGGCGTGGGCCAAGGCCGGCACGACACCTGGAGCCCACTCACTGCAGCAGCGACTGCCGCCGGTGTGCCGCCATCCCTGCTCGCGTTTGGGAAGGAAGGGAAGCGCGTGCTGAGGCAGCGCTCCTCCAACGCGACAGCGGTGGCCGTGGTCGAGTACTTGTGGCAACGCTTTCAGGCGTGGAAGCCGTGTGGGTTGCGGCTGCTGCATCAGCTGCGCAGCGGCTTCTGCTTCTGTGAAGCTGCAGCACCGCCAGCGGGGTCGTCCCTGTCGCGCGCCGAGCACGGGAGTGGTCCCGACCGCCTCCTGGTGAACCCGGCGTGCAATGATGCTGCGGGAGATGCCGACGGGCCCATCGAAGACATATCGGGCACCAGCAGCGATGAAGGAACCCACGCATCTGCCGTGCAGAGCAAAGCGGCACGGAAACCACGTAGAGTCAGCAACCAGGCACTGCCACAGAGGCGTCCACGCGGCACCGCCGGTGGAGGTGCCGACGCGACGCACAGGGAAAGCGCACAAAACAAAGACCAGGGGAAGGCAGGCGATGCTGCCGCCGCCGTCGCCGAGGCGGACGGCAGCAGTGACGAGGGTATCGAGCTGCAGATGAAGGTGCACTACATGGAGTCCGCCTTCAACGTCGTCGCCGTGCATGGTGAGCTTACGTATGCGAGCGAAGGCGCCTGTGCGCGTCTGGGGCTTGCGTACCCTCTGTCTCCCTTCTCTCCCTGCTTGTCACCACGCGTCAGCGGCCGAGCGGACGACGCTGAGACGACACCAGCAGCAGCGGCGCAACAACGACGGTGGACGTTCCTCGTTCCCGAGCCGGCGCTCACGCAGGTACCGGTGCGGCTGCAGGAGCACCTCTACCTCGCCCAGCCCTACACCGTCCTTCACGAGATGCAGACTGTTCTCTCGAGCTATAACTTCACAACAGACGCGCTGCTTCGGCAACACGCGGAGGAGGAAGCAGCTGCTCAAGAAGAGCGGCAGCGATGGCGCGCGCTCGACGCGTCCAACGTAGCCGGTGTGGCGACGCAGAAGACGAACGCATCGTCGACGACGGCTGCAGTAGCGGGTCGCGCAGCGGCCAATGACGTTTTGGAGGGGCACATGCTAGACCGTGGCGACGGAGAGTCTGGTGGTCGTCAACGCGGGGTTAGCCCAACCCGCAGCGGATCGCAGTGCAACGGCGCTGCCGCGAGTGCGCCTACCCGCTGGTGGGCAGCGCTGGAGGGGAACGACGAGACCCCTGTCCACGAAGCCGCCTCGATCCACGCACAGGCACCGGCTGATCATGCAGACGCTCCCGTGGCGAATCGCTCCCCGACATCCCTGCGCCGAGAGCTCGGTGGTGCGCCGGTGAGCCTCGATCCGACACGCCTGGGTCGCGCGCCGCCGCTGCAGCACCCCCAACGGCGGCAGTGGCCCGTAGAGGACGGGGAAGACAACCACCTGCGAGCCCATTCAGCTGACGGCGAGGAAGCCCACACTCCAACCGCCGTGAGGCAGTGCGGCAGCGGTTGTGTGGGAGCGTCCCCAGAGCCGCACCAACCACCCGTCTCTCGCCTCCCACCACCACCACCGCGGCTGCGCGATGCCGGGAATGGGAGTGCCGCCGTCAACGCTGAGGCGCAGTGCCCAAAAGGCGTCCCGCCCGGACAGTCATCCGTGTCCCCGTCCTATGTGCGTGCGAGCACGGCCAGCGTCAACTCGATTTCCATCGACGGGTTCTACGACCCGCTTGCGATGCCTGCACTACCGACAACGGGCGTCAGGAGGGGGATAGCGGCAGCGTGGGGCGCCAACGAAAGGTGGGGCCACGGTGGCGGCAGCGGCACGAACGGCTCGGCCACCGCCACTGCAGACAAAACGATGGTGCTCACCGGAGAATCGGGGCACGGCGCTGACCGTGAAATTGTGCCAGAGGACGCGTTTGGGCGCGGGCTCGCTGCGGGGCCTCGGGAACTGCCAATTCCGCCTCAGATGACCGCGCGTCCGACGAACAGCCTCCGCTCGTCCGGAGCAGCAGAGCTAGCAGCCGGGGTGTTTGGTGGTCTTGTCGGGGAGGATGCCCGGGTCCGTGGTGGCAACGCACTCGCGAGGGAAATGTCCACCGTGACAGCGGCGGCCATCGCGGCGGACCCGCTGATGGATGATCGAGTTGGGGGTGGCTTCCCGCGCGGCCCGGCAGCTGACTGGGACATCCCTGTCGATGTTCTTTTTGCGCTGAGCGGCGGCGGCGGTCAAGGGCGGGAACGATCAGAGCAGCCTGTGCGACATCGGCGGCGGCGGCACCGCGATGCCGAAGTCGGCAGTGGAAGCGCGGAAGATGACGATGAGGGAGCTCCCATGGTGCAGCAAGGCCTCGCCGGTGTCCGTCGCCGGGCCACCACCTCTGCACGGCTCGCGAAAGAGCCAGTGCACGCGTACAGGCGCCACCGGCACGAAACCCGCGCGAGCGACGGCGCTTTTCAGATGACCGCGCTTGGCGAGGCGTCCAGTGAGTTGGACAGTGCCGCTGCGTCGCAGCTCGCCTCGCAGAAGATCCCGCAGAGCGCAACCTTTTCGCTTCCGACCCCGTGCTCGCGATTTGCGTCCGCTGCGTCTTCGCTTGTCTCATCGGCAGCGGCGTCGTCCAGTAGTCCTTCTTCTTTGTCAGAGCCGGAGGATGGGGACGGGGACGACGACGATGTGAAAGGCGGCGGTACTGCCCATGCAGCCCGGGAGCCGTCCTGGAAGGTGAACGCGAAGGGAGCAGTACGCTGGCCGCGTCATGGTACTCGTCGCAGTGGTCGCGATGGAGTCTTCGTCACACGCCAGCAGCAGCAGCAGCAGCAAGAGCGGTGGATCCGCGAGTTGTGGGGCCGCGGAAAGCAGGACGATGAACCCTCCGTCCTGCCTGCTGCCCCATCCACTGTCTCTGCACCGGCTCATGCGCCGGCCGGTCCCTCTCAATACAGCCAGCACCAGCAGCAGACATCGCCGTCGCAGAGGCCATCTATGCTGTGCACATCAACGTCTTTCTTCTCGGCTGTTGATGCGTCGATATCGGTGCTGAGTGCCGTGAGTGCCTCTGCCAGAGCGGCGCCAATAACGAGGGAAACAGGCGGCAACGGTGCGATGAACACTGCACCACCATCGTCGCCGCTCCCAGACGAGGATAGCGCCGCCATGGCACCGCACGTTGACACTCTGACGAGCCTCAGCTCGCTCGAGGCGATCGTTCGTGGTGTTCCGGCCGTTCCAGTCCTGCACCACGCCGAGGTGGCAGGCGCGAGTACCGCCACAACAGGCTTCTTTGCTCTGGAAGACGTTGACCTGAGCGACGCTGATTGACAGCGTTGCAGGAAAGAGAGGCGCACATGCAGATATATACATGCAGAGAAACCTCCCGACATCCGCGTGCGCGCGTGAGAGAGAGGGGGACGAGGATGTGTGTACGTGTCTACCCCTCTCCCTTCCTCTCTCTCTCTGCCTCGGCGCATCCAGCGGGCGGCGCACCTCTCAGTCGCCCCTTTGCCCTTCCGTCTGCTGCTCTTCTCTTCACGTACATGTGTGTGTGTGTGTGTGTATTGGGCCTGGGGGCCCTCCCTACCCACCCCTCTTGCTGCGGCCACGCGCACACAAGCGCAGCCACCGAAGAAGGGCGGGAAAAATCGTAGAGCACAAGAAGGACGGGGAGGGGGAGGGGAGGTAGCTCAGACCGCGCTGCGCAGAGATGTGCGAGAGGGCCGTGCTGTCGGTGTGCAGGTCCCACACGCACGCCTCGATCTCTCTCCGCCAGAAAAGCGGCATGCCTGCTCACGCGGCGCATGGGAGTGGTCAGCTGCATATGGAGCACCGCGTCGGCGTCCCTTTTTCGTTGACACCCCCTCCCCCTCTCGCACTCTCTTCTCGTTGAGCTCAGCGAGTCCGAGGGCGACTGGGAAGAACACAAAAGGTCAATGATGCGGCTCCCCGCTACTAGCCGCGGAAACCGACTCGCTCATGCGTGCACGTTGATGTCGAATGAGCGGCACACATCAGCAACAACAACGGTCACCTGCGCACCGGCACGTCTCCCCTCCCACCCACCCCGCTTTTTCCCCCTCGAACTTCGCACCTTCTCTCTTCGCCCGTCGTTTCTATCTTCCTCACCACTGTGTGGGCTCAAACATCTGCCCACGAATCATCCCGGACATTGAAGCTGCGCAGCACACTCGCTCTCTCGCTTTCTTGTCGGCCATATCACGCTCGTGTGCCCGTTCGCGTGCTCGGGGGCGCTCTCCTTTTTGTATTCACATCCGCCGACACCACACAAGTAGCACACGCGCCATGGCGAACGGTGTGACGGCCAACAGCATGCGAGTGACGGCGAAGCCGCCAGACCTCGGCGCCTTCCCACTCGATCACTACCGTGAGTGCAAGAGCGAGATTGAGAAGTACTACATTTGCTTGAAGGAGAACAACTACATGACGCCCATGTGCCGCGATCCGGTTCGCGAGTACCTCGAGTGCCGCATGGACCGTGGGCTCATGAAGAAGACCGATGTGAAGAGCTTCGGCATTCCGGAGACGGAGTTTGTGCCAACGAAGCAGCACCGAATCGACTTGAAGGAGCAGTGGTTGCGACAGAAAATGAACCAGATAGGCGTGGTCGGGGTGGAGAACTACATCCGTGATGATCTGGATACGCCGGACGGGTATGAGAAGGAGAAGGGGGCCTGAGTAGATCACCCCCCCCCCTCCACCCACCCACACACACCCACACACACACATACACACTCCAGGCCGAGCAAGAGAGGTGGCCAGAGGGGTTCGCAGGAGGGGCACACGTACACGTAGGTACGGCTACTTGGAGCAGATGTGGACGCCACGAGAAGCAACGCGCTGGTGTTTTCTTCTTGCCTGCTTTCGTATCTTCGCTCCCCCCTCCCCCTCCCCCTCCCCCTGACCCTCCTCACCGACGGCCGGTGCTTGGTTGGCTGCCGTCCATTTTGCCTTTTTCGTTTCTCGCTGTTACTGCCCTCGTGCCTCGTTCGCCGGAGCTGCGGGTGGGTGTCGCCCCGGCGTTGTCTGTCTGGGTGGACCGTGTGGATGTGGTTGTCTCGTTTCCACTCGTGGCCGTGTGGTAGCCTCGTGACAACATGGGGGGGAGGGAGGGGGGGGGGGCGCCTCTCCGTGCGTGCTCTATCAGGAGCCAGTGCCCACCCGCCTACCCACACCCCCACAACCCTGTGTGCAGGAAAGCCAAGCAGCACCCCTATTCCCATCCCCTGCCAAAGGCGGCGACCTGCAAAGCGGAGGAGGGGGGAGGGTAGTGTTGGGTGCAGGGGCCGTGCTCAGGCCACTGAGTCGGCGCCTTGCCGTAAACGCGTGTGTCTCCCCTGCTGCCTCGCGTTGCAGGGCCGAGAGAGCGCGTGGACGCATGCGCATGCGGGGGTGCATGGGCGCACTGCCACCTGATCTTCTGGCTTTGCGCGTGTCCGTCTTCCTCCCCTCTCTCTCTGACGCAACGCGTTCTCTGTCGATTGCGGTCTGTTCAGCTTCGTCACACATATCACGTCACACGTGTTAACTCAGCAAAGGTCGGCGAACAAAGAAAAGGGGTGCCGATGTTCACGGCGTCTGCGCACTGTTCGTCGAGGCGGACCACATGCTTTGGTGCACGGAAGCTGCGTCTCGTGCAGGCATACCTCCCCCCCCCAAAGACGCCTCAAGAGAACCTTTTTTCGCTCTCTGGAGGAGGGGGTGCAAAACTCCCCCGAAAGGGGAGGGAGAGGCTTCTCGTCATTCAACAATCTATATCCCGTTTCGTGCAGTGGCCATCCACACCCCAGGCCACGCGCACGCGCAGCTGAGAGAACGAGCTGACGCTGCGACTGCCCAAGAGGGCACAGTGAGCCCCATTGTTGTCCGACGACATGGGCTGTGCTTGAAGGGAAATAACGAGAGAGAGAGAGAATGCCAGTAGCTGCTTCGACGGCAGTCACACCGGTGGTTCTGGATAATGGTACGGGCAACGTCAGATGCGGCTGTGCCGGCGTCTCTCCGTTGCCGCTGCTCCTCTGTCCCACCGTCCTGGGCCGACCGACGATGCAAGCCGCCGCCCTACTCTCACCCATCGCACACCCGCCTGCGACCTCGCTATCATCATCTCACCTCTCGAAACCCTCGCTGTGCGCTCCAGTGTTCAAGGGACTGACGGCGTTGCGTGGCCGGGAAGACATGCATCCCCATCGAGCACAGCTTCTTGAAAAGAAAGCTCTGTGCGGGGACGACCTTGCGGCAACGGGGGCGCTCGGCGCGGTGGAGCTGACGTATCCGATGCGCAACGGCGTGATTCACAACATGGACGCCATGCAGGAGATCTGGGACTACGCCTTGTGCGAGCGTCTGCCGGCGCTGGCGGGGCCATCAGGTCGGGGCACAGCCCGATGGCGGTACGAAGACGGTCTCGCCTGGCTGCAGGACAGGCCCTTGCAGTTGAGCGAGCCGCCGAATATGTCGCTTCGAAAGCGATGTGATCTTCTTGAGCTGTTCTTTGAAAAATACGGCCTTTCAGCGATCCAGACGGTGCAGCAGGGAATCCTGTCGCTCTTCGCGAACGGCACCGAGCGCGGCGTCGTTGTCGAGTGCGGCGAGGGGCTGTCCCACTGCACGCCGGTATTCGACGGATTCGTGCTGGCGGCTGCACAACGCCTCGTCGACGTGGCTGGTCGCGCGGTAACCGAGCGCCTTGGGCAGGTCCTGGGGGATCAGCAGCCGCATCGACGGTACCAGCGTCGTCTGCCAACAGGGTCTGGTAGAGGCGCACCGTCGTATGCGCCTTGGCTCCTCAATGACATCAACACACTCCGGCAGATTAAGGAGCGCTGCTGCTATGTAGCAAGCCGGAAGAACGGCCTGGAGAATCGGCTGACGCGTGAGACGAGCGCTCTGCACTGCAATTGGGTGCTTCCGGACGGTACCTCCTGCCGCCTGGGGCCAGAGCGGTTCGCCGCCCCAGAGGTACTCTTCAACCCGCAAGAGATCGACCACGAGTGCGACGGCATTGCCACGGCGCTGTGGAAGTCGATCGAGGCCACCGACATCGACGTGCGTGCTGCCCTCTATGAGAACATCATCATCTCGGGAGGGTCCACCTTGCTGCCAGGCTTTGGGGCACGGCTGCAGCGGGAGATGAAGTCCTTTTACTTGACGGAAAAGCTAAACGGCGACCTGGCACGCATGGCTCGGTGCCCGATCCGGGTGAAGGAGCCGCAACGGCGGCAACACATGGTATACATGGGCGGTGCCATCCTTGCAGAGCTATCGCAGGATCAGCCAGAGAGGTGGCTGTTGAGGAGCGCCTACGAGGAAGGCGGCACCTCTGCGATCATCGCTCGCCACCATGCAACAGACTGATCGAGCGTCGACTTGTGTGCTCGTTGTTGCCGCGCCGGTGGTGTGTTGTCCGTCGGGTTGTTGGCCAACGACGCTGCAGTGAAGAGCGGCAGCACGTGCATCGCTCTTTGTTGTTGACTTGTTCGTGTTCTTGGATGACCGGAGGATACCCTCACCCTCATGTCTCATGGCTCAGTACCCGTTCTGCGGGAAAGCCAAGCAGCACCCCTATTCCCATCCCCTGCCAAAGGCGGCGACCTGCAAAGCGGAGGAGGGGGGAGGGTAGTGTTGGGTGCAGGGGCCGTGCTCAGGCCACTGAGTCGGCGCCTTGCCGTAAACGCGTGTGTCTCCCCTGCTGCCTCGCGTTGCAGGGCCGAGAGAGCGCGTGGACGCGCGCTGTCGTGAAACCTTTTTGTCGGCGTATTTCCTGCTGAGGTGTGCCTCTCCTTTCTGTCCATCGCGCGTTGCGCCGCCTATCCCTTCTGGCACGCTCGCGCCCTTTTCTTCTGTGCTGCGCGGCACCGCTCCGCCGCAGCATCCACAGCAGACATTACAGAACAAGCGTGTAAAGGACGAGACACAGTCACGTTGGTCAACGCAGCCGCTGTAACGGTGGCCCCGCACCCCACCCCTCCACGCATGGGGTGTGCGTGGGACATGTGCGGGGAAGACTCGCTTCTCTCTTATCCTGTATCTCCGGCGTGTCAGTGATGTACCGATGCGGTCGAAGCTCCCTCCTCGTCAACCTCGCGCCGCTATCCCATCTTCCTTCTCGGTCACACTCCACCCACCTCAACCTCTCGCGCGGTCTGTCCTCGTTCGGTTTTTTGCCTGTTGCTCATATATATATATGCATATATGCATATACACGTATGC
This sequence comes from Leishmania mexicana MHOM/GT/2001/U1103, assembly GCF_000234665.1. Taxonomy (NCBI): domain Eukaryota; phylum Euglenozoa; class Kinetoplastea; order Trypanosomatida; family Trypanosomatidae; genus Leishmania; species Leishmania mexicana. The sequence goes on from NC_018323.1 coordinate 501,384, forward strand.
TTTCCCTCCTCGTGCGTCTCGTCGCACGGACGACGATGGCGCGCGCACAGAGCGATCGAAACACACCACCACCACCACCACCACCACCAGCAGCAACGATGGGCAAAATAACGAAGCAAGCGAATCATGCCATCAAGAAGATCCTCATGAAGGAAAAGTCGCTCGCCACGAAGAAGAAACGCGAGGCGGAGAGCTACCACGAAACCCCCGAGTCCAACACCACCAAGCAGGCGACCAAGGACTACGCGGCTGTGCTCTTCCGCAAGGCGCTGGTGACGCAGGCGGCCCCGGCGCGCACGGCACACTTTCTCTCCTACAACACCGCCCTCGGCCCGCCGTACCGCATCTGGCTCGACACGAACTTTATTAACTTTTCCATGCAGAACAAGATAGACATTGTGCAGGGCTTGATGGACTGCCTCCTAGCCAAGGTCATCCCCTGCGTCTGTGACTGCGTCTTTGCAGAGCTGGAGAAGCTAGGCAAGAAGTTCCGCATCGCGCTGAAGCTGGCGCGGGACAAGCGGTTTGAACGTCTGACGTGTGACAGCAAGTACGCGGATGACTGCGTGGTGCGCACCGTGACGCAGCACCCCATCTACATTGTAGCGACGTGCGATCAGGAGCTCAAGCGGCGTCTGCGAAAGGTGCCTGGGGTGCCGATCATGTATATTGCGAAGCACCGCTACACCATTGAGCGTCTACCGGAGGCGTACGGCGCCCCAGAGTAGAAAGGCTGAGGAGAGGCGTGAGGTGGGGTGAGGGGGGGGGGGCGATCGAAAACAACATACACACAAGTGGAAAGAGGCGCTGCTCGTACCTCTCAGCGCTTCCTCGGGTCCGTATCCCTGTGCGCCTTCGCCCCACGTACCCGTGTCCATGTGTGTGTGTGTGTGTGTGCCCATGTGTGCGTGTGTGTGTGTTACCGGTCATTTGCTTCTCTTCGTCTTGGCCGTGTATTTGTGCTCTTCTTTATCATCAACGTTTAACTGTAAGCTGCACCAGCAGCACCGATGTCATCGTCATGTTGCACGCGCACCAACGTGCGCTCTGCTTCTCCATTCGACGGACTCCACGCGGCACATGCGTCTGTTGATGGTGGTGGGGGGAGGAGGGGAGATGCCGCGGGGCTCTCATAAAAGGCGCGACCAAAATAAAGGACAGCATAAGACAAGCAGCGGACTCGAGTGCACGCCTCTGACTACTCATCTGGGATGATGAAGAAGCCCGTCAGTCTCGTGCGGGGAGACAAGCACGGAGCGAAGCAGAGGAACGCGCCGTGTCGTCGCCGACGTCCCATAATCTCCAGCACGCACGTGGCGCGGCGCATCGTTTCGCACGCGCAGCGACAGCGAGGAAGCGCCACTATTCCTCGGACGCTCCCTCTTCGTTCTTCCTCGCATGTGCCTCACGTGCCTTTGCCGGATGTAGGAGAGTCGTGCAGGGGTCTTGTGATGGGAAAGGGCAGAGAACGATGAGGGGGACTCTTGGGGGAGGTGCGTTCCTGGCACAGCATGCTTCTCTGTCATTGCGGCGGCCGGTTCTCATGACCACGGCGCTTCACAGACCTCTTCACTCGATATACGTACGATGATGTTCCTCTCCTCTTCCTTGCGCACACACTGCCATCGCATACGGCTGCGGCACTGCCCCTACTCCACACCCCTCCGCCCCTCTGCCCCTCTGCCCACCGCCTCAGCAAACGGCGGAAACTAATGGTTGCATGTGGTGCCTCAGTAGCCCAGGTCCGTGCGCTGTTCAAGTAGCTCGGCCAGCCGCCTTTGCGGCGTGCCGTGTCGTTGTCGGCTCATCTGGTGCGACCTCTGCTGTCGCGGCGAGCTTCCGCACTACCTCAGCGGGCTCCGCCCTCCTCACAGCCTACCGCTGCAAGAGTTACCACTTCTTTGTGAACCTAGACGACCCTGACGCGACGCGGCGTCGCATCGAGGAGGACCTGGACCGCCTCGCCAGCGACGAGAAGAAGGACACGACGGCCTACCTGCACAGCCTCCTGAATCTGGCGCTGAGCCACTACCAGCGCGGCGACTTTATCAGCGCGCGCGACATGGCCGACTACACCCATCAGAAGGCACTGGTGCACAATTCCAAGTCCTCTTTGATTTACTTCACGGCAACGACGTGTGCCCGTTGCGCCGAGGCACTGGCGAAAGAATATGAGGCACATCTACAGCGAAAGGCTGAACAAAGCCATGTATCCGCCGCCCTGACGCCGGAGCCGTCAGTGGTGTTCAGTGCGAGGCGCGCCATCAAGAAGCTGCGCACTGATGCGGAGCGGTACCGCGCCATCGCCCATCGCGTGTACCACCGCCCTGACATGGCGTTCATGCGGGGCAGCGCCGACGGAGGTGGTGGGAGGTGGCGCTCGTCGGCACGGCACACCGAGGGCCGTGACACCCGCCACACGTGGGCGGACAACAGCAGCAACAACGGCGTTGATGAGGAGTACATGCCGCACATGTACGGCCCTCGTTGGCAGGATCGACGGAAGCGGCCGGAGCACGCGGAGATGAAGCACTACTACAAGGATCAGTGCGGGGCGTCGCCATCGTCGCGTGGTGAGACGCGGTGGAACGTGCCCAAGTGATAAAGCGGAGGAATCGTGGCCGCAGCATACCTTTGCGTAAAGTGAGGAGGGAAAGTGGTCACGTGCTCGCCTCAGAAGTCCCTTCCCTTTCTCATCCTGTCGCGCCGAGTAGGCATGTGCGCGGAGGCATGGCCATCACACCCCGACGAGGAACGCGCGTCTTGTTGGACCACCCAACCCCATCCATGAAGTGTCGCCACACCGGTGGGCCATATGTCTTTGCGTGTCGATCGCTCTTCCCCCTCCTCCACAGGCACGGCGGTCTTTCTTGATGGGTGTTGCCCATGCTGCGGGCGCCGTGGACCTCATTGCCCGCCCACCTCCTCGCCTCTGGTCGGTTAACGCACTCTCAGACATCAGCTGGTGATCACACACACACACACACCTCGAAGACGGGGAAGGGAGGGCGAGAAACACGTTGATCCAAAAAAAAAAAACGATGCGCACCGCGCGCTGCAACTCGCGGCGTCGTCTCGTCAAGAGTTACGGCCATTTCGCCTCCTCCTTCGGTTGTCAACACCACCGCTGATGAACAGCGCTGAAGCAACCCTTTTTTGGTGGAGAGGAGGGGACCGGGGGGAAGGGGAGCCTGTACAGATTCCTGCGTGCTACAGCCGACGCCCCTTTTTTTGCTCGTATGCCCACACCCGCACGCACGCGTCTGCGGCGATGATGTGGTGGGCCTTTATCTTTCTAAGCTTTCTACCGTCGCCTCCTCCTCCTCCATCCTGCCACCATTTGGCTCTCTCGCTCCCTCGACCACGCTTGCCCCCCCACAACTACCGCAACCCTTCACTACCCCGTCGCCCCACAGACATACACGCATACCCGCCCCCGCCATCTCGCGAACACCACGAGTGCACGTCTACAGCGGTGAAGGCTTGCACTCAGCAGTCCATGCAGATGCTCCGCCAATCGGCCTATGCCTTCACCCGTCCTCCCCTCCCTCCTCTTGCCCAACCAGTCCGCGAGTCACTGTTGGTGTGACTCCAACGCGCCCGCTCCACCATGCGCAGGCCAGGAAGTGCGCACATGCACACCCACAGCTCACCGATCTCTGCTGCGCTGCGGCGATCTCCAGGAACCAGGCCAAGCAGCATCGTTTGGCGTCATTCAACCCACTGCAATGTCAGCTCATACAGCGCAGGCTCGGTCCAGGATTAGGCTCACCACCGCCTACCAACCCCAACGGCCTGGTCTCTCCTCTTGGCCGCCCACCCGCCCGCCTCTCTCTCCTCATGAACTTCACCCCCTTCGCAGGCGCTTGTACTTGTACCTTTCTGTGTATCGCTCAGCTTGTTCGCGCATCTACCTCTCTGCTCTGTCTGTGTGTGTGTGTGTGTGTGTGTGTGCCGTTGATGCTCTCCGCACACCACCACCCACCTTCTCCTCGATCGCTCGCTCGCTCAAGGCTGGCACCATCACAACTGAGGCATAGTGCGCCAGCCAAGCGCTGCGCGGGTCGGCAGAGCTGCGCATCGCTTGGGTGCATCGCACTGCTGAGCGAGTCGTTCCTCTCCGCGTTGTCTTGATCTCTCTGAACGGAGCGGGCTGGCGCCATTCCGTCCATTCCCCCCTCCCCCCAGCCCTAGAAGAGACTGTCGAGCGGTGTTACCTCTTGGGCAGCGGCGTGCCGTGGATTGCCCGCTGGACGGGCCTTCTCCATCACCCCACCCCCACCCCGTGGCTTCCGCTCTGTGCGCAACTCCCCCTCCCCCCTCCCCCCTCCTGCACCTCTCTCTGTCCCTGCCTGTGTCTGTCTCCGCCCCGCCGAACCCCGACAGCCTGAGCGAAGAAGGGAAGCCCATTGCTCTTTCTCGGTGTCGGGCGGGGGTGGAGTCTTTCTGGTACGGTGCCGCACGACCTTCGTCCCGGCACCCGCACCTCCAAAACGTCCACGCCCTCCCCCACCCCATCCCGACCCAAAAGCCTCCCTCATCATTCTCCCCATCCCCCACCAAGGCGGGGGCACGCTACCGCATACGGGGTAGCACCAGCTGCAGAAGGAGCGCCATCGCACACGAGCGAGAGAGAGAACGAGGACGTCGCAGTACGTTCCTCCCTCCCTGGTATTCCCTCCGCTCTTGTTGGTGTGTGCGAGTGCGGCACTGTCATGCTGAAGCGGAGCGTCAGTGCGGCGGCGAGGAAGGCGGGTGCTGGTGTGCGGGCCGCAGCACCCGCGGCCGGGCAGCAGCCGCCCTCCAATCCACTTTTGCCATATGCGCTGCGTCGTGCGGCAGCCTGTGAGATGCTCTACGGTGGCTGTCGTGTGCAGTATCTCGTGCAGCCGCCATTCGCGCTTCACAAGATTCGCAGCGAAAACCTGCCGCCGCCGTCTCTCTACGCGGAGCGGCACGACCTTGGACTCGAGATGCAGCTGCCGCGTGACATGCACGTCTACAACAGCATTAACATGGCCATCCAACACCAAATCGGAGCAGATTCTAGCACGCCGGACGGGGAGCAGCAGCAACAGCAGCTGCAGGACAGGCACGCTGACGGCTTCGACATGGGCGCCTTCTTTGCTGAGCAGCACCACCCTGAGCGGCATCACAACTCCTCCTTGCCGTACACGAAATACAATACGAACAACGTGCTCGCGATGCGGCTGTTTCCCGTCAACATCGGCATTCGCGCGCGTACAGAAGCGATTCGGATTCGCACCGAAGACTGCTTGCAGCGCCTCCGCGACGCTGATCTCTGCGCTACGATGCGCATACCGCTCGAGTACCCCCTCCCATTGAGCCGCCGCAGCCAGTACGCGGCAGTGCACCGCGCGCGACGAGAGGGTTGCTTCGGTGCTCCGACGGCGGAGGCGGGAGAAAGCGCGGCGGTGGTGGCTGAAGAGGCGTCGCGAACGGCGCATCTACGCGGCGCTGCTGCGCATCCGCCACCGTCAGAGCTCTCCATCTTAACTCGGCCAGTCGACCGCCTCGGCAGTCACAGCGGCAACAGCACTGCTTGCACCGCCCATGCAGATCACATGAGCTTTCCTGTGCACCCCTTTGCTGCTGCTGCTGCTGTCTCGTCCGACCTCCACAGTGCGCGCAGTGGTAGTGCCGCCCGACTTGCCTCGCAGCGCTGGCTGCCGTTGCAGACGCTGAAGCCGATGGGGCACAACTGGAGCGCCGCAGCGCGCAGCAGCGGCGTACGCGGGCCGCACATGCAGCTCATGCAAGAACGACTTGACCAGAAGGGCTTTGGATGGAAACGCAAATCCCGCTCGCTCTGGCAGCAGGACGTGGCGACGGCCGGTTTCCGTCCGCATCGCTACTTCTAAGCACCGGCAGCCAACCACTCCCCGCCGTACGCGGTCGGGCGGGTGGTGGCGTCTTGGCGCGGTGCCTCCGGTCATCATTTTTTTTTATACTCGTTGGCGTTGGTGTTGGCTTCAAGTGGTAAGCCGTGTTGTGAGCAGCCGATGGGCTGTGGCGTCCGCGTCTCTGAGTCTCACCTCTCGCGCGCGTGCTCTCCCTCCTGCGTGCGGGGGGGGGGGGGGGGGTAGGAGCGTGCCGGGATGGGTACTGACCCGCAGCATGCTCATGAACGGCGATTCGAAAAAAATGCACTTTGAGCGGCAACGGCAGTAGCGATGCCAAGCCGTCCTCGTGGCCAGGATTGCCAGCATGGCGTCTTGTGACTCCACGTCTTCTACCCACCTGCCCACCCACCCCCACCAGAGCATCGTGCATCCGACGTGGGATAGCAGTAGCCTTGAGGGCGTGTTGGTAGTGGGTGATCGAAACCGTTTGCAGCAGCGCGCCATCATCCATGGATGAGGGTGGGGAAGGGGAGGGGCAAATCGAAGGGGTCACGGGGGAGACAAGAGCCCTTCTTCCATCTCTCGTCCTTCGGACCCCGTCAAGCACCCGCATCACGCTCGCATGCTGTCCCGCGTTTACTTTCTGCCTCGCATGTGATGCCACCTCCCCCCCCCCTCTTCCTGGCCTGCAGCCGTCGCACCCACTCACCTCCGTCCACCCCTGGCCGCACGCCCGCGTGATCGCGCTTGAAATTCATCGCCGACGACACCCCCAGCACCGCGGCAGCATGGTGCTGTACATAGTACCGCACACACATGCATATATATATATATGCAAACCGGTGCCCATGACACCTTACAGCTGCGCACGCCGCTGACATCACCACAGGAGTGAGTGGCTAAGCCCCGTTGGCCCCGCCCGCTCCTCCGTCACCACCCTCCCCTTTCCACCGGCACGCTCCCTGTTCGTCTTCTCTCCTCGCGCCTTTCCCGTCCATCACTCGTGCTCCTCTGCCCCTTGCATGCCTTCCTGGATGTCATACACCGTGTGCCAGCTGTGCTTGACCGCAGGTGCACGCAGCGCTCGCACATTCGGACCCTGGGTCCTGTTTCCGGACGGCGTTGCTGTCTGTGCGGCTCGCTGCTGTGCGTCTGTGGCGGCGGGGGGACTCCACCCTCTCCTGAACCCGCCCGCCTCTGGCATGGCCGACTTTGCAAGCGTGCCGGCCTCGTCGTTGTGCACCAGCTCCCAATGGCCAGAGACGGGACTGGAGTGAGGAGGGGAAGCCAGGCTCCTGTGGCTGGGGCCTGTCTTCCAGATGGTCACGCGGGCATACGGCGCGATGCAAGTCCACCAAACGTGCGAGCGGGAGCGGGGCACTTCAGCGGCGGTAGTTCCGCGGGTATTCTCTATCACTCTCGCAAGGCGCATATGTCTGCCGGGCGACCACCTCACCACCCGCACCCCTTCGACTGACGCGCGTACATTTTTTTCACGCTCGCTCGTCGCGCCCCTGTGGCTCTCATGATTGCCCGTCGCTCCACGGTGGGCATATTCCGAGATGGCTTCTGTGCGTGCGTGTGCATGCAATCGGAATGGGCTCGGCCCTCTACGAAGTTTTTTCGCGGGGCAATCTCCCTGGTCAATGGATGGATGATGTGAAGCGACGCTGCTGTTGAGCCCCCGCCCCCCCCAACACACACATACACCCGCACGCGCAAACTTTCTCCGCTCTCTCTCACCATCTCTCTGTCTGCGCACCGCACGCCGATGCAGCGATATCGAATCTCTATCGGGCTACGTGCACATCAACACACACACACACACTCATCCATTTGTGCATGCGTGTGGCGGCAGTGGTCCAGCCGATCACCTCGAGCCGCGCCTTGTCCCCCCCCTCCTCCTCCACCCACCCACCCACACACACACACACACACGCACGCCCACACACCTTTCTTCGTCGCAAAGATACGCACCAGCACACGCGGCTCGTACACAGGACTCGCTTTGATGCGTGTAGGAGGAGACGAGAGCGATGAAGGACAGCAGAGACTATATACTGCGTGTGTGGAGCCTGGCGGAGGACATGGTGACACAGAGCGGTAAGCCCCTCCATGCATTTCTTCTGCTGCACCACGTCTTGACACAGCCACCCCCGTTGCTGCGGCGTGCGAGTGGTACGACGGCAGGCAAGCCTAGTATCAGCAGCAGCGGGGATGGAGCAAGCACAGCCACGCTGCCCACAGCGACAACGTCCGAGGCCGCACTCTCACTCCACGTCACCGCCTTTGATGCCGAGTGGAAGTGCGAAGAACTTGTCACGCGACTGCGTGCGGCCGAGTATATACTGCTCGCGGACGTGCCTGCAGCACGCACAGCGGTGTCATCGACGAGTACCCCCGCGCCGGCCGCATCGTCTCCGCGCACGCTCAGCTGCACCGCCGGCCTGGAGGCGCTAGAGCTGGCGGAGCAGGTGCTGGCACCGGTCTTCGCAACGACATCTCTTTCGGTGTCAGCCGACACCGTCCCTAGTGCCGCGCTGTATCCGCAGGCGTCTTCCACAGCATCTTCGTGGCATCAAAGGTGTCGTGCCTCCAACGACTTTGCAGGGGGCGGCGACAAGAGCAGAGGCAGGTGCAGTGCATCATACTCCCTCGACGATGTGCTGCGAGAGGTGGCCGACGTGAGCCGAAGCTCCGCCTCCGCGACTGCCCGCTCCTCCTCTGCCCCCTTGTGGGCGAACGTTGACGGCACCGGTTCGGGTGCACAGTCGCGGGTGGCGAGCATGTACTTCCTCAATCATGCTACCGTCACAGCCCTAGCCTGGCCGCTCTCCAGCTTCACGCTGGCCTGGCCGATGCGTGAAGCACGTGTAGATGGAGCAGACAGCTCTTACGGTGCAAGCGGGGACGGTGAACACCTCCTCTCAGCACCACTCCTGTTTGGGCCGGCCAGTGAAACCATAACCATCTCGGTCTCGCTCGTCGTGCGCGCGCATGTGCTGCAGGCATTTATATGTCACCGACGCGCTCAGCACAAACGCGCGCTACAGTGTCTGGCGGAGGCGCGGCAGTGGATCGCGCAGCAGTATACCGATGCCGCGCGTGCGCGAACCGTGCGGCTCTTGTGGGAAGAACTTCAAGAGCGCTGGACGCCCCCCCGTCCGCCGCCACCGCAGCAGCAGCAGCAGCAGTCGTCAGGCACGTCCTCATCACCGTCAGCGACTGCGATCTCTGCAGACCAGCTGCCTCCCCTGCCGGGCTTTTATCAGCTAATCGAGCGGTTGATTGTGGAGGAGGGCCGTGCCTGCGCTACCATGGTGCAGGTGGAGGAGTGCAAGGTGCACTACGCCATCCTGCAGGCGTGTGGCTCGCTGCCGCCACCGCCTCCGCTGCCGGTGCGAACCTCCTCGAGTGCCGTGACGACCACCTTCGCCGATGCCGGCGCCCCGATGCAGGCACACACCGCAGACCTGCGCCTGCATTACCGCCGCTATCAAGAGAGTCTCCAGTTTCTGCACGCTTTGTCTCGCGCTTACATGACGGTGGTACGGTGGATAGAAGAGGAGGCGCAGGGAGATGTGATGACGGCTACTGCGGCAGCAGCGCCACCTCCGAGCGGCAGCGTGGACGTGGCGGAGCAAGGCGTGGCGTGGCGTGAGGCGCTGCGGTGCGTTCGAAGTCGACTGAGCCCGTTCTGCCTCTGCGCGCTGCAGTACACCTGCAACCGTGCTACTCCACTGGCACCGCCCGACCTCGCCACGGACACCGCGACCACGACAACGACCGCCGACGTCTCTCCGTGCTACGCGCTGGGCTTCGACGTCCGGCTGGCCGCGGAGGTTCTGGGTCTGTACCACTGCCTCAGTCACGTGTACCTGCTCTACCAGCAGTCTCCCGCGGCATCGACGCTGCAGCCATTTTCCGTGAAGCATTACGAATCGCTCTCCGCCGTTGAGCTTATGGCGCGAGGCGGCGGCGGCGGCGGCGGTAGCAGAGCGCAGCAACCGTGCAACGGCAGTGCTATGGAGGAGCGCACGAAGGGCAAGAATGCGCGTCGGGGAGACGACACGTTTGAGGCGGCCAAGGAGGAGGTGGCGTTCCTGCGACTCTACCGCAGCGACCCGGCCTACGTGGCTCTCTTCGGCGATCACCAAGTCCGTCCTCCGACACGGCAAAAGCTCTCCTCCTCTGACGCGGCACTCGACACAGACGACGCAGACGTACTCGCCATCACCCGAGATTTGGTGCACCGCGCGGTGGAGCACGCTAAGATCAACGCGTTCGTCTTTGGCCAGTGGCGCTTGGGCGACGCCGCCGTAACCGCGACCTTGCGCGCTCCATCCGCCACCAGTGCGACCGTGCAGGGGGGGAAGCGACTGAAGACGGAGAGTGCTCATAACGACGAGACCGGTGGTGCACTCGATCAATGCGACGGGGTGCAGGCCGCCCCACTCCTCCGTTGGCGTGCACCGAAAGATGCGGCAGCAAGCACGGCACCCGCCATCGCGCACGAAGCCGCACTGTTGTGGTGCCTGGTGGAGTTGGGCCTTCGGGATAACTATCCCTTCGTCATTCGATTCCAGCGGGAGCTGAGCGACGCTCTGACACAAGTGAGGGACGTCACGTATTCCTCTGGCGGGGGTGCGGCAAATCGTGTAGCCGCGCCTCCTCAGCTGCCCGAAGAAGCTACCGAAAGCGACGTCGGCGTATGCGGCTCTTTGCCAAACCGCCGTCACCCTGCGGGCGCATCGCTGCCGGGCATCCGAAAGCATAGCCGCTCCCCGTCGCCGTCGCCGTCGCCGTCACCGTCACCAACGCTTCTGGGACCTCGAGCGTCCCATACAACCACGTCACGTCTGCAGCCGTCGCCTTCGTCCAACTGGGTGTTTCCTGGCGTCCGCCGAGCCTTGCAGCTCTACCTAGAGCTTGTGACGGTGCTCATGCGATCAGCCGCCACCATGCATGCCACTTCATCCACCCCCGCCACTGGCACGGAGGAGCCGCAAAGTGCAGCGGCCTTCTTCACCACGGCGACGTCATGTGCGGCACCATCGATCCCCATCCTGCGACTTGGCTTGCAGAATGCGGAGCAGCTCATGGCGCAAGTCCTCTTCACCGTCGACGCCGAAATGTTGCACCTGACAGGCAATACGTGGGGCATCGCTTCTGGTGCTGGTGCGCGGGAGGGCGGCTGCACACGCGTTACCGGCGCCACGGACTACCGAAACGGGAGCGTAAAGGGCACCAGCAGCGGCGACGTCAGCCCATCTCACCTCAGACAACACTTCCTACTGGCCGATCACCTGCAGTGCTCCGCCCCGGCGCAACTTCGCGGGCTGGTGCAGATCAAGGCGGCGGTGCTGGTCACCATGGCGCGCCACCACCTCACGCAGCTGTCTCTCATGCGAGCCGTGCATTACCTCCGCGAAGGGCAGCAGTTTGCTCGCGTTTTCCATCGGCAAGCAAGACTGACGCTGGTGCCTGAGATGCACGTCCTGCTGGCGTGTCTTGCGACGTGCATGAGTCTGCGGCGGCTCCCAGACCTCCCAGAGCCGGCGGTAAAGAAAGAGCGAAGAAGCGAAAGCAGAGGCCACTCCGTGAGCAGCGGGGACGGGGACGCGGCCACGGACGTGGCACTCGATGCCGCGCATGATGCGCTGTACGCCTCTGCGCAGGGCTGGATCTCAGCGGAGCGAGCCACGTCCATTCGCGCCGGCAGTGACGATGGCGCAGCACCGTACGAGGCGCACTCGCTGAGCGGGCACCTCAGCAGCCACATCGGCAACGGCACCGATGCCGCGGCCTTTGCTGTTCTGCCGCGAGAGGAATCCACGGTGGCGCAGGATGTTGGGCTGCCGTACCTGCACCTGCTTGCTGCTGAGCGTGCCGCCTGCACCACCTTGCACACCCCGCCATCTCTCTCCCTACTCCTCTACATCTTGAAGGCATGGACGGTTTTTCATCTTGTGACCGCAGGCGAAGAGCTAGTCTGGTCAGGCGTGGGCTGCAACATCTCCTCACTGCTCACGACGCCACTGCACGCCCCGACGCCGCCGCCGCCGCTGCAGCAGCAGTTGACGCGCCAGATGAATGGGTCACCATCGATCTCGGCAGCGCTCCCGCGATCCCTGGCGCTGAGACCAGCGTCACCGTCACCGCCTTTTCTGCCCCTTCCCTCACCGTCTCACGCCACCACGACGCTCAACACCACAGTTGAGGATCAGCAGCGTCGCGTGGCGCGACTCGACAGCCTAACATCGACACCGACCAGTACCCCGACGCTGCGCAGCCGACACGCCACGTTGCCAACGGAGATGCACCGCATTCAGCTTGAGCCTGTCATAATGTCGGCCGCCACCGCCCGACCGGCAGTGCAAGCGGTGAAAAGTGAGGACACGGACGACGAGGGCGGCGGAGTGGGACGCGCCGTCAGGGGTGTCGCGTACGGGAATGCAAAGGAGGTCAACGACGACAGTGCCGACAGGAAGGCCACTCACAGTCCTCAGAGCCGGGGCAGCTGCGGTGTCGACAAGATTGGTGCCGTAAAGTCAGAGAGTGGTATTGGCGGTACGCCTGCACAAGCCATCTACGCAAACCTTCGCGGCGCCTCAGTCATGGCCGCAACAGCTCCATGCCCCGCGGGTGCGCACGTGAGAGCACTCCCGCAGACGCAGAGGCACCGCGCCGGTGATGTGCTGCAACGCATGATGGCCGTCCTCCTCGACCACTACGAAGCACATGGTGTTTACGCGGCACCCATAACGGCAGCAGCGCCCTCGCTCTCCACAGAAGCTGAGAGGACTACCCTTCCGCGAGTCCCTGCCGCTGCGTGGACGCCGCAAAACGTCGTTCTCTTCCGCCTCCTCCGCGGGGCGGTGCTGCTGTGCGAAGACAAAGACGAGCCGGCAGCGGCGCGGGAGCTGAAGGAAGTCACGCACTTGGCGAAGCAGCATCTTGGCGTCCTTCACCCGTACGTGGCCGATGGGCTGGCGCTGCTGGCGAGCGCGTACACTTCGCTCGATGTGGACGCTGTGTCGAGCGGTGATAGCCGCAGTCACGGCGAGCCCTCCGGCTCTGCCACCTCACCGTCGCCACAGCAGGTGACGGGAGGCGCAGCTCGAACACGGAAGGTTGCGCTGCAGGTCGCCATGCGCTGCAGCTGCATGGCGCTGGCCTCCCTCTACGCACCGTCGGTGGCCAACGGCAGCGATAGCGTCGATGCTGCTGGGACGACGACAGCACAGCAGCAGCAGACGGCACCCTTCTCCAACATAGGAGCACGTCTTCGGGAGTGGTGGGGCAGCCAAGTCATCCAGGGCTTGTGTGGCACCAGCAGCGGCGGGTACAATGAAAATGCGGTGCAGCAACTGCGGCTTCTGTTCGGCTGGCTCCCGGGGTCGCCGGAGTACTGCTTCTCGTAAAAACAGCTGTCGGCGAACGGGCCACGCACGCTCACCCACTCACGTGCGTCACGGACACCGATCTTGTGAGTGGGCTGTGTCACTCTCCGGGAGCATTGCTCACTCTGCAGTTGTACGTGTATCTAAATACATATATATGTATATATATGTGTGTGTGTCCGTGTCGAATCCTGTCTGCGTGCATGTGTGCGTCTGTGCCAGTGTCAGCGCCGACCAAATAGCCTCGCCGGTTGTCTCTCCCTCCCCCCTCTCCTCCTCGTCTTCCCCTTACCTTTGATGTGTTTTGCCTCTTGAGTCGCCCTCAAACCACTCGTCCGCAGTGCCGGTGTTGCGGTAGTGGCCGCTGTTGCTCGTGTAGCTGCCTCAGCGGCGGCAGTGGTAGGGTGGACACGGAAGAAACGGAAAGACGCCACGAGGTCAGGGCCATCGGGGTACGTCAGCTTGTTTCGCTTGGTGCGGTCGGGACACCCTCCCCCCACACACACGCACACACACACACTCGCCTCACTGCTCAGACAAGGAGAAGCGTGTCAAGATAGATCATCGCCAAAAACCAAGCTCGGCAACGCGGAGACGACAAGCTCCTCCTCCCCTTCCCCCTCCGGCATGTGTATGTGTGTCGGGGAGGCGGGAGGCAAGGTGCATCCGCTGCATCACTTGGCTGGTGGTCGTCGTGCACACACACACACACACACGCCACCCACCTACCCCTCTTCCCACCACCAACACGAACGCCATCGTCACCACCCCTCACCTTTATAAACAGACATGCACGCACACACACACACACCAATCTCAGCTCCTCTCCGACAGGGTCCGCGTGCGTTTCCTTGTCTTCGGTCTCGCCCCCCCCTCCCCCTCCGCCGCCACACACACACACACCTATTTGTGGGCGGACGCCTGTAGCCATCTCATACCTTGTGCTCAGTGCCGCACGCTCGCATCAGCTCTCGTCCTCTTCATCTTCGGACACACACACGCACACGCTCCCCCCGTCAACACTCCCTCCCCTACCTCCTCCCATCATTGAAGGAACGCGCGGGCACCATGTTCGAGAGCAACCTCCTCTCGCAGATCAACACCTCATCACCGCTGCCGACAGTGGTGGAGGTGCAGTTCACCACCAGCATCAACCAGTCCCTCTACAAGGCGTTCCAGTTTGCCCACACGCTGCTCGCTGAGAAGAGTGACCGGGCGGCTGTGCTGCTGCCGTGGAATGATGAGATATACTTGACTGTGTCGGGGATGCTGGAGCGGCTGATGCTGGAGCACGCCGACACCACCTTCTCCGAAATGATATTTGCCCTGCGTCGCGCGGAGGTGGACGGGCCGCTCGCCGCTGCCCCGCCACTGTCCTCGTCATCCGCCGCCGCGTCTGGGCCATCGCCGCCAGGGCTGCGGCCTGGTGCGCGTGGCCGGTACCTTCGCTGGCTGCTGTTGGGACCACCGCCGGTGACCACTCCGGAAGAGCGCGCCATGAACTTCATCAACGACGGCGTCTCCTCGCAGCTGCGCGTTCACGCCAGCGCACCGGCAGACGCCGCCGTCGCGGCGATCGTGTCGCCGGATATGGCGACGTCCAACCCGCTCGTAAATGCCGTCGCCACAGACGCGATGGCCGCGGTGGGGAACGCGGCGGACGCCGCGGCGCTCTCGCAGCTGAAGTCCGTCGAGCTTCTCAAGGCGGAGCAAGCTCCGTACGGCTACCTGCGCTTCAAGGCGCTTAGCCGTCGCAACAAGGTCGTCTCTCTCTTTCTCTTGACGCTCAAGCCGTACCTGGAGCGCAAGGTGGAGCAGTGGTACGTGCGCAACACCGACACCTCCGTCGATGCCGTCGCCATGCGGAACGCGTATGCCTACCGCTACCCGCGCCGAGCGGCCCTCTTGCACTTCCTCGCGAAGTACGTCTACCCGATCTACCACGTCACGAAGCAGGGGTCACGGTTCCTGTACATTATGTGCTTCCTGCTGGAGATGACGCCCTACACGTCGCCGCTGCATCGTGTCTTCGGCATCGCGCTGCGTCGGAGTACCCTCGAGGACTCGCTTGCGACGGGCCCCCGCGCGCAGCGCGCGCTGCTTGTCGCGCGGGTAGTGCTGATTCTCGTCTTCTGTGGCTTCCGGCTTCTGGAGTTCACACGGAACGCTGACGGAGCATCCTCGCCACGTCAGATCCGGGAGGAGGGGCTTCCGATTCCGCCACCGCCAGTGCTTGGCGGCGACGTGCCGCTGCCAGAGGACCGAAGTAGCCTCCCGAAAGCTGGTGAGTGCCCCGTCTGCCGCAGACACGTCACGAACGCGGCGGTCTGCCTCACCAGTGGCATCGTGGGCTGCTACCCTTGCCTGCAAGGGTACGTGCGAGAGCAACGAGCGTGTCCTGTCACGCACCAGTCGATGGGAGTGGAGCAGATCCGCCGAGTTTTCGAGTGCTAAGGTGCGTCAGTACCTGAGAGAGGGGGAGAACTCGAAGCGGTTGCCTCGCTGGTGTTTGCCTGTGGCCACGGGACAGGTGTGCTGTGTGTGGCGATGTGCGCTCCTGTAGGGCTCACATGATTGTTGTAGAGTGGGGGGGGGGGCGAAGACGTGCCGTGGTCAGAAGCAGAGCGTGTCTGATGGCGCCTGCCACCATCACGCCCTCCACCCATCACCATGTGTGTCGGTGCTTCTCCTTCGTTGTGTGCTGTCCTATTTACGATCCCTCTTCAGTTTTTCCGTGTCCATATCGCGTGCGCTGGATGATCCCCTCCCTCCCTTCCTCCCGCCTTTTTCTCCCTCTGCCTCGGTGTGTAACGGCTTGAGCCGCCACAACAACATCGACGTTGGCGCTGCGGAGTGTGCTCACTCTGCCCTTCGGTGTAGGTGCGAGTTATTCGATCAGTCTGTGTTGTGTGGAGGATGGAGGAGGAGGGGGTACCGTTGAGGAGGACTCCTGCCGATGTTTGCCTTTACGGTGCCCGAGCCTGCGCTGCGCTTGTGCAGGCGCAGCTGTATGTGTGTGTGTGTGTGCATCCTCGGATGGTAACGCGATCCCTTAGAAAGAAAAAGGGAAGAGGCGTGTTTTGAGAGGCGCTGCTGCGCGTGCCACGAGCACGCCAGCAGGTGTGTTTGCGCAGACAACCGCCGCAGTAGCTCGCCCACCACGGCGAAGTCCCCGGGCGTCTTGGGCGGACGGTTCTGCCAACGAATCGCGCGACATGAGGCAGCACACCAAGCACTTAAAAAAACGAAAGGAAGGAGATGTCGTGCAGCCTCTTGGGCCCCACCGCCGCATGCCAGACACCCGCGCGTGCGCGTGGGCCGATACGCCCAGGCAGATACGCCCGCCTTGTCCCAGCGCCTTCATTTTCGAGCGGAGGCAACCAACAGGACGCCTGTTACGCTACCCATGACTGCCGCTGCTCTCCCAGGACACTCGCTCTCCGCTCAACCGCCCCCTCCCACTCTGTTTTTCGGGGCATGTATATATATGTGTGCATCACTCTGCGTCTTTCATCTTCGCGTCGACGCATCGACGACACTGGCAGAACGAGGTGCGGAAACAACCCCGAGAGAGAGCTTGGAACTCCTGCCTGGAGGTGTGTCTGCCTTGTCGATGCCAACGATGGGAGGCATCAAGGGCGGCGTAGGCAGCTTCCTCCTCCGTCGTACAGCCGCGAAGAGCATCCGCCAGAAGCACTTCACGGGCCCGCAGTTCTACAAGCGCAAGACCTTCAACTTTCCAGTCGGTCACCATCAGCTTCACCGCCGCGTTGCCCCGGCTCTGCAGACTGGGTCACCGACACATCAGCGGGAGCACCAGCGCTACGCCCACCTCCCAGGAGATGCCCGCACACGACCGAGTGAGGACTTCACCTTCTCCCGCTCAACCTCGCCTCGCGACAGCGGACGGAGTCGGCAACGGGTAGACAAGGCCATGTACGCCTGGGCGAAGCGTGGCTCGCTGCAGCTCTACCAAATGGGCGGCAAACGAGAAACCTTTGTGTGCTACAGGTGCGGCTACCCGGTGCGGAGCGCTCTCGTCGCCATCAAAGACGATAACTGGGATTACCGCATGTGCTACAACTGCTACACAAAGACCGTCGACACCGGGATGGAGCGAAACACGTAGGAGGGCTGATGGTGCTGGCGCGAGTCTGTGTTAGTGGCTTTGTGCGCCGAGTGTGTCCCCCCTCCCACCACCACCACCACCAGCGCCACCGCCAGCAGCGTCTTCCTCCGACTGCCTCATCACATACTCTAAGCCGACACGCTTCTGAATGACGTCTAAAAAAAAATACACTTGCAGGACTCGCATGGAAAGCAGCAGTCGCGCGGGTGCGCCAAACGTTCGCCTGTGCGCAGGATGCCAACACCCTGCGTGGCCTCTCGCGCACCCGCCCCCTCCCCGTCCTGATGCCCGCGTGCAGCTCCTTCCCCATCGACGACGGAGAGAGCGGGCGAGCGGGCCAGATGAAAGTCGACCAGGCATCTGCCGCCGGTTGACCCTCTAGGCGGGTGGCCGCCTTCCCACTTGCCGACGGTCTCGTGATGGTCTTCAGTGACCAGGCGCTTTCACTTCCTCCTCCTCCGCCTCCTCCTCCCCCCGCCTCCCTTTTTGACTCCGTCATCACGCAAGCGCGACGGCGTGAGAAGCACCAAGGCAACACACGAAAGCAAAAGGAGGCCCGGCTTGGGACCACAGCGTCGCTGTCTCCTCGCGTAGAAGAAGCACACACATAACACGGTCTCCTACCCTCCCTATGGCGGACTACAACGCAGCCGGTGCCGACGCGGCGGTGGTGGTGGACGACAACGTGCCACCAGGCATCACGGCGAAGCAGGACGAAATCATCCAGTACGTGGCGAAGTACGTGGTCGCATCGTGTGACGGGGCGCGGTATCAAGACAAGGTTCGCACGCGCACAAAGCACAACCCGTACTTCGATTTCCTCAACGCCAAGCACCCGTACCACCAGTACTACCAGTACCTCCTCGAGTCCTACCGGCACTGGATGCGCAACAGCGAGGCAGTCGGGACCGGGACGTGGGGCGGCGGTGTCGATGCTATGCAGAGCCAGGGGCCGCAGCAGCAGTGGAACGAGGAAGACTACTACCAGTACTACGGCGCCTACGCTGGACAGGCGAGCGGCATTGAATTTCAGGGCAACGCTGCTGGCCACCTTGGCGAGGGAAGCAGCTATGTGGACGCACCTAGCTCCGCGCACGCGCAGAACGCCAGCAGCGGCGTGGATCCCACCTCGTACGGGTCGGAAGCAGTCCCTGCCACGGGCTATGGCGCTAGCTACGACCCCTCGGCGGTAGGCCCTGAGCCAGCGCAGGCGGGAACGACTGCAGGCGGCGGCGAAGCTCAGGCCGAGGAAGACGAAGACGATGAGTACGAGCTTGTCATGGAAAACGGGCAGTGGGTGTCACGCAAGCGGATGTAGCTGCACCGCTTTTCATGGTCTTGGCTCTCTCCATCGGCGTTCGGGACGACATTTCTCTGTGGTGGTGGCCGCGCCTGCGAAGACACAGAAGAAGATATGCGGTGAGGCTTTTGGTTGGTCGAACCCGGGCAAAGGAGGAGGTGCGAGGTACGGCGCTCGCCCACCCAGCAACACCACCGTCTGTCTTCCCCACCTCCTCCTCCTCCCCCTCTCTCGTGCCTTTTCTATAGTAACCCAAGAAATTGAAAGGAAAGAAAGGGGTGGGTGCAGGTCATTGTGACCAGCACTCAACAAGCACAAACATACATGTGCTAGCACTTGCTCGACTATCTCTCAGCGATGCCCCTTGGCGTCTCACACGCGCCTTGTAGGAGGCTGTGCAACTCGCCGAACCAGGCCCATCACCATCCGGGTGTTGTAAGCCCGACAAGCCCCACCCCCTCCTCTGCCTCCGTGATTACGTCGCTGCAACTTGGGACATGGAATTTGTTATCCGTGCTGCTGCTGGCGCGCCTCTGAACGCACTTCTGTCTGTGTGTGTGTGTGTTATTCTGTCTCCCCTGTCTCCTCCTCTCGCTTAGCCATCCGTCTGCACAGAGGCCCGCGCTGCATCCGCTCTGCAGCGACCGCATCCGTCACAAATCCATCTATATACGTGTGTGTGTGTGTGTGTGTGTCCGCGCCTACACGCCCACACACTCTCTCACCCTACCGTTTTCTTTCTTTTGTTTGTTGCTCCGATCTCTCCCTCTCCCCGTTGTTGCTGCCTCCGTACTCCTTGTGTGTGTCTGTGTGTGTCTGTGTGTGTCTCTTGGGTTTCCGTTTTCTCTCGGTGCTTTTGGGGCTCGTGCACGCCGATAAGGCATTCAAGGGGCAGCGTTGGTCATCGCCGTCATCGCCACCGCCCATCTCCTCCATCCACGGATCACCTCCTCGGCTCTCGCGTCGTTGCACCAATGGGCACGTGCCCGTCCATCTCTCAGTCCGAGGTCGGTATCGTCGAGACCTGTGGCCGCTTCTCCAACACTGCCGACCCCGGCATCCACTGCCTGTGGTGCGGCTCCACCCTCGTTCGCCGCGTTACTCTTCGCCTGCAGGAGTACGAGCTGAAGGTGGAGTCGAAAACAAAGGACAACGTGTTTGTGACGCTATCGCTCGTCATACAGTACCAAGTGGCCCCTGCCAAGCTCGCCGAGGTGTACTACGCATGCGACTCATCGCTGGAGTGCATGCGGGACTACGTCTTGAACTCGATTCGAGCGAAGATCCCTCTGTACAAGCTGGAGGCACTGTATGTCGAGCGTGGCACCATCTCACAGCAGCTGAAGGATGAGGTGGACGCAATCATCAACACCTATGGCATCGAGATCGTGTCCGCCCTCATCTCCGACATTGACCCTGGCGCGGAGATCACGAGGGCGATGAACGAGGTGCAAAAGTTTCAGCGGCTGCGCGTCGCCTCCGTGGACGCGGCTGAAACAGAAAAGCTGAAGCGCGTGCGTGCTGCTGAGGCTCGGTGCGAGGCGCGTCGCCTCTCCGGTGAGGGTCTCGCCGAGCAGCGCAAGGCCATCGTCGCCGGCCTGATGCAGTCCATCGAGGACGTGCAGAGTGAGGTGCGCGACCTGACCTCCAACGACGCAACAAACATGCTGCTGATGAACCAGTACTACGACACGCTGCAAGCCATTGCCGCAAACAGCAGTTCAAGTGTTATTATGCTGGAGTCGAATGGCGGGCTGGAGAAGGTGGCGGCGCAGCTGCGCCAGGGCGTGACGCACATGATGCGGTGAGAGCGAAAGAGGGAGAAAACACGGCTGTGGGCTCACATGCCGCAGTCCTGCCATATCTTCTCCGCGCTCGAAGCCGGCGCCCGCTGTGGCCTGCGCTCGTGGGAGCTCGCATGCTTGCGCATCTTCTCCGTTCCTTCTTTCGCGTAACGATGCGTCGTCGTCTTGTTGTTTGCGTGCGTTGTTGGCGCACCTCTGCACACGCATCTGTCTGCCGGAGAAGGGGCGAGGAGGGGGAGGGGTGGAGCTGTAACGTTCGCGTATTACGTATCCTGGCGCGCGCGCTCTCCCCCTGTCCGTGTGTGCGTGGGCGTGTGCGTGCCTTACTGGGTGCAATTCCTGTTGCGCCGTGAATACACATGTGTGAAGAGTCGACGGTAAGGGGAGGAGTAGGCACCTCTGTGCCTGCGTGCAACGGATCGCCTCTTTCGTGGTCGTCGTCGTCGCCGTGTGTGTCTGAGCTCTCCCCTTTCCCCTTCCTCTCTCTCCCGTCGTCCGCGGTGGCGTGTGCGGCTGTTCTCGTTGTTGTCGTTCTTGTGGTTGCGTCCTTCTCCCTCGCTTTGACTACGCATCGTTGCTTGCGCGGGTCTGCGCATCCCTGTCTGCGCGCCCTCGCCTTGAGCTCCGCTTTGTGTCGCTTCTCTCCCCATTCGTTGCATCGCGGCAGCATCACTGCCGCCGTGTCGACACACACACGCACACAGGCACACGCACGCATGTAGGCTCACCACCATGAAGGCTACGAGGCGATTTAACGAAAACGAAAAAGCGAGGAAGACTGGCGCGCCACGCATAGACGTCGACACGCGCCCATCATGCGCGTGCTAACGCATATCGTCCACCACCGCCAACACCCTCCCCTCCCCTCCCCCCCCCACGCTTTTGTGTGTATGTGTGTGTGTGTGTGTGCTTGGCTACCATGACGCTGCTCGCATCATGCACGTTGTTGTTCTCGTCGTGCCTGCCCCCATCCCTCCACCCTCGTGCACGCGCTGGGCAAAGGATGGGCATGTTCGTTTCCTTTATATATATATATAAATAAATGCATAAGTATTATATATATATATATAGATATTTCCTTCGGCGAGGTGCAAGTGCTCCGCTCACGCACGCAGACACGCAAGCCGCCTCATACGCGTATGTATATCTGTTCATTGTATCGGTATGGCTGCCCCTGTGTCTGCGTGGCTTCCCCCTATCCCACCCACCAAGACAACGGAACCGAAACAACAAAAGCACTGACCTTTCGCTTGGATACGATGGGCGAGCGTGTAAGGAGAGAGGGGGGCGACCACGAGAGATGAGAGTGTCTGCTTGACTCATGGAAACTGGGCTATCCTCCCATCTCCGCCCCACCCCTGGCTCTCCGCACTTCTGTCTCTTCCCCCCCCCCTTCCAACCTTGCTTGCCTCTCCCCTGCCACCCCTCACTTTGCACGAGGAGCACCTCCGGAACTGGCTACTGTAGGCGCGCTTGACGGAGCGTTGACGACGTCCAGCAGCCGACTGCTTCTCTTCTCCATGGATACGACCACCATCATCCTTGCCTTCTCTTTTCCTCTGTTTTATTTTTTTTCGCTCTCTCTCTCTCTGTGTGCGTGCGTGCGCCCAATCCGCGGTCGCGTTGTTACCTCGCATCCCATCTACTGCGCATGTGCGTCTACTTCGCACGCAACTCAGTCCTATCGTCCCCCCTCCCCACACACACACACCTTTCCTCTCCCTCCCTCCGCGCCCCTACACACACATGACCACGCCCTGACGCCCACCCTCATCTCCGTACGCGCTGTTTCGATTTTCGTTCGCCTTTACTCCCTCCCTGCTGCCCACACACGTCCGCGCTTGTTGTTGTTGTTCGCTCGGCTGTCCTCGTGACTTTCCCTGGTGTGTGTGGCGTGTGCGTGTGTGTCCCCGCACCTCCCTCCACCGCTTGATCGTGTTGTCTCTCGTCGATTTTTCGTTGTCGCCCGTACCTTTGTGTTTGTTTCGGCTGTGGCTCGCTCCGTCTTCTGCTACGCCTCGCCCCACCTCTCTCCCTCTCTCTCTGCCTTTCGACGCGCGTGTGAGTGCGTACTCACCCTGCTCACGCGTGCTCGACGAGGAAAATGACCCTCTGCGGCTTTGGGTGCGTGTCGACGTCGGAGGTCGGCATTATCGAGAACTGCGGCAAGTTTGACCGCACTGCCGACCCGGGCTGCTTCTGCATAGTTCCGTGTGTCGAGTCGGTGCGCGGTGTGGTCTCGCTCAAGGTCGCAATCTCCACCGTTCGGGTAGAAACCAAAACGCGCGACAACGCCGTCGTCAACATCGAGACACGATTGCACTACAAGGTCATCGCCGAGTACGCCGAGGATGCCTTCTACCGCTTCTCGAACCCCTCAGAGCAGATCGCGAGCTTCGCCGCCAGCATAGTGCGTGGCGAGGTGCCGAAGTACACGTTGGATGAGCTATTCCTCATGTCTGACGAAATCAAGAAGGTGGTCAGTGCCGAGCTGACCGAGAAGCTGTCCGGCTTCGGCTTCTCACTGGAGAGCACGTTGCTCACCCGCATCGAGCCAAGCGCGAGTGTGAAGATGGCCATTTCGCAGACCCAGATCAACGCGTACCGCCGCACGGCGGCTGAGCACGAGTCGGAGCTGAATAAAATTCTGGCGGTGAAGGCGGCCGAGGCAGATTACGAGGAGAAGAGACTCTCCGGCATGGGCCTTGCCCAGGAGCGCCAGGCGATTATGAAGGGGCTGAAGAGCAGCATCGAGTCTTTCGTGAACGCCGTGCCGAGTATGCGCGCGAAGGACGTTATGAACCTTCTTCTGTTGAACCAGTACTTTGACGCCATGAAGGAAGTGGGCTCGGGGAAGTCGAATAAACTCATCCTGATGCCCAATACATGCGGTGCCGCCCCGAGCTTCATGGCCGATCTCGTGGCGGCACAGGCCGGGGCGGCGCGGATGACGTGATGGTGCGCTGCTGGAACGCAAAACGGCCGGGCAGCAGCGGGAGAAGGCGTCGCGTGAGGTGGAGAAACAAAAAAAGGAAAAAGATCCGAACAAAGCTGCATCGTGTGCTACGAGAGAGCGGTTAGGGCGAGGGCGAGGGAGTCGGAAGGTTGGGGGGGCTCATGCAGAGCGGAAAGGACAGGCCTCGCGCAAATTCGCATATATAGTGAGGCAATAGACGAGCAACGGTGCACGCACGCACGCACGCCTGGATCTGCGTGGCACCCAGAGGGCTCACCGTGCATTTTCCCGTTCTCGTCGATTATAATTCGCTACCTTTCCTTGTTTTGCCTTCACGTGTTTCTCTCTCTCCGTGTTTGTGCGTGTGTGTGTATGCCCCCGCTCTATTACGGTGCCGCGCTCGTGTGTTGCTTCCTCAGCGTGCCCTTTTATTGCCAATCTTCTTGCCTACACGCACGCTCTCCGTCACATGACCTGGTCGCTCGCGTTGATACCACACGAAGAGCGAAAGGGCAAGAAGAGCAGCAGCGAAGGTTATCGGTGGTGTCTTTACCCTCCTACCCCCGGACATCCCTGGCGTTTGTGTAGCACATCGCCGCATCCCCTCCTCCTCCCCCCCCCACTGCCTTCCTCATACCTCTCTCTCACTGACCTTTACGCTCAAGCGCTACCTACGCACGCACACGCCGACAAGAGCGTGCAGCGGTGTGTGTGTGTGTGTGTGTGTGTGTGTGCGGGTGCGTCTGCCTGCTCGTCTGCCCTGTACGGCTCGATGAGTTTTCATGTGTGCACCACACTGCGCGGCACCGTTCGCAAGTTTGGTGTTGCACACACATACACACATAACTATACATATATATATACATATGTATGTATATGTGTGTATATCTATATTTCTTGTAGGGCGTTGTGCCAACATTCTTTTTCCTTGCATTTTTTTTAATTTTCAGGCTTCTCCTTCCCTCTCTGTGTACATGTGCGTGTATTCACGTAAGAACTCGCACATGCTGTCGTCCTTGTCCCTCTTCTTCCTCCCCCTCCCCCCACCCACATGCACACACACACACACCAGACAACACCACACACCCCGCCCTGGGGTCGTGTCCAGCGTTCTGCGTCATAAGCTTCTTTGTGTGTTCGCCTATGAGTATGTCTATCGAGAAGATGTCATGCGCGCATAAGCATCTCGCCCCCTGGTCTGTCCTATAAAAGTCTCCCAGTAACTGCAGCGACTCCAAGGTGGGAAGCATGCGTGTGTGCTACATGGAACGCAGACACGCGCACTGTCTCTGCGCGGCAGCCGCCGGCCCCCTTCCCCCTTTTTTGTACCGCCACCGCCACTGCCATCGTCTGGTGTTCGCTTTGCTTCTCTCGTTCTCACCTCGCCTCTCTCGCGCCGGCCACTTCTGGAAAAGACCTCCACCGCATCAGCCACCACGTCCCACCCCCGCGCATCACCACCGCCGTCAGTCCCCTCCCCCTCACTGCGCTGCGCGGACACCCTGCCTGGACACACACACGCATACACACGGGACCGGGCCTTGCATACAACCCCCAACTTCTCTCTACCGGTTCTCCGCCACTCAAGATGTCCTTCCACGCTCACGTTGGTCAGCACCTCCGCCGGGAGACGGCAGCTATGGCTCTGCCGGAGCTCCTTGTCCCGCCCTTTGAGTGGCCGCTCGTCATCACAGCCTTGGACGTGCTCGAGAGTACGACTCGCGCATCAGCGCAGCCGCCCGCCACCGACGTGAATGTTGTTGCCGCCACCTACGAGGACATCCGCGGCGATGTCATGGAACCGAAGTGCGTTGCGGCGCCGTGGGAGGCGCAGCGCCACCACCGGGGTGCGGTGTGCTGTCTGGTCCAGCAGATCGCCGGTCCACAATTTCGGGTTCTGCCATGGGACCTGGACGCTATGCAGCAGCGCGTGGTCGCTTCCACTACCCCATCGCGTGGGCCGCCCCTGTCGCTGCCAACGCTGCCGCCTCGCCGTGTGTTCCTCGCGGAGAGCACCGACTTCGCCAGTCATGGGTGCGTCGTGAAGCTGCTCCCTGCACCTGCTCCGCAGCGCAGCCATGCAAACGTGGGGGCGATCTCGAGTGCGACTGATCTGTCGGCCCCTGGCTCTCCTGCGCTCACTCAGCGATGGTCCCCGTACTGCCCTGTAGAGGAGCCCGCAGTAGCAGGGGAGGTGGCTGCTCTTCTTCAGCTTCGGACTGCTACCTCACCTCGCGATGGCCGTGATGGGGTGCTCGGGCGACGCGTCTTCGAAGCACACCCCAACATCGTCACCCTACTTGGAGTAGTCACCGCCGAGGAGAGGGTGTGCTGCTGCGGGTACGCCGGCGGCATCGAAGCGCCGACAGACACGGCGGCGATGACGCACGGAGCAGGTCTTGTCGAGGGAGACGATCCCGCTGCTGCTTCCTTCTGCCAAGTGCGCGCAGTGCTGTTGGAAAACATCTCCGGCGGTGCGTGGTGCGACTTCCTCGTCACCTACGGCAAGTTTGTGACACCTCTATGCGTCATGCACTGGTTCAGGGACGTGGTTACCGGCCTGGCGCACCTCCACAGCCGCCTTTTCGTCCACGGCAACCTCACGCCAGCCAACCTTCTGGTGCGGCTGACAGCTGCTGACCCGCAAGGCGTCTGTGGGGGCACGGGCGCCGCCGCGCAGGGGTACGACTGTGTGAAGCCGCTGCTGGAAGCACTGGCACCCTCGGCGGACATTGTCGAAATCGCGGGCGCCGACGGCTCTGCTGCTGTACGGAGCGAGCAGATTATCGTCTCGGCGCTGCTGGAGAGAACGCAGCTGGCTCTCAGCGGGTTCCGCTGTGCGGCGCGGATGAGCGTTGACGATGGCGGCTGGGCTGCTGCGCATGCTGCGGAGACGGAAGAAAATGTGCTTTGCGGGCGCAGCGCTGTGGACAAGGGTCGGCGTTCACTGCGGACAGACTCTCGCCAACCTCGCGCAGATGCGGCGGGTACATGTTCTGCTGCTGCGGATCTGTGGAACGCGGCCTTTGCATTCTATCTGCTGCTTGTCGGCGGCGCGACGGCGGTGGCCCGCGGGTGGAGTGCACTCGCGACGTGTGACACTGGTCTCGGCGGAGCTGGGACCCCGGACCATCTGCGTGGTTTTGCTGCGAGTCGCCTACCACGGCTGGTGAGCATGCGATTCCCAACAGCATTGCCAAAGGACCCGGTGCAGAGTGTGGAGGGTAGGAGCCAATGCGCCGACGAAGTGGCGCCCGGCTACTCGAGCCCGGAGATTGTCACCCGCCGCGCATCGCACACTGACGCATCAGGTGCTGCGCCGCCTCTCCACGCAGCTCAAATGGGCTTGCAGCTGCGTCT
The DNA here is from genome assembly GCF_000234665.1 of Leishmania mexicana MHOM/GT/2001/U1103. Lineage (NCBI taxonomy): Eukaryota > Euglenozoa > Kinetoplastea > Trypanosomatida > Trypanosomatidae > Leishmania > Leishmania mexicana. Next base: position 528,201 of record NC_018323.1, read on the forward strand.
GCTGTGGACAGCGCTTCCCCGTGAGTTTCTCGAAATTCTGGACAATATCCTGCAGGGCGACGGGGGTGCCACCAACCGGCAGACGGCGGCAGAAACTGCGCGCCTTGTGAACCAGATAATGGCTTCGCCGGCAGTGCTGCAGCGGTACATCATATGTACCGTACCTCCGCCTGCACTGCTGCTGGAGCAACGGCTGGACTACCTGCAGGACTCATGGAGTGAGTCCTTCGTCTGCCACCCGATGGCACGCATGCCGCTGGGGCACGCACTGCAGGACGCGGTTACTCGCATGTTGTGTCTGCGCGTCGAAAGCGGTGTATGTAATCCGGCTCCGCGATGGCTGCAACTGGCCAGCTGGCGAACCCGTCTGCTCGAGCTCGAGTGCCTACTCAGGCAGCCAGCGGAGGTGCTGGAGGGGTGGGCAGCGGTGAGCAACGGTGCGCTGCTTCTGCAAAGCTCGCTGAGATGGGTGTCTCAGCACCGAGCCGGTACCCGTCAGCAGGAGCTGCCGCGCGCTGACGTCATAATCCTCTTGGGCAACAGCGTGCGCCGTGCCCTAGATGAGGTGACATTCGCCTATGAAGAGCGACTCGACAGAAGTCTCGGCACCTCGCTTGGCTTCCACGACGCGTTTCGGTGCTTCGTTGCGCACTGCGTCGCGCGCGAGCAGCCACCGCCGCCACCACTCCTGGGGGAACTTATCCTCCAAGTCACTATGGCGGTCTGTTCCCAGCTGCCACGCACCTTCAAGGCGCGAGAGGACGACCTTGCGTGCAAGTACGTGCGGAGTTGAGCAGGCCCGCTTCCTCCTCCTCCTCTCCATTTTCCCTCGCGACTTGACTCGTCCGCTCGGTTGGAGTCGTGTCGTTCCTGTGGTGGCTGTTCTGCGTGCGGAGTGCAGGTGTTCGGCGGACTCTCTCTCTCCCTCTGTGTGTGTGTGTGTGTTTTGCGTTTTGTCGTGAGCTTCGGTTGGCTTCGGGACGGGTTTATGTGCATCTGGGTGTGCACCAGCTCTGTTTGCTTGATGCGATACGCCAAACCCGCGCAGACGCGCCTCCCCCGCCCTCCTCTTCGTTGGCTCTGCTTACCCTTCTCTCTCCCTCTCTCCCTCGTTATATCGTCCTCGCGCAGGCGAGGAGGTCGAACCGGGAGACAGAACGGGAAGAACGACGCGTGTCTGTGTGTGGCCCTCATGTGGCCTTCTTGCCGTGTCCTCGTTATTCTTTTTTCCCCCGGGGATTTTTCTTTCCGTTGTCGTCGTAACCTAACGGCTTCTAACAGAATGTGCTCACACGTCAAGCCACCCCCACCCCCTCCCTCTCTCCCTCACTTGCGCGCGCCCACACACGCACACGCACTTATGCGCGCCCGTCTACCTTTATCTCCTTCCCTCCCCCCTCCGCCTCTATCTTTGTTTGTGTGCTATCGGAAACACGAGATGGGCCCTCCTCTCTCCTTTTCCTGCCCGTCTTGGTGTCCGTGCATAAAGCCCGCGCCCCCCCCCTACACACACGTGCGCGCGCAAGCAGGCATACGCGTCGGTGTTTTTCTTTTTTTTCTCTCTCCGTTTCTTGTACGCGACGTTTCCCTCTCTCGCTCTCGCTCTCGCGTTGTACCTCCGTCCATCCTGATATCGCCTCGTCTGACACAGAGCCGTCATGCTACCGTGATACGGCCATACATATTTCCTATGCTATATACATACATATATATATATATATGTGTATTGTTTTCTTTAAAAACAAAAGCAAAGACTGTTAGATATTCCCTTCCTTTTATGCATGTGTGTGCCTGTGGTTGCGTGTGCGCTGCCGCCTCACTCTCACGTTTACTGGGCTCGTCCCGTTTTGCTACATTGCGTGTCAGGGCGGCCGCCACCACCATCACAGGTTCCGCATCTAAGCTCGTCTCCCTCCCACACTTGGTAACCCGTTGTTGTGTTTTGCTTTCTTGTTCATCGCCATCCTCGCCGTTCGTTTCCCTCTCCCTGTGGGTCGTGTACTCGACCTACCCATGCCCACCCCGCCACCTCCTCACACATCCTCGCCCCCATTGGGGTGTACACATACCGCGATGCGGGCCACCATGCTGGCAAACTGCACACCCATCTGTTGTAATAGAAAAAGGATGACGAAGCAGAGGGAAGAGGCGGCGGTGGCATCGGTGCCTCGCAGGAAGAAAGCGAAGGTGGACCTCATCACTAGCCTATCGTGATATAAAGTTTATTCTCCGGTCATTGAAGCTCGCCCCACCTCTCACCGCCCAAAAACAGTCCCGAGCATTGTTTTCTTTTTGGGGGAGGGGGAGGGGGGCACAGCTACGTAGGTCACTATACGTATGTGTGCCGTTGTATGTGTGTGTGTGTGATGGACTGTACCCCCCCCCCTCCCCTCTTTCTCGCTTTTTTGGTGTGCATGTATGTGCTTGTGTGCGCGCGCTCACCGAATGGCGTGCACTGCTGTAACGCCCCCCCCCCCTCCCTCCCTTTCCCTCCCCAAACCGTATCTGTTTGTACTTCTCTGCCGCCCCTCTCTCTCGCTCTCTCCCCAACGGCAGCAGTGAGATGGCCATCAAGACGGCATCGCTTCCTTGTACGCACTCTCCTCTGAGACCCCTTCCTCCTCCTCCTCCCCTTCACACACAAACGCGTGGCCCTTACCTCACCCCGACGAAAGCTGCGGTCTCAGCGCAGCCAAGCATCACGCTCCTCCACCCCTCCCCCTCCCCCCATCTCCCCAACCATCACTACCCTTTTTCTTCTTCGCTTCTCTCCTCTACTACCTCGTCCTCTCTCCCCCCTCCCTCTCTCCCCTCTGTGTTCGCGTGCGTTTCACTGTCGTTTTTCCGCCACTGCCACCGTGATGCTACAGCCCATGTCAGCACTAGGCAGACGAATTAGAAGAGAGTGGAGACGATCCACACAGGTCAACCATGAGAGTGGAGCTAGAGCGTGTAGGGGTATGCGTGCGTTCAGTGCGGGCCGCCTCAGTGCCTCGACACGACGTCAGAGACTTTCTTTTCTTTCTGTTTTGTTTTTCGGTTTGTTTGTTCGGGGTTGGTGTTTTCGCCCCAACCTGACAACTGTACGGGGAGGTCAGCTGCGCCCTCACGGCCGTGTCTAGCTCGCTGGACTCTCTGTATTCCGCCCACGAGTGACTGGGTCGTTGTCCTCGTTCAGCGCAGAACCGCTTGGAAGAAAAAGAGTGCTCAGGTGTATCGCCACTGCCTGCGTGTGGGCCGCCGGTGGCTCCCTTCTCTGCCTGGGTATGGAGGAGGGGGTCCTCGGCTTCTCAGATGGGCAGGCTCGTGGACATATCCGTGCACAAAGGCGCCTGCGCGCCGCTCTTGCAGCAGTTGTTCGTCGGTGAGGTACTCATGCACGTGTCGAGCTAAAGGGAATGTCCTCTGCTCGCCATACACGCTTGCGCTGCCAACACTGTAGCATGGTGCCTGAGATGGCGGCGGCTGTTCGCCTGTACTCTCCGCGCCTTGAGCGTGCCTCAGTATCGAGTCGCTCTCACCAGACACACGCATCCTCACGCTTTGTCTTCGCCCCTCCCTCCCTGCCTCCCTCCCCCCTTACATTCCTTCTCGCATCACGCTGCGGTCTCCTCATTGGCCATCGTATCCCCGGCGCTGCTTCCTTTGTATCGGAGCACCTCCGCCGTGCAGCAGAGGTCGCAGAGCCGCTGAGCACGTCTACCGGCGCACACTGGGCTCACGGCGTGTTGGCCATCATCACCGCAACCGTGCTCCTCTCTCTCTCTGTGTCTCTCGCGTTGCGCTTCTCTGGCGCGGAGGATCGCCTGCTCACACGCACTCCCGAAAGCCCTATAGACGCACACCACCCATACACCTTCCCTCTTCATTAGCTTGATCGCCCTCGCACCGTCACCACCGTAGACATAACACATAGACATAACACATAGACACAACGCTTAGTGGCGTGTTCGATACGTTCAACGCGCACGAAGTGCGACACTCCCCCCCCCTTTTCCCTTCACGTCTGTCCCGTAGGCCTACAGCTCACCGTGCGCCCCCGTGCCTCTCTCTGCGTGTGTGTGTGTGTGTGTGTGTGATGGACGCAGCACAGACGGGAGGTGGGCGCCTCGTCAGCGGTGCCCCCACTGCGGGGTTCACCTACGCAGAGTACTGGCAAACGCTGATGGCCACAGCGGAGCACACGGGGCACCCCCTTCACGCGGATGCCTCCCATGAGCCTGTCCCTTCCCTGAAAAGCCCTACACCAACCCCCCCGCCCCCATCGCGACGCGTGCCGCCAGGCAGGCAGAACACTGCTGCCGCCACCGTCGCCACGCGCGCGCCGCCTAGTCATCTGACAGAGGCTGGCACGTACCGTCTACACCTTGCCCTCACGCCCAGCCCCCATCAAGCGAAGCGATCACCTCTACCGCAGCATCAGGAGCCGCTTCACACGACGACGATGATGTCCAATCACGTAGGCGAGAGGGAGAGAAGAGAGCGGATTGCGGGGGAGATGCGAACGGGCAAAGAAGCCTTCGCTCCTGCTGGACAGTCGATCCGCAAGCCGTCGACTGCGCGGAAGTCTCCCCCACCTGCGGCGCGCGCTGGGTCGCGGGCCCCTCCGTCGTCATCGCTCGACACTTCGGACTACCTCAGCGATAAGGACGCCGGCGCAGCCAGGGCGACGGATTTGCTACGTGAACAATGGGCACACGCCACAGTGATCGGAGGCACTCGTCGGGTGGGGGGGAGCACCATCGGCGATCAGCGAGACTCATCTGCCCCATCAGGCGACAAAGACCTTGTGGACTCGCCTCGCCAGCACTCCTCCGCCGCAGATAACACCTCAGCTCAGCACGCCTTCTCCCTCACTGCAGGAGCAGCACTAGTGGATGCTGTGTACGCCTATACGCCGGATGACCTCGTCGTGAAGGCGGCTCAGTGCTATGAGCAGTGGCGTCGGTGCGTCATGGAAGGCAGCATAGACACGGACGACGACGACGACGACTCCACACGGGAATGCCGCTTCAGTGGCGAAGGCAGCCCTATGGCCGGGGAGGGCGAGAAGGGCGATGCTGAGCATCGAATCAGCCCCCCTGACGGCCCTGCGCGCGAGGACGCGGAGTCGCCTGGCGCTGCAGCGCCAGACTACACACCCAGTGCTCTGTCACGCACGCCCACCAACGATAGGCGTGGTGCACTCAATCCAGGCAGGGGCAAAGTCCGTCCTGAAGGGAAGGCTTTGTTCTCCCCCGCGTGCACGCGAGGAAAACAGACACCCTTTCGCGCCGATGGCACCCAAAGTCGAACGCACAGCACCGGGACGACAACGCATGGCTTAACGAGCGGGAGACGCGACCGAGACGGTGACACAGACTCAACCATCACGGCACCAGTGGCGTTGGCGTCGCTGTTCACGTGTATGGATGCGTCACCGGTCTCGAAGAGCCCATCTCCGCACGTTGCGCCACCGGCTCCCACCATCTTTCGTAGCGTCAGAGCGCTCGATGAAAAGGTAGCGGAACGGCTCACTGTAGAAGATGAGGTAGAGGAGCCAGGGCCTGACTCTCACGGCGCGCTACGGCCATCACAGCAGCACCACCACCACCAGCATCCCTTGATTCAGGCGCGTCACTGTCTTCATCAGCGAGCCGAAAGGATCCCGGAGATGGATACGAGGGCATCCCGCCCCGAGCCGACACACCGGACGTACATGAGCAAGGACGTGCGCACTGTTGATGAAGCCTCGGGCTCGTTGCAGAGCTTCTCCGTGGCAGAGTCCGATGTGGACGACGCGCATAGCCCGGCGCCGCTCAGCGTTGTTTACCGCCGCCTCTTTGCAGACGAGGTCGAGGACTGTGGCGGCGGTGTTACAACGTGGCGTGATGTCGCTGACACCCGCCATCGCGAGAGAGGCGGCGCCACAAACGCCGATGGCGCTCTCTCTCTGTCAGCGCCTTCTTCTGGGACGGAAGGGCAGGAGCGGTTTCCGGCTGGCGCACTTGATGTCCCCGCCGAGTGTCACACCGAGGTGGCGAGGAGGATGAGCAGCGACGCCGCCCACAACCTAACCACACTGGCTGAAGTCGATCATGTTCGAGAGACCTTGATTGAGCTCAGCAGCAGCTGCAGCAGCGTCGAAGATCGCAGCGATCCCGTTGGTGGGGCAGAACTCAGCGGAAACGAGATCCCATCACACACGGAAGCCAACCTTCACCAAGGAGCAAGTAATTCTTCGCACAGCACACCATCTCTCAGCGGGAGCCGGAGCAACCTGAGCTTGCCACGCGCTTCCCGCCTCTCCTTGCCGACTTCAGTATGGCCTGTCGACAAGGACAAGCGAAATGGTCCGGATCGAGCAGAGCTGACCGATAGTGAAGCACAGGTGCCACCAGCTGTCGCCGCGAGGCCCTTGCTGTATCGTGACCACCCTCTGTGGTGTAAGCATCACGCCTCTGTGTCGATGCTGTACGCGTCGCGGCTGCTGCCCAGTGAGCAGGCCAATGATGAGCTGCAGCTCTTTCTCTGCTGGGCGCAGGAGAAGGGCGAACGGCAAAGTCAATGGAGGCAGCAGCAGCATCATCACAACGGCGACACCGGCGGATCTTCGGAGACGGTGGTCGAGACGAGCGAGCTTGGGGCAAGTCCGCATGTGTCTTGCGCGGCTGCCGAGGTATACAAGGTAGCCTACGCCATGGCACGACGTGGCAAGTGGGCTGGTGCACCTCTGTCGCCGGTGCAACGAGGTAGTGTCAGCGGCAACAGCGAGCGAGACGCAGCTGTAGGCGCTTCGCCGGCAGGATTCGCCTCTGCACCGCCCACGTCTCCAACCCTCCAGCAGACGCCACCCTTACCTCGCCCCATGGTGTTTGTAGCTGCTCCCCTGCAAACCAGCGACGCGGCGTGGTCGCCATCACCAGCCGACGATGTGGATTGGACGGTCACGCCGTCCGCCGCGCCGTCGCGCTTTGTCGAGTGGATCGCGACGGAGGTGGACCCCTACGAGAGCCTCCTCTTCTCGCCTCTGTAGGCGTACCTGGCCAGTCTCACCTTGGCAAGGTGCAAGGATCGGAGGACGATGCGCAGCGTAGGCCGGTACGGTGTGCTTGTGTCCTTGTCGCCGTGATATTCTCGCACACCTTTTTTCCGTTTCTTTTCTGATCCTACGGTCCCTCCGTCGCGTCGGACGTTGCTGCCGGTGGGAGCCCACGACACCATTACAGACAGGTACGCGCGCGCACATGATTCGGGACGGTGGCACGCAAGCCTCCCTCGTGAGGTTGTGCGCGGTCCTCAGACGTGGAAGCGCTGACGAAGGTGGAGAGAAGGAAGGCCACACAGGCAGCAGCGCCACCGGCTCAACACCCGCGCCATAGCCGTCCTTTCCCGCATTTTGCTCGTCTCCACGCTCGTGAAACCATTCCCGTGTGGAAGACGGATAGCTGGCAGGGTAGATGCGGGCGGGGCGGCCATGTGCAGGGTCACTCTTCCGGTGTCATGGCTGGATTGCCTTCGCGCTCGCCACCGCCAAATCCGACCTCTCACCCCCGAATGAAAACGAAACACTTTTGCAACTACTCTTCCTCTTCCTTCCCTCTCTCTCTCCTACATGCCGCGCCACTGATACGGCACGTGAGAAGACGGAACAGCAGGTGCCGTCGCTCTTTATAGCACCGGCGGGGCGATCCCTTTTTTTTTTTGCGTGCGCGTGCGTGTGCGAGCGTTATCGGCTTGAAAGCGCACAGACACGCGCGCAGAACGAGATCGAAAGACGCGTCAAGAGACCAGTAATGGCAGGAATCATCGGCGTCCGGACAAGAGACACACCCACACCCACACACACACACACACACACACACACTCCGCTCACTGTGGGGCGAAGGGGAGAGGAGCGCGTGTGGATGGATCTGCTACCGGGGCTGAACGTGTTCTCCATCTGCGTGCCGCGCGTTCTGGCCTTCGCGGTGAACCGCTACAAGGCGACCTGTGCCAGCGACGCAACCGCCTACACACTCCTCGGCTACACCGCCCATCTGCTGTACCTGCCGCTGCCGCTTGCTAAACCGCTGCGCACGTATAATGTCTTCGTCTCTTACTTGGTGGGGCGCGCACTAGCAGCGCCCCAGCGGGCGTCCCTTGGCCCGACTGGATCCTCGCCGACCTCACGCCGTACCATGTCCTCGGGATAGCCCTACACGCACAGGATCCATCTGTACCTCGAGCTCAACACTATCTGGAAGCTCTTTCGCGCGGGATGGCGCTGCTGGACGGCGTCGATTCACCGGAAGATAGGAGGAAAGCGCACGAAACGCTCGCGAAGGGCAAAGCTGCCTCAGCCTAGCCACTCTTCTCGTGCGGTGTTGCGTTCCTGGCGTCAAGGACAGGGTGCAGCGCGCGGACAACCTACTTTGGCCTGTTGGTGTTACCGCTCGGCCCAGGCAGCAGGTGTTCCGAGATCGTGTCTTGCGGAGACTAGGCGGGCCACCGGCAAGCTGGTCGAGAGGTTCACGGTGCCCCGCTACCCACCTGCAACGGAGCTAGCGTATCTGAACGATCAACGGTGCGGCGCGTCGATAACGAAGGGTGGCGTGCTCGAAGACCGCTTCAGCGATGACGCCTTTCAGGGTTTCTCCCGCACCTGCGCAAAAAAAGGTTTAGATCTGTGAAGGCGGATCCCCCCCCCCCTTCGAGGCAGGCGACAACGCCAGCGGTGGACAGGTCGAGGCCACGGATATGGCGAATACCGAGGCTCTAATCATGGAGTCGCTGCGGTGGGCAGCGAATTGCGCAAAGAACCTGCCAGGCCGAGGTCGAGGCAACGCCTGGCGCGGCAGAGATGGCAACCACGGGCGTGACAACCAGACGCCTTGGGACCGCGACGGAAGTGGTGCAACCGATGAATCCTCCAAGGAGAGGGCCACTGACCTTGCATTAGAAGAGGGTGAGGGTCCGTGCGAGCGAGGAGGTGGAAGCGCGGCCGCCGACTGCCCTTCGGTGGAGCCCGTGCTGAAAGGCGGACGCTGCTGTACCGCGTGCGGCCGCTCTCCGCTTTGGTTGTGCTGGAAGTGAAGCACCGCGCACCACTGCGGATACCCATCTGCTCCCACGCCACCACTGGATCGCTGGCGTCGTCGAGGAAGGTGAGGAAGAAGGCTCCGGAGTTGCATATCTTTGATGCAACACCAGCGCAAGAGGTGCACAAGCATCTAAAGAAAACACTTGCAGTGCATTGTTCAGGCATCACAGCGCCCGTTAGCGGATGTGCCTGGCAGAAGCGCGACAGTGACGGCGGAAAACCTTTCTAGGATTGTCACGGTTTGCGCCAGACATCTAGGCGCGTGCGTGAGTCGCGGCGACTCCACCGCTCGTCGGTCGTGCGTCTTCCTGTCGGAGGTGCTTCAGCACGTAGTGCCACGTAAACAGCTGTGGAAGCCAGCGCGCGCACTGCTCGAACGACCCCTCCTCAACAGGAGGCTGCGGCGACGCAGACACCGGCTTTGGGGGGGGAGTGAAGGCGGGAGCGCTTCCGATGCGCAATGTACTGACGAGCTTCTCCGCAAGGTCACGTAGGCAGGGGACGCTTGCGCACATCGCACACGATGAAGCCAGCGAGACCCCAGGCTGGGGGACGGGAACCGCGCGTTGGCAAGGTGCAGGCTTGGGGCGTGCACGGTGCAAAAGATTTTCTTTTCTGTCTCTGAGGTGAAGGGGAGGCGGCGGAGGATCCTGAGGCCGAATATGCACTCTGTCACCGGCAAGGAAGACTTCCCACCATTGACGAACCCCGAGCAGGCGGGGGCGTGTACACAAGGGCTGCCGGACGCCTAGCACATTATCCAACCGTCCGTTTCTTTTTTGAGGCGCTTGAAGCTGCTAGCCCGCTCCGGCGAAGCGGCTCGTGATATACTTGTTCCGCGGGTGACCCTCTTATGGGTATATGCGCCTGACGGCACGGCCAACAGGTGCGCGATGGAGCGTGGCCGTGGGCCCGGGTATCACGAGCATGATCGTGGACATTCTGGCCGCCGCGATAATCTTCACCGGTATCACAGGCATGATGCTTGCCACCGGGGAAGGCCACGGAGACGTTTTACTTTCAGCCGTACGAGCAATCCTCAGAGGTGCTGGACAGACGAACCTGCCGCCATCCCCCAGACAGAGGTGCTACGGCGCGAAACAAATATGAGGCGACTGCAGATGGCACACGATGAGCTGAGCTTTCGTGAGGTCGAAAACGATTTTGTTTTCCGTGGCGGGCACGGCCGTCAGTGATACTCGCCTCACACTCGTCCCAGACAGTGGGGAAAGCTGCCGTTAGCGATGGGCGCCGAAACTTTCACCTGCGGTCTTGATGCTTTTACGTGTCGCTGGCAATGAATGCTCTGTATGCGCAGCTATGATGCACCCGCCCAGCCTTTTTCGTTTTGGTTGTTGTTCGAGAGCGTGGCGTTGTGTCTACCATCTGGTGGGCTCGGGGCAGAGAACGGGGCTCACCGCTTCCGTACCTGGACCCTCACGTGCGAAGCCTGACAAAAGGAGTCGAGGCTCGCCGGCTCACTCAGAACCCGTGGTGGCTGATGTCACCTGAGATGCACGTTGGTGACGACGGGCGAAGCCCATGACTGCCATCCACGTCACTGGCGCCTCGGCTGAGAGCGGGGGGCGCTTCGACTCGCTGGAGCACCGCTGGACAGCTTCCAGTGCCGGCGAGGATTGGTAGGCGACCTTGAAGGCGAAGCTAGTTCCCTACCGCAAAGCGACACCATGCACCTCACGGCAAAACGTTCAGTGCACGCGCATCCAGCGGCGGCGTTGAGGCCCCTCAAACTGCTTCACCACTGTTGTCCGAAAGAGGGTCAGGAGTGAGCTGTGATGGCTGACCACATCACTACTGTGCGTGCGCAACGATGACAGAACGGCTACGGTGGGATCGGGCGAGAATGCGTCGCGAACGCCATGTCTAGAGTGCATGCGTTCCCTTGTCCACAAGGCGAATGTACAGGTGGCATTCTTCTCAATGGCAGGCAAAGCCAACCCCGCCCATGGCCTCTCTTGCGCCACTGACGCTCACTACCCCCGCACAGACGACCGGGTTCCCGTGCAAGCAACCTCCCACTTCCGAGGCTGCCAAACACTCATGCTCCCCCCGTACGGGTAATCCTCTAGCGGACAAGCGAAACGGAGAGGCTACGGATGGTGGTGGGGGTACTACCCGAGGTTGCCCTAGCGGTGTCGTCGTCCCAAAATCCATCGCACACCTGACGGAAGCGTGATGCCCCCTCGATGGGCAACAAACCGGTGAGGCCATGCGAGACGTCTGCGAACCGCGTTGATGGCCGAAGTGACACGTTCCCCCCAATCCTCCATCCCCGCTGAGCATCTTTCCACCTTCAATCAAAAAAAAATCGGCGGCCACGTCCCAGCATGCCCTGCACATGCTCCCTCTCCTCCTGAGCACCGTTTCACGTCGAATGCGCCCTCACAAACGGAAAAAAAAAACGAAATCGCCACTCGATTCGCAACTGCCGCAGGTTGTCTCACCTTCTCCCTCGCAAGGGCGTGGAGGAGGCGGGGCAGCGAACTGGCAAGAACGGGAAGCTACGAGTCTCTGCTCGGAGCCAGAATCTTGGACGGTGACAGACCCTAATGGTGCCTCTCGGCAACGGCTGCAAGCCTTGATGGGGCGCGTACGCGGACATCCCCCCCCCCATGTGCCTCTTGTCCCACTCTCCCCTTTCTACATCTCTATCGTCCTGCCTCGTTGAACCGACTGCAAACTCACCTGTTTACGCAGGAACTGTGGAAGCCATCCAGACTTGGGAAGAAAGGCAGAGCACCTCTCGACCTGCGCGTGCCTGTCGGTCTGTCTGAGACCCACCCACCCCTCTCTCTCTATCTTTTCACGGGCGGCGCGTCACTGTGTGCGACTCGCTTCGTGGACGTTGGTCGTCACCATCGTTGCCAGGCGTACTCCTTGGGTGCTTCACCTTTGTTGTTATTCTAATTAAAGGCAACCGTCGTCTGAGCGTGGGGCCCGCCGTGTACTGGGTGCACCTACACCTGTTACCGACTTACTTTCGTGCTAACCAAGATCACAGCTGGAAAGGCTATTGTGTCAGTGTGTGCGCGCGCGTCTTTGTGCGCCCACCCACCCCCTCCGATAATGTTCGGCCGTCGCGTCTTTGCGAGCGCACCGCTCCCACGCCATATGTGGGCGAAGATGCACATCCAAAACGCGGCCCAGGCGCAGCGCATCCTGCCCTCCCTCGCCATTCTTGCTGCGGTGGAGGGAAAGCACAACAGCTTCTGCTCCGGGCTCGCCTTCAACACGCTCTGCCGCAGCAGCGCCACGCTGGGTGGAGAGGAGGGTATGGTGAGCGAGGATGGAAAACTTGTCTCGGCTGAGGTCGCGGCAGCGTGCGCAGAGTGGTGCGCTCAGGCCCTTCGCTCAGCGATGTTGCCGCTGCAACACTTAGCGTTCAGCTCTCCCCACCCAACGTGCCTAACCTGGCAGACAAAAATGTTGTACTGACGTGTGCACTCATGCACCGGCAACCCAACGAGCATATCGCCCAGAATAGGCCCTCCTCGATGATAGACGGAAAGCGCATGCATGCACACGTGCGTCCGTGTGTGCGTGTGTGCATGTGTGTGTGTGTGTGTGTGTGCGTGCGTGTGCGGTGCATATCCTGTACCTGTTCTGCCTCTCTTCGGCTTGACCTTTTTTTCTTCGAGAAGGGGAAGAGGGAAAGAAAGCGATGGGCGAGGGGGCTGTCATTGCCGTCCCCCTTCGTCGCCCGTCCCGCCCGCACCCCCCCCCCTCCCTCCTCCCAGCCACCACCACCACCCTCCCAGTATTCACAGAATGGATGATTCTTTTTCGTTGTTGGTTTCCGTTTATGGCCTTCGTTATCTTCCCCCTCCCCCCTCCCTCCATCTATAACTATATGCGCGCACGCACGCACAGTTCATCATCTCTGTCGTCACCGCACCGGCAACACGCGCGAGAGGTGCGGAGGTTTGGGATGGGGGCGTATTGCAAAAGGGACGAACCCAAAAGAGGGTGAGAATAGGGAGAGAGCGCGCGAGAGAGACGCCGCGACGACGGTCCGCGGGAGGATGGCGGCGACGAGAGACGCGCGGCGTACCGCCGACCTCCTTCCACCATGCATTACTCCTGCTGCGCCGTTTTGTCTGTTGAAACACTTTGGCACACACACACACACGTATCTCCCCGTTTCCGCAGAAACACATACGCCTTCCTTACGCACCACCAACCCACCGACCCCTGTGTCACCCAACTCGCCGTCGTCTTACCTTTGTGTGGCTCGAACAGCAGATATATATATATTTATGCGTGCGCGCCCGTTTATCGGTGATAATGGGGATGATAGACGTTCGCTTGCCGGGTGGCCTTTCTGTGGTACTTGAAGGCGCTTCCAGGTGCGTCCCCTAGGACGGTGCGCGTCGTTGCCGTGTGCGAACTCAGGAGGCTAGCTCAGCGTTAGGGTCTTCCCCGCCCGCCCGTCCGTCAGCCCGCGCGCCCCACCCCCCACCCCCGCAGAGCACTACATGCTCCCTCTGTGCCCTTCCCACATCGTCATCATATCTCCTCCACGTCTCTCTACGAATGCTTTACGAACACCTGCTCGTCTCGTCGTGCCACTTCGACACGCTATATGCGCTGCACCCCCCCCCTCCATCTCTTCCGCTCCCATGCGTGAGCGCGGTCGCGCAACCACCTGGCTCTCTTCATCGCACTCCGATTAACTGCCACGACCCACCACCACCACCACTCATCAACGGTGAAAACAAAAACCTCCCTCCCTCTGTTCCGGCTTACTCGTATGCTTCGTGCCCATCATCACAGACACACACGCCCTCAGATACCTCCTCCCCCCATCCCCCGCCCACACACACATACTTTTTCCTGCGCATGTGTATGTGTGATCCATGCTAGATGCGGAGAGTGGGTAACCAACAACGTAGGCGGATTGTCGACTCACGTGCACCGCGCGCAATCCGCATCACGGCAGAGCGCGGCGATACCGGATAGCGAGAGAGAGAGTGACTATTGACCTGCAATTATTTTTCTTTCTCTCCCCATCTACGCAGATGGAGCGTAGAGCTGCCGATGGTCCGGCCCCCTACCCTCCCTGCTCCTCAGCTCTTCGCTGATCTCACTGCCTCTGTATTTTCTCAGCTTCGGCACCTCGTGCCGCGCCTCTCTAACAGTTGTTGAAGTTTCCCTGATCACTATGCTCTTTATAGACGGCACGTCATCATGGAACAGGAACTGTTTCGCTGGCCGCCGTCCGATACTCGAGCTTTTGGAGCCCGCTCACCTGCGGCCGCAGCCGGTTCTGCAGGCATACCCCCACCACTAACCAGATTCAGGTCCTGGATCCCTCATCGCCGCAGGCAACACCGCTTTCCACCTCCTGTCGACATGGCTAGCCACTGCAGCGTCAACGCTGGTGTCGCCGGTGTCCGCTCACAGTTCCGGCCGTGTGCCATGAGATGATGATGATGAGCTCCAAGACGACACGTCCGCACCACCAGGTTTTTCCTCTGCCGAGCGCCTCTTTTACGCAGTCATCACGCTTCACCTCGTGCTTCGCTCCTTTTCCACTGGGGGTCTGTTCTGCACCTTCAACATCGACTTTCCACGTGCCCGTGTCGGCGCTCCCGACTGACTTCTCGCAGCCCTCCCTGCCACCCGTGTCATCGACCAAGACGGCGGACTAGACCCGCAGCGGCGCCCTTTATCTATGGCTTCCCTGGCCCGGCAATGTCCGCGGCAGTCCCGACTGATGCTACGTGGCCCATACGTTGCATCACCTCCCCGCTGTGTTCCATCACCGCCATTGCCCGGCCTCTGAGCTCACGCGCGCGCGCTCTCGGCTCACCCTCAGCTGCACAGAGGAGGTGCACCGCCTTTCTGCAGCGCTCTTGGATCCTGCCCGCCTTCTACACCATTGCGGGCGTCGTCTTCGTTATCTTTGTGCACGGCCCGCACGTTTTCCTCCCGCTGCTCATCATCATCGCCAACTACGTCATCTTCTCGCGGCTGCAGCGCTGGTGCCCCTACTGGCTGTTCATGGTCATCATGTGGTCCACGCACGTCGCTCTCCTGTACCTCATCGAGGTCAACGAGGGGTTCGAGCAGACGTACTGGGTGCAGTACTGCACTTTGTCTATTCTGTCGAGCCTGACAGCCATTCTGGGTGATGCAGAAGTGCTTCCTTTGGAGCAGCGGATGCGCTGGTCCGTAGCCTTCCGCATGTCGACGCTGCGCCTCATCGCCTTCAACTACGACCTGTGGGAGGCCACGCACGCCGCCGCACGCGCGCGCGACCGTGCCACGGCGAAGCACGACGCCGGCTGCGTCGAGTGCGCGCAGCTGCGCGAGCAGAACGCGGCGTCGGCGGCCGCGCTGCCCGCCGAGGCGTCGCGCTGCTACAAGTACCGCACCGAGTACGCGCGCGACCCCGCCGACTACAACTTCCTGAACTACGCCGCCTACGTGCTGTTCCCGCCACTGTACCTTGCCGGGCCAATGTCGTCCTTCAACGCCTTCGTGTCGCACATGCGCGTGCCGAGCACGTCGATGCCGCTGCGCAAGATGGCGAGGTACGCGTTTGGCATCCTCCGCATCTACATCACGGAGTACACGCTGCTGCACTTTGTGCACATCCCATGCCTCGGCTCGTACGCCTTCGTGATCCTTCGGATGACCTTGCTGGAGCAGGCGCAGTTCCTGTTCTACATGCTGGCCTACCTGTGGTTGAAGTTCAGCTTTATATGGAAGTCGTCACGGCTCCTCGCCATGTTCAGCGGCATCGAAGTTCCGGAGGACATGCGGCGCTGCTTCGGCAACACGCTGACGGTGCGGGACTTCTGGCGCGACTGGCACGCATCCTTCAACCTGTGGATCGTGCGGTACATGTACATCCCGATGGGTGGCCGCAGCCGCGTCGCGCTGTCGGTGCTGCCGATCTTCCTGTTCATTGCGGTGTGGCACGACCCTGCGCTGCACCTTGTCAAGTGGGCGGTGTGCATTGCCGCGATGTTCGTGGCGGAGGTGGCGGTGAGCGTGTGCTTTGGGTGGGCCGCCGCGGCGTTCCGGCGCGAGATGGCCGCCGCGGCACCGACGGGCGCAGTAAGTGATGCTGCGTTGGACAGCGGCCGCCCCGCGAACTGCGCGCCGCGCCGTAGTCTGCTGGCACGGCTGGCGAGGCTCTCTGCGCGTCGCTTGAGCCCGCTCGCGCAATCGTGGGTATACCGCCAATGTCGAGTGGTAGCTGGCATGACCACAGTGTTCGGGCTGATCGTTGCGAACTTGGTGGGTTTCTCGATGCAAAATGCGGTGGCGACCGTGGAGAAGCACGGCCTACCGTCGTCGGGGACCGATGCCGACGATGTGATCAAGAAGGCGTTTCACAGCATCACGCCCCTCTTTACTCTAGGCCTGATTGCCTTCATGTACTCTATGTCCGCCCTGGCGGCGATGGATCGCGACATGGCCCGCCAGCAAACATCATACTTGAAGCTGCTCTATAGACTGAAGCAGTAGCGGCCCCGTCACGCTGGCGTCACGAGGGAGTAGGTGGCACGAGTCTGCAGTGTGGATGAGCCTGTGCATCCGGCTGGCGCGTCGCCCCAACTCCCTTCTGTGCCGGCCCTCTATGGATTCTTTCCCTTTCTGCGAAGGGCGTCGATGATGTCGCCTCGCGGGCTTTCTTTTGCTCTCCGACCGTCTCTTCCCACCCCCCGTTCTCCAAGGAAGGTGTGTACGTGCGTGGGTGCGTGTGGTGTTTGGCCGACTGAGCGAGGCGCCGCTCTTCGTTTTGTGTGTGTGTGTGTGTGTGTGTGCCGCGCGCGTGTCTGCTTGCGTGTGCATTCACGGGTAGGTGTGGGTGTGGGTGCATGACACGCGTAGATGCATCACCCATGGCCCCACCCCCTCCCCCTCACACTTCACCGGCTCGCCCATACGTCGAGAGCAGCGCTGCCAAATGCTCTTTGGCCCCCCTCCCTGAGGGACCCAGCCTCTCCGGCCCTCCCGCTCCAGGACGCTCCAGCCACCCCTCCCCCTCATTCTCCCCTTCTCGTGCCTCTCGCCTCACCGGGTCTCTCCGCCTCCCAGACGACCATCTCCAGTCAGAGGACCACCAACCGAAACAGCAAAAGCTCAGCCGTGTGAGCCAAGCACACCATAAAGCTGTGTTCATTCGTCTGTGTGTGTGTGTGTGTGTGTGTGCCGAGTCACCACATCTCATTTTATAGCGCTCGTGATTGTAAATTCCCTGCGCTGTTCCCCCCCCCGTCTCACCCCCGCTCATCCCTCCCTCTCCGTATTCCCCAAGCCACTCCCTTTCCCATTTCTGCTGTGGACTCTCCGTGGTGCCGCTCGCACGTGGCGTTGCGCGCGACTCTGTGTGTGCGCTGGTGCGTTGGCTAGCAGGTCACCCCGTAGGCACATGATACGG